>NW_027437181.1:40353979-40683979 GCF_033239565.1 Halichoeres trimaculatus | reverse complement strand
AGCCGTTTTATTTCATCAATCCATCGCTTGGCGTCTTCCGCTCTGCATTTGCTCACAGGCTTATCCTCAAAAGAATCAAACCATAAAATCTCCCACACTTGCATGGAAACAATCAGTTATACCAACTTCATCAGGAAGTTTCTCTGCACCACTTTTTTTTGTGACTGTTTAAATCAGTCTCATGTAAACCATACAGACGTAGTTTCTGTGTGTGATGTCACCCATCTGTTGCTGAAGCAGACTTTTGAAGCCTATCACTGACTGAGGCCATATTGGAAAAGCTGAACTCACACTACCTTTGTGTGAGTTAGGTTGAGATAACGAAGCAGGTATCCAGCCCCTTTGCAGACGGCTGCAGGTAGCCTTCACACCTGTCAGTCAGGTCAGCCATGTCCTAATATGGAGAAATCCTGTAAACATAATGACTTCAAAAATAATAAGTTATATCTCCCCCACAGTGTGCACTGATATTAAAACTGTGTATTCAAACTAAAAACGTTTTCTCATCTGCTGCTTGGTCGGTCCACATGCCCAGGGGGAAACACTTTAGAAAACAACTTGATTGAACTTGATATCTGACAGAATGTTATTCATATCTCTGACTTCTTTAGAAAAATTAAATTAAAAAAGTGTTTCTATTCAGCTCCTTCCAACACCACAGGCATGAAACCAGGATAAGGGGCAGGGGTTGAGTTTGAAATCATTGTGCAGAGCCATTTGCTCCAGGACTGAGCTGGACTCACCAGCACCATCCACTTCAAGAATATCTGCTTCTACAAAAATCAATCAATCAATAAATAAATGAAGAGATATAAACCTTAGATTTTCCTGAAAGCCCCACAGGTGGTGGGGTGCTTTACTACTTAACACTGACATGTATTTCTGCATAATTGGAGCAGAATACAGTTAGCTGTTGGAGTCTGAGGGTATCACGAAGGCTCTGGAGAACAGTAGCACAGAGTGCTCCACGTGTGGCCTGGTGGTTCAGTGGCCTGCTCTGTCCACGATCCTGTCCTTTCTGACAAAGGCATGTAAAGCTGGAAAAATAGGTTAAACAACACACAAACACTGTCAGTGGTTGTGATGACAGTTTTAGCCCAGAAGAAGAAATAGTTGTAGCAGACGAAAATAGGAAAGACAGTTTTTCTTTTCTTTTTATGCCTTTGTTTTCCCATAAATATGACTGAGGACAAATGGAAATGAGACACAACACATGACAACATGAATGAATAATTGAGCAGCGTTCAGCAGTAAAATGTGCACAAACTCATCAACTGAACTGATCCTAGTTTTAAAATAACCCAAACTAACAAACCAGCCCAGTTTCAGACAGCCCTGGAGCTCAGAGCAGGATGAAGGAGCAGAAACACAGAGAGCACTTTGACCAGAGACAGAGGGAGTCTGAGGAACAACAAACACAACCTGTGTATGAGACCAAAGGTCAGAGCCAGGGACGACTTTAATAAATACTTTAATAAAGACAGCACGTCATTTAGTCCAGCCGTATAAAGAAATATTTGTCAATGCTACAGTCTTCTGTTGTCTGTATCAGGAAGGCAGACCTAATTTTCATACAGGGCAGTGAGTTTGAAACCCTAACAAGAGACAAAACACAATGCAGCATGGGAAACTGAGTCCAGCATTTTCAAAGAGGCTACGGTAGCACCATCAAAGTCGAGCACAGATAAAAAGGTTGCTTGAATGAGTCTTTATTTTTCTCTAACAAATGCAAAACATCATTTATTTCTGTAAAAGAAACCCAACTTCACCCTTATTAGACCTTTGATATGGTGACGTAGTGATAGGCTTTCATCCAGGAGCGATCTCAGGTCGTCAAAAGATGGGACACATTTCACCACTTCATCAGTTATCCTGTGAGCCAGCCTTAATACACAAAAAGGTCTGCCTGTCTGTCTGTCTGCCTACCTGTCTGTCCGTCTGCCTACCTGTCTGTCTTTCTGTCTGTATGTCTGCTTGTCTGTCTGTCTGTCTGCTTGTCTGTCTGTCTGTCTGCCTGCCTGTCTGTCTGTCTGTCTGTCTGCCTGCCTGTCTGTCTGTCTGTCTGTCTGTCTGTCTGTCTGTCTGTCTGTCTGCCTGCCTGTCTGTCTGCCTGTCTGTTTGATTTATCTTGCAGTCACTGAGGATCAGGTGCTGCATTCAGTACCTGAGGACTAACTCTCACACCTCCAGCTCACACACACACAGTGAGCGTGATGTTTGACAGACGCCTGCCAGCCTCATTACAGAGCAGCAGGGACCTGAGACGTGTGTGTGTGTGTGTGTGTGTGTGTGTGTGTGTGTGTGTGTGTGTGTGTGTGTGTGTGTGTGTGTGTGTGTGTGTGTGTGTGTGTGTGTGTGTGTGTGTGTGTGTGTGTGTGTGTGTCAGTGTAAAGATAAGAGAGCCAGGTGTCAATACCTCACACCTCTGCAATACACACATGAAGAGACCGTCCCCCATGGTCAGGAGGACTCAGGACTCTGAGGAGCCTTTGAGCAGAGTATTGAGGTGTGGACCTTGTTTGGTACATCCAGCCTAAAGGTACTGGTCCAGTCTTTTCCTCTCTGAGTTGATGTTTTTTGGTTCTCACTTTGTCACCATAGTTTGGTTTAAGTTTCAGCATTTACCTGTCGACTGCAACATCTGCATTCTTCACATCAGCTGTGATGAACCAACACGTCATCAGTTTTACTTGGAGCTGGCAGAAACGACACATGATGAGACTAACATATATCACCAGATACAAGCAGCCGGGGATTTGCAACTGAGTGAGAAGCAACCAGGATGAGAGTCAACACCTCAAAGTTTCTAGGTGGGAAGTGAGTATGCTCTGAGTGAAAGAGTTTCAGGCTGGGCTTTAGAAGCCTTAAACCCTTAAGGACGCGGTCACACTGGCCATCCAAAACGTGCCGTGCTTAAGCACGATTGCCCCCCCTCAGAGCCGATCCCCAGCTGGAGAGTACGGCCAGCGGTCACACTACCCCAATATGAACCAGACTTTAGCGGGTATCAGACACGCGCACAGCCCGCCTTCATCACCATGAAGCGTTTGTTTACATGAAGTGTGATCTCATCAGAGTCAGCACAATGAGACACAGAGAGCACTGCTACAACTTTAGAGACTTTTGGACTTATATTAAGTCGTTTTCGCCCGACACAGCCCTCTAACACCCTCGCTTTGTTTAAAATGATTGTCGAGAGATGCGCTCGCATTGATTATAAGTAATGGATCACACGCACTGTCCGCGTGCTTGTGCTCGTGCATGAAGTAAACCGTGCTGAAGCCCACCTCTTCGAAGTGTGCTGAAGCACGGAAGGGAATCGTGCTTGAGCACGGTACAGTTGCGGTCACACTGGCCTTTCCAAAAGTGCTTTATGGCTGAAGCGTGCTTAGGCAAAGCACGATTGGCCAGTGTGACCGCATCCTAAGTCCACTTCAGTTTGCCACTGTGACCAGAAGTGTACCACACTCAGGCATGGGTGCACTGCAAAAAAAATTAAACCTTATCAAGTGTTTTTGTCTTTTTTTAAGTAAAAATTGTCTTATTATATTTGATATGAGCCACTTTCAACTATCAATCCAGAAAAATGTCTTGATTCAAGTTATCAGAGCACAAAAATGAGGTTTGAATCGCTTGTAACCAGTAAAAAAATCTGCCAATGGAACAAGAAAAAATTGCTTGAAAATTTCCTTGAGACTAGAACAATGTCTTAATACAAGTAACTTTTCTCTTGTTCCATTGGCAGATTTTTTTACTGGTTACGAGCAATTCAGACCTCATTTTTGTCCTTGAAATAACTTTAAACAAGACATTTTTCTGGACTGGTCATGTGAATTTGGCTCATATTGAGTCTATAAAGGAATTTTCTACTGAAAATAAGACAAAAACACTTGATAAGATTTCAGTTTTTGCAGTGTGACTTCTCTGCTTTGCCACACAGCGGTGGCATGATGTATGATTGCTGCGAGCGCATCTCTTTCAACAATCATGTTAAACAAAAATGGGGTGTTAGAGAGCTGTGTCGGACCAAAACGACTTACCATCAGTCAAAAAGTCTGTAAACTTGTACGGCAATCGTGGTTGAGCATGGCACGGTTTGGATGGCCAGTGTGCCCGCACCCTTAAAGGTGTATCGGATCTCAAAACAGCATTTAATGAGGACTAAGACACACACACACACACACACACACACACACACACACACACACACACACACACATCTTTAACCAGTCTCCACAAACACCATCTTGGATTTGTCCTCGCAGACGCCTCATAGCTGAAATGGAAGCAGGAACAATCGTCTTCATTCGGGTCTCCTCACTTTCCTCCCTTCCTGTCCTCGCTGCATGTCACTTCCTGTCTGAGACAAAGGGAGGACAGACAAACATGAGCAGTGGTTCATGTCCCAGCGTACGATCACAAAGCTCAGGGTCTGTGGTGTCACAGGAAAAGCATTGTTCCTCACTTCCCTCCTGGCTGTGTGCTGAGTGGAGCCTGTGAGGAAGAAAAAGGAGGAGAAGAGGAGGAAGGATGATGAGGAGTACAGGCCTCCTCGCTGATCTTACCTCCTCTGGACACTCTCGTCTTCTTGCCACGCGCCACTTATTGTACGTGCATCCTGCAGGCACCCTCAGCATGACAGGGGACAGGAAACGGGAGGCTCTGATACGGGGTCTGTGTTTATGTCTACATCTGTGGTGCTGAAAAAAGATCACTGAACAATTGCCGGCAGAGCTCTTTAAGAAAGGTCGTGGAGAGGAGTGACTGTGTCCTCAACCTCAAAGCTGAGCGTGGTACTTCATTCTGACCGGGGACGGAGACGGGACAGGACGGGACGGCTGATGAGTTTGGTGATCAATAAAATTCCTATCAGCAGCATAAAATCATGAGCACAGGGAGGATTTCTCAACACAGAAAGTGAAACATGGCAGCAGGAGGGACGAGGTAAAACTCCAGCTTCAGACTGATCCATGTCACCTCCACCAGGAGCCATCAGAGGCCCTCAGCTTCATCTTCCATTGTGCAGGAAGAACCTGGCTCTTCTAGTGCCACAACCACCCCAACCCCCAACCCTCGACCCCCCATGCATCCTCTGGAGCCACAGCGTTGTGAATGAAACAAGTATATTCAGCAAGGTCTCTGAGGGTCCCTGAAAGGCCGCCCCACAACCCATGTCAGCACATGAAAGTGATGACTGGACACTGGGGGTGAAATGTGTGTGTGTGTCTGTGTGTGTGTGTCCGTGTGAATGTGTGGGCCCCATTGGGAAAGGGTGCCTGCACTTGAACCGGGTCCATTCACACTGGTCAGGGGGTCTTGTGGTCTTTAATGTGACCATAGCGTGGCAGAATGACCTCTGCAGGGCCGCCCGCCACCGCAGCTCTAATCCTCCTCCTCCTCCTTGTCCCTTTTCAATCCTCTCCCTCTTCACTGTCAAAGGAGAGCTCTGACTTTCTTCTCTGGTCCTTTCTTCTCCCACTCCTGCCCCCGTATCGTTAAACAGGCTCTCACTGGTCAGGGAGTGTCTCCAAGGTCTTTGAGCTTTGGGAGGTTGCATCAACTTGGAGGAAAGTCAGGGCATGTGGGCGTCAGCGGAAACCTGGGCTCTTCCTTCAGGGTCTGATTTTACACCAACATAGACTGATCCATAGAATGATCTTCACCCATCCAGGGTGAAACAGGAGGAGCTGATCCATAGACTGATCCATAGAATGATCTTCATCCATCCAGGGTGAAACATGAGGAGCCAGGCTCATGAAGTAAAGAGAGAGCACCCTCAAAGCAACCACAAAACCCATAGATTTTCTCATTGGTCAGTAAAGACTCCTGTGATCTCATATATACATGTTCAGGTTGAAATGAATCTGTTGATGTTAAAAATGTCTGGTAGCTAGTCATGACTCCAAAGAGTGCCATCTTTACCCTGAGGTCACATCTGTCACTGATCCATCTTTAAGACTGACACAAACTCTTTATGGCCAAAGTATCCAAAATTTAACTTTGTAAAGCACCAATAAACTCAATATAAATTCATTTATTATATACTACACTAAGTATAAAATTTGTTTCCCAATCATTGAGGCTTCTACGCAATCACAAGGAAACAATTTAACATTTATGTCTTAAATGCACCTTAATGTAGTAGAGGGGTTTATATGTCCCTGTGGATCTGGGAGCTTTGTTGTTGGTAGGTTGGGCTTTGATAGGGTCCCACAGTAGAGGCCCTATAGTTGGTTTAAACAATGAAAGACACTGCTAGGGGTCAACCGTGCTCGAGTACAGCTCGGTTCTGATGCCCAGTGGCTGCCCAGCAGCAGGGAGCCAGGTGAGGCTGAAAGGAAGGGCCCAATGAAGGGAGGGCCCAGTGAAGGGAGGGCCCAATGAAGGGGAGCCCAATGAAGGGAGGGCCAAATGAAGGGGGGGGGGGGGGGGGGGGCAAATGAAGGGGGGCCCAATGAAGAGCCCAATGAAGGGTCCCTCCAGAGGTTGTGTTAGAATGCCAGCAGGACTCATAAGCTGCGTTTCCACCAAGCAGTCCGGTTCGGTTCGTCTTGGTACGGTGTGCTTTTAGCGGCTTTTCCACCGACTCATCCCGGGACGGATCCCTAAAAACCGAGACGAGCCGTCCCACTTTTTTGGGACCCTTTCGTATGGGTGCCATACTGAACCGATCCGCTCTCGGGAGGTGGAGCAACACACTGCAGACTGTTGATTGGTCAAAAGAATCGTCACTTACCCCGACAGCGGCTGCATTTCTCCTTGCGGCACACAGACTTCTCTAAAACAAAGCTTGATTGCACTTTGTAACAGAGAGTTACATGAAAATCACAGAGAGGACGAAATGCTGCATGTCTTCCATCCGTGCTCTTTGTTTACTGTGTCGCGTTTTCTTCTTTGTTGAATTTAATAGCGGGGTAAGCTGCTACGGCGTCGCGCTATTGTTTACCAGCTGCGGCCTCTGGCTTACACGCCGCCCACCACAAGAGGGCACAGTTTGCTGTGGAAACGCAAACGGGATCAGACTTAACTGTCCCAAACCGTCCCAAACCGTACTGAACCGACCCGTACTGCTTGGTGGAAATGCAGCTTTAGGACGCGGTCACACTGGCCAATTGTGCCGTGCCTAAGCACGCTTTAGCCGTTAAGCACGTTTGGAATGGCCAGTGTGACCGCAACAGTGCCGTGCTCAAGCACGATTCCCTTCCGTGCTTTGGCACGCTTCAGAGAGGTGCTCTGCTTTGGCACAGTTTACTTCATGCAAGAGCACAAGCACATGGACAGCGCGTGTGATCCTTGATGTATGATTGCAGCGAGCGCATCTCTTGACAATCATTTTAAACAAAGTGGGGGTGTTAGAGGGCTGTGTCGGGCGAAAACGACTTAATATAAGTCCAAAAGTCTCTAAAGTTGTAGCAGTGCTCTCTGTGTCTCATTGTGCTGACTCTGATGAGATCGCACTTCATGTAAACAGACGCTTCAAGATGATGTGGGCGGGCAATGCGCGGGCGTGTGTCTACCGCTGAAGTCTGGTTCATATAGGGGTAGTGTGATCGCTGGCCGTACTCTCCAGCTCCAGACTCAACTCTGGTCTCATATGATCATTTGTTGGGTTTTTCCTTGCTGTTCAGCACTTTGGCTCAAACTCTGTTTGTATTTAAAGTGCTCTATAAATAAAGCTGATTGATTGATTGATTGATCAGGTTGATCATATGAGACCAGAGTTGAGTCTAACTGCATAATGTTGCCCTGAGGTAATGAACAAAAGAAGCAGCTTTGCTTTTTACAATTTGTCGTCACATAAAAAAATACTCTTTTTATTTGTGTGCACATGTTTGGAGATGCTTGAGTTTATCAGGTCAAGAAACAGTACTCCATGGACCAGTTCTTGGAGCTGATTCCTGAGCAGTTTTGTTTCCAGAGAGGGATCCCTACCCCCTAATGACATGTGTCACCCACTGATTCCCCCATACTTCTTAGGTACAGAAACAGCTTGTTGTATCATATTCCAGATGAATGAATGAATGAATGAATGAATGAAAAGTTTAAGGGACAATGACAAAATAAGGGTAGCACAATGTCATAGAGAGTCAGTGCAATATGTGCCTAACAGATGCCCCGCCCACTGAGAGCTGTTTCCACCTCTGCCCTAAATGAACATCACGCTGCTGATTACTAAAATATGTTTGAATATTTCTGTGATGATCAATCCACCAGGATGTGCAAACTCTTTAATCAAAATTATTTTTTTACTGCTAAAAAATAAGTATTGTTGCTGTCCATGGATTCTGGAAACCACTGTTTATTTATTTTTTTTTAAAAAGCAAAAAAAAAAAAAAAAAAAAAAGTAAAACACAAAGCACATTATTATTGTATTTTTTTTTTCAAATTACAGTTATTCACTTTCATGCCTGCACAGACAAATGTGTTATGGTGGTTGTTTGTTATTCTTCATTAATTCTCAGGGAATCTCGGTGACCTGGCTCTAATAAAGGAACTTAAAACAAACTTAAGTTTTAAATGATCAGTTTTGATATTGTGTCAGTCTCGTTTGCACACTTTGAATCATTCCTCCATCTTTCCTCCATCACTTAGCTTGGTACAGAGTGGACTCCTGTTTTCAGCCTTTAATAGGTTAATTGGTTGCTGCCAAACCAAATGCACATGTATTACAGACCCAGAGAGGGGCCCCTGTGCTGCCGGGGCCCTGGGTTGATGATTCCACTTTCCCCTGCCTACCACACCCAAAGTCTGCAGTGCCGAGCGTGCCTCCAGGTGCACCACCCATGATGTAAGGTTAGCTCCAGCAGCATCCTCTGTCGAGTAATTTCACCATTTGGCGTTTTAGTCACTGATAGGATGCAAACACGCTGGATTTGCATGTTAGATAGTGGCTTCATTTACCAACAAACACCAGTGCTGTAATCTCAAACTGAAGTGATACTGACTCACTAGTTTATCTGATCGATCAGGTTATCAGCTCTGGGTCCTGCTGTACCCGAGCAGCTGCCTGCTGAGTGAGTGTGGACTGTTTGCTTTAGCCCACACGTCAGTTAGAGCTGGGGAGCGTTACACCTTCCAGCTAAAAATACCACTTCCCCAAATGCAAATCCACACTGTGTGTGTGTGTGTGTGTGTGTGTGTGTGTGTGTGTGTGTGTGTGTGTGTGTGTGTGTGTGTGTGTGTGTGTGTGTGTGTGTGTGTGTGTGTCGGGCTGTTTGCATAGTGTGTTGACAGTGATACCGGGTCCCCTCACATCATCCACTGCTTGTTCAGATGGAGCCAAGGCCTGAGAGGGGAGTCCCTGTTAGCCTGTTAGCCTGTTAGCCTGTTAGCCTGTTAGCCTGTTAGCCAGGGAGCTGGTTTGACATGAGACGTTGATGGGGGACTGTGGTCTCAGGTTTATGATGTGAACTGAATGAAACTCTGATTTGATTCGGAAGAATTAAGTGCTCCATCTCTGTCCTTCTTCAGAAAAACCACTGCTCCTCTTCCTCTACGGGGAAGGAAGCAGGACTCAGACCAAGCGCTTTAAGCCTGCAAACGTCTGAGGCCAATGATGTTTCTGAGTTAACTACAGGGGGGGACTTGAGGGCGAGAATGGGGGTTGGGGATGGAGGGTTTGGGGGTGAGGGTAAGCTTTCTGCCATGTGGCTGTGATTTGGCTCCACACACAGGGTGGAGGTTGAATGTGGGGGCAGCAGTAACCTCAGGGCTTAAAGTGGAACACATGAGAACCTCAGAGAAGACCGTTCAGACTGCACACTGTGCTTTCATACTCAGGAAGAGACAGAAGGAAGACATGAAACTAAAGAAATGATCAGTGTTCTTTAGAAACTCAAAAATGCAAGTTATAGTCACAGTCTGTCAGAGGCCTCTACACCCTGATGTCACCTAGAGGGGGGGTTCATAGACATTATTAACAACAATTTTACAATCTCTTTTATACATTTACACATATTGTTTCCTTGGTTGAGAAACATCTGTTTAGAGCACAGATGTATATGTCCTTCTGGAAGTCTCCATCTGAAGGTGGGTACACTGTGCTCTCAAAGGGATGGACATGGTCAGCAACAAGACTCAGAACCAAGTGAGCCTAATTTAAAGTCCACAGCCTACCAAAGGAGCCCAAAGTGTGCCAAGAAAATACCCACAGCTCCTAGCTACAAAGGTATTCAGCAAACTTTCTCCAAAGGTCCACTGCTCCTCTGGTTCAAGGAATGACGCTGTAGCTTTTTAATAAATGAGGTTAATTCATTTCTTACTGTCAATTATCGAATTAAGAATTATAGAAGATTCAACTACTCTCTGAACCTTCCTGTGGCTGAAAGTCTGTCAGTACATTTACATGCATGCAGCGGTCTGACTACGGCCCCATTTACATGATGACATTTCATCTGAAAACGCTGAAACGCAAATAAAAATAAATCTGAAAAAAATCTGCGTTTACACAGAAACCCTGAGGGACTTAAATGCTGTGGTTAGCATGCCAGACCTGTAGGTGGCGCATTAACTGTCTTGTCCAGAAGCAACTTTTGGTAGATCTCCTCTGAAGTGGAGCTGGGTCGATCATCTGGTGTGTTGGTGAATGCTAAGAGCAGAAGCGGAGCAACAGATGCTCATTTTGTTAAAGACAGTCACAGATTCAGCAGACTGTGCAGCACAAGCTCAACACGGTAGATCACAATGGTTTGTGCATGTGTGAAGCAGAGCGTGATGTCACTGAAAATGCTGGCTTACTGTTAACACGGCAACAGTGTCAGCAGCGTTTCAGAAAAATCCCTCCCTGGAAGCCATTTTCAAAAGTTTGCTTTTTAGGTCGGCTAAAACGCTGTTTCCGTGTAAATGCAAGGCTGAAACGCAACAAAACTTCATCCTCAACCAGTTGTCATGTAAACGGCCCCTCAGGTCATAGCTGGATTCTAAAGTCTCAGTGGGGGGTCTAGTCTTGTCTGCATTCAGTAAAGACAATCAGAGAAGGTCTCACCCCGCTTCGTTAGGCGGTGTTGTGTTGTGAAGCAACGTGCAGATCACACAAGTTCATCTGAAGAGGAAACAACATTCTGACGAGGATGGTCGAGATGGATGCAGCTACAGCTCTTCATCGTTCTTACATACATGCAACAGTGACCCTGTTCATCTGCTCCCTCTTCCAGGTGAACTTTGCTGAATGCCAAGACGTACTGAGACCTGCTGAGTCCTGCCAAAGCCAGCCGCAGTCCGATAGCAATCACATTATCTAGGTGTGTCAATCAAGCTGTGCTCAGTCCGTTCTCGGTCTGACTAAACTGTTTACATGCATCTCTATAGTCTGATCTCATGCTGACTAAGCTCATAGTCCAGTTTCTAAAGTTGCATGTAAACATACTGAGTGAGTTCACACTTTTTCACACTGCACTGAACCAATCTTGCTAATCTTGAGCCTCCTACCAGGTGTGTTACAGCGTACTGTACTGTCTCAAGTTGAAACCAGCAGAGAACACTCACACAGAACATGTCAACTAGTTCGTTTTTGTCACGGCAGATTTCAAAGAGAGGTTGAAATTTCACTGAAAACCAAAAAGACAGAGACTGAGGCCCCGTTTACACGGAGACTCCCGCAACGATTCTTCCTATGCGTTTTCAAAAGCCACCCGCGTTTACATGAGGACGGCGTGAAAACGATCCGCGTTCATACGACTCCAGGAGGACAAGTCTCCTCTTCTGTTCTTTCTTTTTCTGCCATTTTGTTGTGTGAGACGGTCGGCAATCCAACCATAACGCGCATTACCGCCACCTACTGGCTCAACTGGAAATGTGGCTGAGCGCGGAGCCTTCACCTAAAACTGCGAGTGCGCATGCGGTGGCATGCGGTGACGTCAGCGTTTCACCCTGAGACGCTCCGCTCTGTGTTTACACGAAGCTGGATGGAGGAGCGGATTCAGATCTTTCCACTCTGGGGAGCGTTTTCAAAAGTTTGTGTTTTCACTGAAAACGCAACGTGGTCTCGTCTAAACGGAAGGCCAAAACGCAACGAAATGTTTGCGGAATCGACCGTTTTCGGCGTCATGTAAACGGGGCCTGAGACTGCTGCTGTTTAATTTGAATTCAGAGTTAAAGGAACAAGAACAAGACAAAACGTGCTGCCAAATATGATGGGAGCAACCACGTTGAGACAGTGACGCAGCTTGGATGATCTAATGTGAAAAACCGAGCAGGTTCTCTGTGTTATTAATATTGACATTAATTTCCATATGTCATGTTTAAGGGCTGAAAATGAGCTGCAGACTCCTGTGTTTGAGAGTCGGTCCTCAGAGCAGCTGCTGTGTGAGTCTGGACTGAGATCAGACCTGGGTCAGACCCTGGGCTCACAGTTCAGCTGCTGATGTTTGATAAGAGAAGAGTTCTCACATAACCCAGGCACGTCTGTTAACGTCCCACTAAGACTCTGCTCTCATGATGAAATGTGGGGCCGTGACCCCTCTCTCCCTCAGTCTCACACACACACACACACGCACGCACACACACACACACACACACACACACACGCACGCACACACACACACACACACACACACACACACACACACACACACACACACACACACACACACACACACACAGAGTCACCCTACAGATAACCTCTGACACCTCTATCTTATTGTAAAACATAACTCAAAGACGTGTTGGCAGTCAGAGCAGACAGAGCACAGGAACACAGCCATGTTTGCTGAATGTGTGGCTGGGTAATAAAAGTCCTGTTTACTGATGTTCAGGTCCAACATGTCTGAGTCACACAGGCCTGGTGTCAGAAGACGTCCTGCTGCCAGACAGAAAGCCTCAGTTTGCCCCTCAATAGGTAGCCAATAAGATGCCTGTGTTGGGTATGAGGACCCCTGCAGGGTGGCCTGTCTCTCTCCACATTCAAGTAAGGGGTCCATAAAGAGGGGGAAGGGATGGGGGTTGGGTTAAACTGAGGATTTTTTGCCCCCCATGATTAAAACCACTCAAAGAGCAGTGATGTAACTGAGAGCGGTATGATCTGTGGAGATCTCTGTTACCCCACTTTAAAAATCACTGGGTCTGTTTTAGTTTCACCATCAGCTGAATGGAGTGTCCCATTCGTAACACATTGGAGGGGTGTGGCCAATCAGAGGGAAGTGGTTTTGTGAACTGTTTCAGACAGAGGCTCAGAGGTCATTAACACGACACTGGTTTTAGGATGAAACACAAAGGTGTTGATGTGTTTCAGCCTCCTGTTCATGAAGAAACAGTGTTTTAGCAACCTGAAATATAAACTTTTGAGAGAGGGCTACAGAGTGGAATTCTTCTGAAACACTGCAGCCATTATTGCCACGTAAATAGCAAGCCAGATAATTTAGTGGAAATACTGACGTCACACTCCGCTTTTGTGAATTACACTCTAATTGTGGCAACTTATATTGAACATAAATACATACACCAGCTGATCTGCCGGCCTGTGCTAAGGTGGAGGGCTACCCAATGACTCCAGTTACAAGCCTGGCATGAATATTGAAGCAGTTTCGGGCTCTCAGCGTTTCCATGTAAATGCATATATTTATTTATTCATTTTCAAGTTATTTGGGTTTTTATGCCTATCATTGGATAGGCAAGAGGACAGTGGATGGAGCAGGAAACAAGGTGAGAGTGGGGGGTGACATGCAGGGAAGAGGCCACAGGCTCGCAGCATGACAGTGAACCTCATGGACCACAGGGCCATCTGTGCTCCTTAATGCAGAATTTTTTCACAGCATTTTTTGTCTTTTTTAATGGAACACACCAGTGTGAGAAAAAAAGGATCTATTTAAACTGTAACTCATGTTAAGATACTTACTGAGTCTAAGAACTAAGGCTGTCACACTTCAAGGTTTCTATCCTTCACACAGAGAAGTTTGGAGACAGAATGTTTTAATCCTGACATGTTACTGAGAACATGCCTTTGATAAACTTTCATTGTCTTAAGACTGAGAACTCAGGCATGGCCTGTTAGCCATTAGCTTTTAGCGTCCTGCCTACCATACCTTCGTGCTCCTCTTGTCCATATCATCTTTCACTAACAGGTAACTCTGAATCCTCTTTTTTTTATTTCTCCATATCAGCAATAAATTCAGTGTCTGGTCTCCTCTTCTGTCCAGTCCTAGTAAAGCTGTATCACTCGGTGCCCCCTACAGGCCTGGAGCATCTCTGTTAACCTCAGTTTGAAGGACTTTTTTCAGCAACATGCAGAGTTTTTTCTCTGTCATGCTTGCTTTTGACTTTACACATTTTTCTTAAAGATGCACCATTTCTGCATGTTCAGATCATGTTGAACCAAAAAATCACAGGGTGCTAACTGCTGGAAACATCTCTTCTGTGTTTCTTGGGCTGCAGGATCTTGCATGTCCAGGCTGCTAAAATCCTTCCCAACCTCTCAGTAAAACAAGAATATGCAGAATAAAGCTGACAGGGCCTCCTAATGTAAAAATAGATAAATAAACTCCCTTCAATTCATGTTTTATCTGAACAGAAATGCAAATCCAGTGCAGAAAAAAAAAAAAAAAAAAACAGATTTCTCTTCAGCCCACAGATCAGAGGACGTATTTCAATAACTGACTGCTTTAATAGGTAAATGACCCTTTTGTGTGATCTGATGTCCTGGTGTAACTCTCTCTGTCTCACACACACACACACACACACACACACACACACACACACACACACACACACACACACACACACACACACACACACACACACACACACACTGACCCGTGTGTCATCAGGGCTCTGGGTGAAGAGTGTATAGAGTGTCTCCTGTGACACCACGCCTCAGGTCTAACTGTTGAAGCTGTGAGTTATCTGCGGCAGCTCCCACACACGCTCTCTGCCAGGCTGGATAAGCTCCTGATGATAAAGAATTTCCTCCTAAATGAGGTGGGACTGCAATACTAACACGATAACAGCAACACACAGCTGAAACACGCCTGCTGAGGGCAACTCTGTCCATCCTGACCAGCTTAACCTGCCATCAGGCCCTGGAGCTGAGAGGTCCTGGAGAAACCTCCATCATCTGTTCATCTTTGAGCCAGAACATACTAAAAATAAACAAAAAAAACAGCAATTAATGATTTCAAAGCACTGATAATGGGATTTCTAAAAATATGAAAATGTAGAGGTTTGAAATCCATCTTTATAAATCACATGTTCTGTGTAAATTGTGTTCCTGTCCGATTTAAATATCAATCAATCAATCAATCAATCAATCAATCAATCAATCAATCAATCAATCAATTCAATCAATCAATTCAATCAATCAATTATTTGTATAGCGCCAAATCATAACAACTATGAGAAGTCACACGTTGATATTATATTCTAAAGAAATGGATTAGTGTAAACCCACAGTGAGGAACACAGTCTGAGAAAACCAGGTTTAATTTGTCTGACTGAGAGACAAAGAGAAAGAAAGAGGAGGAGGGAGACAGAGACTTTGTGAATGGCCTGAAGAAACCAGCCCACACTCTGCTCTGATTGGTCCACAGCTCAACCAACCAGGTGCTTCCACTCCGCCGCTCCATTCATGAAAAGGCAGCAGGAAGGAAGAATGGAGGAGTGTTTGTGTGTGTGTGTGTGTGTGTGTGTGTGTGTGTGTGAGTGTGTGTGTGTGTGTGTGTGTGTGTGTGTGTGTGTGTGTGTGTGTGTGTGTGTGTGTGTGTGTGTGTGTCGCTGAGCAATGTCGTCTTTGTGTGTCCCTTCCTGGTTTTATCACCACAGAGGAGTTATTAGTCCCTGGAGTGTCTGAAGCTGAAAGCTGATTGGCTGACTGAGAGGAGGAACTCTGTACTGTTCACTGCACGGTGTCCTGCTGAGCTCCATGAGGAGGATAACTCAAACAAGTTACATCAAATATCATACACACCTTCAAAATATAAGTAAACTCTCAAAGATAATCCATTTTGTTCACTCTTACAAATGAATCAAATTCAGCGAGAAAAGAAACTAATTTCTGAGTGAAATCGCATTTTGATCATTATATTCTGATTTTGTGATAAAAGCTAAGGAAAGCCTTTTTAATCTGGCTTTTCATCCAAAATAAGGCTGTTTGCTAAGGTTAGCATCTGACTCCATCACCTGCAGTTTACATTTTCCTACATTTAAAACTCTTCTGCTGCATGAGGTGATTATCAAACCCCTGCTATCAGCTCTCTGAAGAAGGATCTCAGGACGCGGTCACACTGGCCAACTATGTGGTGCTTGAGCACGCTTTAGCCCTAAAGCATGTTTGGAATGGACAGTGTGACTGCAACCATGCCGTGCTAAAGCACGATTCACTTCCGTGCTTTGGCAAGCTTCAGAGAGGTGGGCTTCAGCACAGTTTACTACATGCACGAGCAAAAGCATGCGGACAGTGTGTGTGATCCTTGACGTATAATCACCGCGAGCGCATCTCTCAACAATCATTTTTAACAAAGCGGGTGTTAGAGGGCTGTGTCGGGCGAAAACCACTTACCATAAGTCCGTTCGTCTCTAAAGTTGTAGCAGTGCTCTCTGTGTCTCATTGTGCTGACTCTGATGGGATCACACTTCATGTAAACAGACACTTCATGATAACGTGGGCGGACCTTGCGCGGGCGTGTGTCTACCCGCTAAAGTCTGGTTCATACAGGGGTAGTGTGGCCGCTGGCCGTACTCTCCAGCTAGGGAACAGCGCTGGGGGGCAATCGTGCTCAAGGCCCTGTTTACACGACCATTACATCACATACATCTGTGAGGAAGAGTAATCGAGCACAGATTCACAAAAACCCTCTACACGTCAGCTTTTATCGTTAGTTGAATTCTGTTTTCTTCTGGTTGTTTTAGTGTGACAAGACTTTGGTACAGGACTGATCATCTGTGGCAGTGGACATCTGTGCTGAGTGCCCCAGCTCAGTGTGTCATTTATTTCACAAGAGAAGAAGCAGATCAAGTTTTCTGAAAGTCAACATCAGTAAATGTCTTCTCATCCCAGACTTTATCCTCAACTTTTTCTGTTTCACCTTGAACCTGATCAATGTATGGGGTGTTTGAGTGTGTTGATCGTGAAAAACAGTCCCATGGTTTTAATGTTTTACACACAAGTGCGTATGTGTGTGTGTGCACGTTAAATCAGGGTCATTATCCTGAATGGGTGTCTTTTTCCACATTTGTCAGCTGTCCAAATCAAAATAAGGAGTGCTGAGCTTATCTCTGCAGCACAATCCCTTTTCACTGATTGTGTGTTTATTGAGGCCTGTGGCAGTTTTGTCTGTTTATCCTGCTCTACACTCCTCAAGACACTTTTCCAGGCTTGTTTTCTGTTTCCATTCTTGCACAGGGCGTCTCTTCTGACCATCCGGTCCAAAGTGTGTGTGTGTGTGTGTGTGTGTGTGTGTGTGTGTGTGTGTGTGTGTGTGTGTGTGTGTGTGTGTGTGTGTGTGTGTGTGTCCGTCCCAGTGTTTGAGTGTCAGTTCCCCCCACCTCAGGATGCTTTGGTCTAAGCAGTGTGTAGTTGGTGTTGTGCCAGACTGTGCGTCGTTGTGTCAGGGCTCTAGAGGCAGAAAGCAGCGACTGTTTCTGCCCAGTTTCCTGCTGATATACCGCTGAGGATGTGGCTTCTGTAGGTTAACCAGATAATGGGAGGGGACAGCCTTGGTGTATCAAGACCTCTGAAATAGTTTTATGTCACGTACCAACTAAATGAAACACGAAAAATAAAAACATGTGTTTCCTAGAAAGACATGGGGAAGGTTTCAGCTTTGAGTTTTGGCTTCATCTAAAAAATGAACTAAAGATGGGGGCTGACAGAAGCTGGAGGTACAAAGAATACATTAAGATACCCATTACCCGGTGTGTTTCTCCAACACAGGCCACTTGGGACTCAGCAGACCCTCCTGGGGGTTCAGATAGTTTTGGAAGGTGCAAACATGGGCAGTAGAGCTAACACTGATGTCAAACAGCCCCTTTGGCTGGGAACTCAATCAGGGCAGCCCACGTCATCTCTGTGGTCGGCTGCCCAGGACCACAGAGACCCTGCTGATCCTTGTCTCAGTAGGGCACTGGCTAAGTGTCCCCAGTTCCTCTGCCTCTGTCCTTTTGACTTTAGATCCTCTTTTTTGCTCATTTGCCAAGCTGACTCCTTCCCTGGTACCCTTTAAATGGTCCTGCTGACTCCATCCCTGGTTGTCCGCTGGGACCCTGGCTTACAGGAGTCTTTTTGTGAAGCCCTTCCTTAATCCAGCCTGTCTGTTGAGCCTTCTGTTCTTCTCTTCTATCTGGTAAACCTTCAAACCACCACTGGGATCAGTCTCCTGGTTGACCCACTGATGAGTTTATGATCAGTTTATGATCAGTTTATGATCAGCCTCATGAACTGTGCCTGCTGTGTGGTCAGGTTCAGGTTCCACCTGAGTCTCGAGCCCCATTTCCACCAAGCAGTTTGGTTTAGATCAGTCTGGTTTGGTACAGGCTGGCTCGGTTAAGCCTGGTCTTTGTGGATCTGTCCCTGGATCAGTTAACGAAAAAAGCCATAAAATGCGTGTCATGTCGAGATGAACTGAACTGAACTGAGCCGTTTGGTGAAAATGGGGCTTCTGTTTTCTGATCCCCTAATCTAACTTTGGCCAGGTGAGGTTTTACTAAGTTGACCTCTGGACTTCAGGAAGAGCACTTTTTAAAAACTTATTTCCAGGTTTTTCTTTTTTAAATAATGTCTTCATTCAGGTCCTCCATCTTTGTTTTTCACATACTACAGGGGAATGACTTTGACTTGTCTTCAAACCCTCATCCTCAGAGAGAGTAAGGAGCTCGGACATCAGAGATTACGTTGAATGGATTTTCTTCAAAAAGGTCTTTGTCCAGTCCTCTAACCATCCGAGGAGCCTCACACCGTTCATCAGATTCATCTATCCACACCACATCTTACACTTAGTTTTAGTTTTTAAATTTTTACTGTTTTATCACAATGTTTTTCTATCTTTTTTTGTTTTTATTGTTATATTTACTTATTTCTTTGTATTTGTGTACAGCACTTTGATCGACTGCTGTCTTCTTGAAGGTGCTCTATAAATAAAGCTGACTTTGACTTGACTTGAGGGAAGCGTGAAGCCTCTGGACCCATGAAGACACACACTGGGTGCGTCTCAAAGTTCCATCCATCCTTCCTCCACTTGCGTCGTTCTCTTGCGTCTTAGTCCCTCCCACCAGAGATGCATGAGAGAGACGATAGCAAATGAAGAGAGGAGAGAGGATGGAGGAGATTCATTTTTAGAGCAATGGGACATCCTCTCCTCCGGAGCGTCACATGAAGCGACGTGTTTCATTGATGACAGCATCAGCTGATCGCCTCTAGATCATCTGTCAGTCAGCTCTAACAGCTGTTTGTGCGTCTGGGCATGTGCGCTGTAATAACTCTGATCAAACAGAAACAAGAGCCCATCTGAACGTGAACTCTGAAGCTTATTAATAAAAAACAGTTTATTGTGTTTCAGGAAGATATTATTTAATAGACTCCAGTTTTTCAGTATTGATCCTCTGTTATTTTGATTTGATGATGGTTGTCAAATCAAACCCTTTTTAATCCCAGACTTATGATCAGTTTCTGAACGATCCTCTGTGCCTGTCCTCAGCTCGTCTTTTCTCTCATTAAACTCTGTTATGTTTGTGAAGTTTCATGTAAAGTCTGAGCCGGAGCAGCGTCCAATCAGAGAGTGATATTCAGTATGGGGGCGTGTCGGTCAGTGAAAAGACCTCCGCAAAGCTGGCTCTCGTGTTTCCTCGATCATAGCTCCTCCAATCAGTCCCCTCCATCCTCTCTCCTCCAAGCACAGTGGAACAGTCTTCAAAATGGCGACTCAGAAAGTACTTCCAGTAACGCAAGGAGAGAGGACAAAGGAGATATGAAATTGTCACTTTGAGATGCACCCAGTGACTCTAATTTATCAATCAGACTTGTGAGCAGAAATCTGTGTATGGCAGGGTTCTTGTGTAATCTTTGAAACGCGAGCATTCGGGCCAATCAGAGAGCATGCCTGATCAGGTGTTGATTAACCCCCTGATCATGCATGTTTTAAAGATATTTTAAAATGTTTTAAAGACGTTTTAAAACTATCGAGACTAGAAAATGTTTGTGAAGTGGGACTCAGTGGCTCTCTGGAGGGGGAGCAGGCTGTTGCTTTGAAGCATATTGAGCAGTGAACAGTAAACTGTTCATGTGTCTCAGCCCTTCCTGACTGAATCTGCATTTTTGGTGGCTGTAGATTTTGGAAAGTGGGTGTGGGATGGTCCCTCTGAGACTTACAAAGACAAACATGTTGGTGATTCAACCTGAAAACCATCTACCACATTTAAAGGGAAGTTTGTAGAAAGAGAGAGCTCTGTGATAAATCTGCTTTCTGCAGTAGACCTTATCACGGATGAATCATCCCTGGAGTTCAGCACAGACAATGAAGTCACAACCACAACTTATGTTAATACTCCAAAGAAAAACCCTCTTTGCTCTGAGCAGCGTTCAGAGCTTTGAGATTAGAGGACATGAACACCTTCAAACTCCTGTTTTGTCATTGCAGATCTCCTGTTGACATCACTTCCTGTTAACATCTGTTGCTGGTATGAACACATTATCCCTCAGCCTGTTCTGCACTCTGAGTATTGTCCACAGAAAGGCTTGGATAGTAAAGGCACTGTGGTCTGGTCTGGTCTTGACTTGACCAGGTGATGTTGGGGCGTCTGAAGAGTCGCTCTGGGACACTTCTGTTTGTGGATCCAAAGACACCGACCACTAACCTGTGCTATCATGGCTTTTAGGATCAGTAACGAGAACACCAAGGTTTCCCCATGCTTTCCGGACCTCCCCAGCTCCACCCTGAGCCATCCAACCCAGGACAGATGAAGATGTCTGGGGCTGAGTCCGTGCTCAGGGGCAGAGGTGAGGAGGCAGCTGGTGGACCTCCACAGACAGTAGACCTCCTGGAATCAGCTTGTTTTGACCATTCTGAGTCTTAGTCGCTTGGGGTCAAGGAGGATGGTGGTGGGCATCTGAAGGGGTTAGACTGCACCCCACCCTTTCCTCACGCGCTCTCCCAGTCCAAGCACGGGTGACCTCCAAACTAAACCATCAGAATGTCCCCAAGCAGCCATGGGGGGCCATTGTTCTTGAAAGTAGGTCAAAGTCGCAGCTATCAAGTTCAATTTGGACTGATCGAGGACAGAAGGGACAGAGACGAGGAGGAGCGGGCTGCGGGCTGATCACACTTGTTGATCTGAACAAAAGGAACAGAAACTGAGGGTTGTATTCTCTATGTTTCATCACCGTCTTCAGACCTCGCCTCTAAAAACCCGCCCAGCCTGCTCATAACTCTGCTTCTCCAACCACTCCTCCTCACTCTTCGGTTCCCTCCATTTTTGTTGTGTTGTAATTGGTCATGTGGGACATATGGAGCATCTTATTACGCAACCGAGAGCAGCTGCACTCAGACTGGATCTAAGAACATGCAAATCAGGGGCCAGGTTTCTTTAGCCCGGCAGATCTGAAGCTTTTAGCTGCGTCACAGCAAACATTATGTGTTCTCTGTCTCCTGTAGGACAACGGCTGCTGCTGCTGGCCTCTTCCTTTCATCACACAACAATGAAAATGTCAACCGGCTCATGCACTGCCGCTGCTCGGACCCCTCAACTGATGTATCATTAGCATATTAGCATAGAATTATGCTACTGTAGCTGTGTGTATGTATTGTGTTCCCATGACAGCTAACTCATTTGTAATTGAACAGTCATGACATCGTCTAAAACAGTCAGAATGGAAACAATGACCTGTTACATCTGCCTGCTGCTTCCCCCTCTGTTTGTGAAGTCCAGCCACAGTCTCTTAAACATCAGCTGCTGGGAGGACGTGCACTGATTACTGGGAGTCTGTAAGCAGATCGAAACTGTACCACTGACTGTAAGAGTGTGTCCAAATTAGGGATGGGTACTGAATCAGGTACTTTTAAAGGTGCCAACCAAATTCTGTCTGTGGTACCGATTACTGGGTAGTGATTAATGTAAATTCAAAGGGTACCATGTTTGGTAGACCCATCCATGTGACTGTGAGAGTGGAAGAGTAGACAACTTTCCATGCTGGACATTAACACAGCATTACAATATACAATACAATATACATTGCAATGTATTGATGAATGAATTTAATGAATTTGTTGTGATAATATGTTGTGAAAAACTTTGAGATTTTATTATTTTAAAAATCAATACTTATTCACATTAACACACAAAAGTACTGACAGTTGGTACCACTGATTGCCAGGTACCCTATTGTTTCAAATGTGAAAGCTACCTATACCTAGTCAAGATTACTCAAGTTTCTGTGCCACATGAATAATCACAGGATGGATCTCTCAGCTTTGTACTCTTGGGTTCCTGTTCTTAGCTGATAGGAGGGTCACCTGGTGTGGTCCTCTGCTACTACAGCCCGTCTGGTCAAGGTTGGCCATGTTGTGTACTCAGAAATGGTCTTCTGCAGACTACAGGTGTCCATTTCCCTCTGACCCTTGGCATCAGTGTGGCATTTTGTCCTAGCTTATAGATAAACTCTTATCTCTGGACAGTGCAACACCCCAAAAGGTGTTTTATTGTGAAAAATGAGTATCCCTGGTTGAGCTGCAGTCACTGGACTGTGAGTAATGTCTGGATGGCTTGACTCTAATAAGCTCTATCACCTCTGTCTGTCACCAAAGCCATAATCATAGAGCCCCAGGATCATTAAGCATGTATTATTGTAAGGGCTAATCCTATGAGCTGGTTTCCTGCATCCTGAAGCCATCTGGACCACATACTGGAGCATCCTGTCACAATGACAGCACAGAGGACACAGCTGGCTCAGGTATTACATAACACATTTTAAATCTGTGAAAATGTGTTTTAAGAGGGATTTATAGATATATCGCCAAACAACCAACAAATAATCTGTACAACAATATGTTATGTCAGTCAAACTACATGATGACTTAGGTGTTCATAAGTTGTGTCATTTGTGTAAAAAATCTGACCCCTCCTAGTTTTGTTTTGGACCATTAAAGATCTCTTCCATGAGAATAATGTCAAACTACATTTGGTGTTGATTGTAGAAACACCTGTGATTGGACGATAAAGAGGTTTCAGCGTAAAGACAGCATAACTTTAACACAAAAGTATCAAATTATAAAGCCACAGAAGTTTAAGTCTGAAAATAACCAGATGCTATTTAGGCTCCATGCATGTATTTTTGAGGATATTGTCTTTTATTTTTAAATAGAGTGTTTTGACTTTTGTACCTAACAGTTACATTCTTGTACAGTCGACCTGAGGGCATCTTCATAAATGAAAAAGACAAAGATGATGGGGAGTGAGCTGAATATATATCCAGAAACTATCCTCAGAGCTTCCCACAGGTGACTGAGCACATCAGCGCACAACCCAAGCAGGAAGTCCAAACGAGCTGTCTGTAGACGTGTTACAGCAGCAGGAACTGGGAGACCAGTCAGGACTGAGGGAAAGATGAATGTTCAGAGACATCCTGGATGAAAACCTGCTCCAGAGCACTTTGACCTCAGACTGAAGCGGCGGTTTATCTTTCAACAGGACAACGACCCTAATACCACAGCCAGGATAACAAAGGAGTGGCTTCAGGACGACTCTGTGAAGGTCCTTGAGGGGCCCAGGCAGAGCCCAGACCTGAATCTGATCACACATCTCTGGAGAGATCTGAAATTGTCTGTGCACTGACGCTCCCCATCCAACCTGACAGAGCTGAGAGGAGCTGCAGAGAGGAATGGACCAAACTGCCCAAAGAGAGGTGAGCCAAGCTTGTGGCATCATATTTATTAAGACATGAAGCTGTAACCGCTGCCAAAGGCACATCAATAAGGTACTGAGCAAAGGCTGTGAAAAAGTACATGTTATATTTAAAAAAAAACATCTTCATGTGAAGAAGTTTGCATCCTTTGAGAGTCACATGTGACCTCACTGATGTGTGACCGCTCCCAGCTTTACATGACCTGTCTGATCGTTCCGATCTTCATTCTTATCATGGCTCACATGATTGGCTTGTTATTGTAACTGATGTTTTAAACCTGTGTGTGTGTGTGTGTGTGTGTGTGTGTGTGTGTGTGTGTGTGTGTGTGTGTGTGTGTGTGTGTGTGTGTGTGTGTGTGTGTGTGTCTATACTGAGCTGCATGAATTGATAGATGTGTGATAATCAATATGTTCAGCATCTGTGGTCTGAAACGTGGCTGACTGTGGGGGGTCACGTCCAGCCTCCCTGATGGGACTAATTAAAGTCTCTGTGTGTCCTCTGATTGGTTAATCTGCGGTGTAAGGTATTAATGCGATCTGATCTTGTGTTTGTGAAGATTAAAGTGTGTGAGTGGAGTGTACCAGTGTGTTTGCTGTCAGCAGGGTGTGTATCATAACCTCCATAGGAGCCATTGTTTTACAGCTTTAATGACAACAAGCTGGGACATGTCCCCCACCTCCAGACAGAGAGGTTTCCTGACCTCAGTGTTCATGACACGTTAAAATGATTCTTGTAACTAATTAAAAACCATGAAGATAATGCATTGAATGTTTTCACCCCTCACTCTTTTTTTCTTTGAACATTTTTACACCAAATATCAGAATCAGAAATGTTTAATGGTTTTGAAGAGTTTCTGTTCAGTCATGGAAGATTCCAGCAACATAGCCAACTTCAAAATAGTGGAGAAGAGAAAATTCTTTGTAAATATTATGTGTGTATAGAAGGCTTATGTCATATAATGTAACATAATGTCCATATGTTATAAAAGACAGGATGAGTAATCCCACAGATCACACTAGAATTTTCCAACTTGTTTCATCACCTGGTAAGAATAGACACATGCTAAAGGTGCCGTGAACTAAACTCAATGAATTATCATTTACACTAAATAGTTGGATATGTTTTTTTTTTTTTTCCCCAGGGGGGGCAGTGGATTGAGCCAGAAATAACAGGAGTGTGGAGTGACAAGCAGCAAAGGAGTCACCACCTTTAGGGTTTACTTCATGGGGTGTGTGGCCGGCATTAGTAGGGCCTGAGAGTGGAGGTCTGCATTAGTAGGGCCTGAGAGTGGAGGTCTGCAATAGTAGGGCCTGAGAGCAGAGATCTGCAGCAGCAGGTCTGAAGAGTAGAGGTCTTCTTTTGTAGGGCCTGAGAGTGGAGGTCCGCAGCAGCAGGGCCTGAGAGTGGAGGTCTTCTTTAGTAGGACCTAGGGCTGCGCATCGATAACGGGTTTTGGAACCGGGTCCGCAGTTAACCAGTTCCTTGGAATTGCTGGTAAAACTCAATTTCGGTTCCCCTATCAATTCCTCCCGGGGTGTGCTAACACAGCAAACGAACGCACCCCACAAGCAATGCACGGTGACGTTGTTTCATATGCTTTTTGTTGTTGCTGCTAGACCTCTCAGTTGCAGAGATGTCGCCGGCTCGCGCTAAACTGTCCAAGGTGTGGCTATATTTCACCAAAAAAGACGATGCGGGAATTAGGCTTGTAGTTCTCGAGACCGGTCCTGGTCTCGAGACCACTTTTTTGTGGTCTCGGTCTTGTCACGGCCTCGGCAGTCTTTGGTCTCGGTCTTGTCTCTGTCTCGGGGTCTCCCGTTCTCGATGGGTCTTGGACTGACATGGTCAGTCTTGGATGGATTAGAAGCCAACGATATGTCCAGGCACACTGCTGGCTTTGTAGAGCACAACTTTCTACAATGGCTTTTATTATTTTTATGCGCCTTTTGAGTATTTTATGACGAACGTCTGCGCTCATCCTGTTTGTGACTGCAGAGAGGCAGACGGGACGCAGATGGGCGATCCACATCAATTCAACTGGAGAGAGAGAGACAGAGACGCGTTGCATGCTTGGGGAGTTGTTTGACTCTTACCTGGGGAAAGTAAAGTCCCATTTTGCGTTGTAACTCCCTCTAATCCACGAGTTGAACCCTCTGTTCAGCATAAATCTATCTTTTGATGAGTGGAGCAATAACGTACCTGCAGAGAGATTTGCGCTGACATGCAGGGGTGTGTCCAGATATTTTAGGATGGGGTGCCCAGAACAGGGCACTCGCTATGTATGTATTAAAAATACAGGATTGAAAGGATACAGCTTCCATCATTAAAACCTTGTCAATACACAGCCCTAGTAGGGCCTGAGAGTGGAGGTCTGCAGCAGCAGGGCCTGAGAGCACAGATCTGCTTTAGTAGGGCCTGATCACAAAGGTCTTCATTTGTAGGGCCTGAGAGTGCAGGTCTTCATTTGTAGGGCCTGAGAGCAGAGGTCTGCAGTAGTAGGGCCTGAGAGTGGAGGGTCTGGAGAGGACAGGAGGCAAGATCTAGTTTAGTATGATGAAGCCTATGAGGCTGGCTGCAGAAAGACCACAAACTACACATCCAGCCATAAAGATGGAAAAAATAACAGACTTTCATGACAGTGAAAAGCGTATTTACAGGCTGGTTTAAAAACAGTTTGGGTCTATGCTAATGTCACTATCAACACACACTGTTACAGGGGGTCAATTCTTCACTAACTCAGCAGTTTAGATGATATCGGGAGCTGCACAGCTGTTGGAAAGGAAGCTATAAGCCTGTGTCATATCCAATATGGAAGCATTCGAGGACTTTCTTTGTTTCAGTGTTTCAGGAACAAACGGATGATGTTGTGGAGATGATGTACATTTTAAACAGTCTGGGGTAGAGGCACGGCCTGAGAGCTGAGGTCTGCGGAGCCAGGTCCTGACAGTGGAGGTCTTGTATTATTTTGACTTGTAGATGAAAAAGTGTGGGGGACCAAAGAAAGTCTTTTCTCCAATGAAACGGTGAAAGCCACAGTGGTTAGAGTGGGAATAGCCTCCTGCATTGTTCCACTACAATATGTGGTCAGTATTATAGGAGTTCCCTGTAAACAGCACACACAGTGTTTCCTGAAACCATTGTCTGACTGATATTGATATGAGATTGGAATCATCAGTGAACTTGGAGCCAATACAAGGATAAAAATATCTGAACAATGCAAAGTGTCATTTCCCCTCTGTTGTAGAGGAAGTGGATCATAGAAGAGCCTCACTTTACACTTTAAAAGCTGGTTTTCCCCTTCATGAGGACCAGGAGGACACGTTAGAGGAAACTGCTGTTCATCTCAGCACAGCCACACCTTTGAGTCCACCACGTGTTTGAAATCAGTGACAACTGGTTGTTTTCAGTTTTAAAATAGGACCCAAATGTGTTTTTAGATGCAGCCATGTACAAAGACAAATGCATGTTGAATGTATTGAAGAAATAATGAGAGATTAACTCTAAAACATTAGTTATTCTATCAAGTTTGTTAAACAAAACAAAGACTCACGGTAAACTTCTTCAGAAGGGGACCTGTCAGGAGCTTTGGTGCTCTGTGGGGGTCCTTGGTATGGCAGAGTTAGGTAACCCATGCAGGCCTGCTTGTTGTACCCAAAGTCTTTTTTCCTGCAAGACTGCAACAGTTCCACAGTCCTCATAGTCCCACAATGATCCTACAACGATCAGATATTAGAGTCTCAGTCCCAGTGTGGGACTCTCTGTTATGTTATAGTGATGCAGAGGAGAATGGGGGGAAACACTGTGGGTGCTATACACACATTCAGACACACACACACACACACACACACACACACACACACACACACACACACACACACACACACACACACACACACACACACACACGGCCAGCTCATGCTCTCTGAGACCTCATTCATATCGAAGGAGAGGTGTAATTATAAGCCTTGGTCTGGCAGTATGAAGACATCAGATGTCTGTCTAACATGAGTCTGGTTCTGTCCGAGGTTTCTGCCCGTTAAAGGGAAGTTTTTCCTTGACATTGTAACTTGCTAAATGCTGCAAAGTCCTATACTCATGGTGGATTAAGATAAGACTCCTTATCTTGTCTTGATGTTGGGTTTCTGCTAATAAAATTTTATTAACATTTACGGGTCTAGACCTGTAAATGTTTTTGTAAAGTGTCTTGAAATAACATTTGTTATGATTTGGCGCTATATAAATAAAGATTGATTGATTGATTGATTGATCTCTAGAGTCCCATTTCCACCAAGCGGTTCAGCTAGGTTCAGCTCGGTACGGCATGCATTTTGTGGCATTCCCGTTGACTAAAACTGGGACAGGTGCCCAAATTACCGACCCGTACTGTCCCACAATTTGGTTCCCTTCTGTTGAGGTGCCAAACATACCAATCTGATCCCAGAAGGTGGAGCTAGAAACACTGCAGTCTGTTGATTGGTGGAAAGAATGGTCACTTCCCGGGGTTACACTCTGTAACAAAGAGCCACATGCCAATCACAAAAAAATATATATATTCTGGCTGTCTTCATTGTTGCTCTTTGCATATCAGGTTGCATTTTTCATCCCCATTGGATTCATTAGTACACTGTGTGGCCCTGCTAAGGCGTCACGCTATTGTGCAGCTGACGTAGCTTTCTACATCCGGCTTACACAGGGCCTACCAAGAAAGGTTACCAAAATGGGTGATGTTCACAGCAGAAATTAACACGTTTACAGTCTGGTTCAAAAAAACAGTTGGGGTGTGGATGGCCCTTTTTTTTTTTTTTTTATGTTTTTTTTTTTCAGCCCCTGCCATACAAGTTTTAAAACTCCAAATCAAAAAACACAAAACAAAAGGGTGATGTCACAGAAACTACATTTATACTATGGACTGTAAAAAAAAAATAACAGGCATCATCCTGCCAGGAAGTGATGTCACCACCAACCCCAGCCCCCAGCCCCCAGTGACTGGCTGCAGTATAGGTAAAAAGAGAATTTAAAAAATCTACTTCCCAGTCATTACAAACGGGCTGTGGTCAAACTTTAAAAAATCAATACACCTCATAGAAATGTTTCTCACATCTGATTGTTGTGGTGATATGAAGATATTTGGTAGCACTTTAGATTACAGCCCGCGTCTTACAGTGTAGTTTCCCGTCTCTTACAGTGTAGTTTCGTCAACTGTAGGGGTAACTCTCACACATGTACCTTGACATTTTGCGGTACCTATCGGGTAGTTACGCTCTCGTCTTACAGTGTAAGTCCTGGAGTCTTACAGTGTAGTTTCCTCAACTGTAGGGGTAACTCTCACACATGTACCTTGACATTTTGCGGTACCTATCGGGTAGTTACGCTCTCGTCTTACAGTGTAGTTTCCCGTCTCTTACAGTGTAGTTTCGTCAACTGTAGGGGTAACTCTCACACATGTACCTTGACATTTTGCGGTACCTATCGGGTAGTTACGCTCTCGTCTTACAGTGTAGTTTCCCGTGTCTTACCATGAACTTGTCAAAACAGTGTAATTTTCCTGGGCATATGCTTTTGCTGTTAATGTGCCACTTCCTCTTAACATTTAGTATGGTGAATAAAGTAGACCAATGATGAACCTAAACACTGTAATGTATTGATGAGTATGTGTGTCACACAATAATGATAAGACTTGCAGATGTAAAAAAAAAAAAACTTTATTTTTTTAAACACACAGAGACCCCACATAGTAATTCACCTTTTAAGTAACCCGGCCATTAAGTTAACACTAGCCACTGCTTACTGTCTAACTGTCCAGTACTTCCACTGCGACAACCCACTACTTTACCTGTAACTACTGGTCAACAACTGGAACCGGGCTGGATTTTAAAGTGAACACTTGTTGGCTTGACTTACTGTGTAACTACCCACTACTTTACCTGTAACTACTGGTCAACAACTGGAACCGGGCTGGATTTTAAAGTGCACACTTGTTGACTTTACTTACTGTGTAACTACCCACTACTTTACTGTAACTACTGGTCAACATCTGGAACCGGGCTAGATTATAAAGTGCACACATGTTGGCTTTACTTACTGTGTAACTACCCACTGCTTTACCTGTAACTACTGGTCAACAACTGGAACCGGGCTGGATTTTAAAGTGCACACTTGTTGGCTTTACTTACTGTGTAACTACCCACTACTTTACCTGTAACTACTGGTCAACAACTGGAACCGGGCTGGATTATAAAGTGCACACTTGTTGGCTTTACTTACTGTGTAACTACCCACTACTTTACCTGTAACTACTGGTCAACAACTGGAACCGGGCTGGATTTTAAAGTGCACACTTGTTGGCTTTACTTACTGTGTAACTACCCACTACTTTACTGTAACTACTGGTCAACAACTGGAACCGGGCTGGATTTTAAAGTGCACACTTGTTGGCTTTACTTACTGTGTAACTACCCACTACTTTACCTGTAACTACTGGTCAACAACTGGAACCGGGCTGGATTTTAAAGTGCACACTTGTTGGCTTTACTTACTGTGTAACTACCCACTACTTTACCTGTAACTACTGGTCAACAACTGGAACCGGGCTGGATTTTAAAGTGCACACTTGTTGGCTTTACTTACTGTGTAACTACCCACTACTTTACTGTAACTACTGGTCAACAACTGGAACCGGGCTGGATTATAAAGTGCACACTTGTTGGCTTTACTTACTGTGTAACTACCCACTACTTTACTGTAACTACTGGTCAACAACTGGAACCGGGCTGGATTTTAAAGTGCACACTTGTTCGCTGTACTTAATGTTTAACTACCCTCTACTAGTGTGCATTTTATAATCTAGTCCAGTTCCAGGTGTTGACCAGTAGTTACAGGTAAAGTGCTGGGTTGTTGCAGTGGAACTGTTGAAGCTACTGACATCTGTGTTTCTATGATGAATAATGCTTGGACACTTTATCCACACAGATACTCCGGTCAGAGAGTAAAGGCAGATACACAGTTCACAGTTCAGTCTTTTATGTATCCTTTAAGAAACAGCATTACAGCAACGGCCGGATGCATGGAGATTGAATGAACGAAGAGGATGAATAATGTGTGTGACATCAACGTCCAACAGCCACTTATCAGTAGTGCATCTCAACAGGGTTGGCAGTGTAGGGTATCTGAAACAATAAATAACAGAAGGTGAATCAAAGACAGTGTCTACCAGACGTAAATGATGCGCCCACTAGCTATTTAGCATTAGCAGTGCAACGTAAGGGAAACAAGAGCCAAAATTCCTGCCACATAATCAAACAAACTAAATGTTTATTCCCCTCTCAACACTCCTTAAAGATAACGTGTAAGCTATTAAAGTACTTACTTCCTCAAGAATGCATCACTGATAACTTATAAGATGTTTTGAAGATGCATTTAAACAATCGCGGAATCTCCGTTCGGGCTATACAACTTTTAGGACCCCAGGCTGCCCGCATAAAGGCATGAACGCAAATACGCAAAATCCTAAGGACCCCGGTCTGCCCTCCAAGTTGCCTGAATAAAATTATATACAAAATGCTTACAACACATCAACGAAGAACAGAGGCAATTTATAACAGAAAATACTGGATAGTTAGCCAGTAAGCAAAGACAAGTGTGATCTTAATGGATCAGTAACTTAAAAGGAGAATTACAATGTGGGGTCTCTGTGTGTATAAAAAATAAAGATATTTTATATGTCTGAATATCATTATTATGTGAAACCCATACTCATCAATACATTACAGCTTTTAACTTTATCATTGGTCTACATAATCTTTATCCATGCTGATTCTTAAGAGGAAGTGATACATCAAGGTTTGCATAGTTAGAGCATATGTCCAGGAAAATTACACTGTTTTGATAAGTTCATGGTAAGACACGGGAAACTACACTGTAAGACTCCGGGACTTACACTGTAAGACGCGAGCATAACTACCTGATAGGTACCGCAAAATGTCAAGGTACATGTGTGAGAGTTACCCCTACAGTTGAGGAAACTACACTGTAAGAGACGGGAAACTACACTGTAAGACGAGAGCGTAACTACCCGATAGGTACCGCAAAATGTCAAGGTACATGTGTGAGAGTTACCCCTACAGTTGACGAAACTACACTGTAAGAGACGGGAAACTACACTGTAAGACGCGGGCTGTAATCTAAAGTGCTACCAGATATTTTTTGGGTGCACATGTTCAAGTCTTTTTTTGTCTGAAAAGTTGAATTTTCAGTAGTTATTGAAGGTCAAAAACGAGGGTTTACATCAGTTTAACGATGATTGACAGCTGCCGTTGTGTGCTTTGTCAGGGATTGTAAAATGTGGAGAGCCAAGAAGAGATCAGACTCTCTAAAGAAAAAAAAGAACTATTTTGTCACTCTGCTCTACACAGATTCTATCTGAGTCCTCTAGATTCTCTCTACAGCGCAGACTCAGGTTGCGTATTGGCAGCGCCTCCTCCGGCAATATTTTAGGCTTCAAAACCGTATAATGGTAAAAGGCAGAGTCTATGGTTTATACACTACAGTCTTTGAGGGAAACTTAGGGATCTTCAGTGCTCTGGATAACATCATTGAGATGACTGAAGCTACCTATGGTACTCAGATGGAAGCAACATGTGAAAATCACCTGGGCAAAACTAACCCCACATTAATGTTATAGAGTCATACGTGTCACTGCTCCAAATCTTACCCAACTTCCCATCTCAACTGTTTGCAAACGTCTGTCTGTACTGACTCTCATTTAACTACAACACTAGTTTTTCTTCTCCATGTCGTACACAAAGAAAAACTGACGTGACTTTAATGTTAACACAGAGCGCCTTCAGCTGGTTGGAGGGCAGTCTGTGTCTCCATGGTGAAGTGATGGTAATGAGTAGATGTCACAAACTCAGATACATTTGTTACAGGTCAGTGTTCCCGGGTCTCTTACTAATCACTCAGTGGTGTTAAATACTTGAGCCTGGTTGACCCAAAGCCCATAACAAAGGTATTAAGAGGACATTATGCTGGTGATGCTGTTATTTCTGCATCTGTTCACAGTTCTAATGATAGAACACTAATGATTAAACTTCCCCGAGAAGTTCGTCCACCTGTGAGAGACTAACTGCAGTGACCAACCATCAAACTAAGGTCCGTTTTTTTAGCCGGGTGAATCATTAATATAAATTTAAAATACACCTTTAGACTAATAATTTTCATAAGGCCAGTCTATTTTGTCATGGCAGTTGTTCAGCTCCTATCATTTTGATCTCACTAAAGGTAAAAACAGATAAATTAATGCCATAAAGGCATTCTTAAATAAAAAGAAACGTGAACTTTTGAACTATCAAAAATGTACAAAGGCAGATGATTGTGGCACATGGTGTGACGTAAACTTCATCTGAACTTAGAAAAAGGCCTCAGGGCTTCCGCTGTGATGGACGTCCAGCCTCCCTGGACCTGAGATTATGAGGGGGGATAATCCACGTAGATGTGTCATCTCGAAAGTCGAGAGCTAACAATGGAAAACTTATCATAGATGGGGTAATTACACACACACACACACACACATGTTCCTAATCCCTGGGGACGGGTTGGACAGAGCATCTGCTGCAGATGGACGAGGGCGGCGCGCGTTCAGCATTAGCCTACGCCCCGCTGGTCGCCCGGCCACGACCCTCCTGCTTTTGATCCTATTAGCAGGTGAATGAAGAGATGGACATTGGACTGACAGTCCTAGACTGGCCTCCGTTTGGCCACCTGACCCGAATGCTCATTAGCCCACACATATGCCGCTCCCAAACGGGGCATATTGGGCCCAGCTCCGGCTAATTCCCCTCATTGTTCATATCAAAGTGTTTGTGGTGAGCTGAGGGGAGTGAGGTGGTGGCGAGTGTAAGGCTCCTCAGAATGAGTCAGTAATAAGCTCGAGGTGTCAGCAATTATCAGCTCTGAGTTAGTGAACTTTTTTTACCATGTCGGCTCCACTGCTGAAGTCTAAATACATCTGTGACAGGTGGGAGACTTTTCTCCTTTCAGAGCGGGTCACCAACAGGTTCACAGTCATTGCACTCTGCAAATACCATACTACCAGTTCACATTTTACACCTCTAAGTGGTTTTAGAAGGGCAAAATTTTTCAAAATAAAACTCTCTGAGGGTAAGATGAACATTGGGTCTGTAACTTTATTACAGTTCAACCCATATTTGTGTTGCTGTGCTGGTTTTCATCAGAAAAAAAGATGACCCTAAGGAAGAAGATCCTTTCTGTAATGTTGAACACATTGAAGAAGACATTTTTCTGAGCTGGTCAGGTGAAGTGGCTCACATTTGGCCTAAAAAGACGTCTTCTACTAAAAATAAGACAAAATCACTCAATAGGATTCCAGTTTTTGCAGTGTGTAAAAGAGATTCCAATCTCACTGAGGCTTTTTAGCTGGTCAAATAAATGATAGTTAATCTAACCACGACAAGTGTGCCAGATTTCTTTTCATCACCACCCACAGTGGCTTTTTTTTCTCTTATGTCAAGATTGGTATTCTGTGAACGCACTCTAATCACCAGCATCACCAGATGCTTGGAGGTTAAAAGTTACCCTAAAAGTTGAAGAAACTACACTGTAAGATGCGGGCCGCATTATAAAGAGCTACCATTTATTTAGTTACAAGTGAGCAATGTTGTTATAAATCAAAATGAGCTAAAATACTATAATCATCTTTATTTTGGAGTAAATTTACCCAATCAACTGTTTACGCTGACATTCCCATTGAAAGGTTCATCACAGCTGTTTACCAGGACACTTTGGAGCACTTCACCTTTCCTTCTGCTGACAAGCTTTACAGAGATGCTGATTTTATTTTCCAACAGGACTCGGTTCCTGCCCACAGCGCCAAAACTACAACTAAAACCCCAGAGAGAATCTGTGGGAGATTTGTTAAGTAGAAAAAACACTCTACAAAAAAATACAGATGGGTTAGAGGCCACTTTTAAAGCAATCTGGGCTTCATCAACACCTCAGGAGGGCTCTCCTCCATCACACACCACACTGATGAAGTTAGTCGTGGTAGAAAAGCCCTGACTATGGAATGTGTCTAACTTAAGACTCTTCTTACAGACAAATCAGCAATCATGGGTTAGGATTTTGGGGCTGCCATTGGGTTGGCCTCTCATATTTCAAGGTGGGCTTCCAGGTGATTCCCCAATCTATTCATTTCAACAGAGGAGGTCAGTGAGATCCCAAATGAGTTAAGACAGCTCAAAGGTTAAAAAATACTGGAGCCTCCTTTTTCTGCACTTTGCTCTGTTTGAATGTCCTGACAGTCAGCATGAAAAATACCCCAGATGTTAAAGAGTCGAGTTGTTGAATCAAAGAATAAAACACTCGAGGGTGTCACTGACAGCTTGACATGAGCTCATGACAGCTCTTCGCACAGACAGGGCCGACACACAGGCTGCAGATGTGTTTTGGAGCAGACACCTCTCCCTCTGTGCATCTCTGCAGCCTGTTGATGAGACCCAGAACAGAAAACTACAGTCCCATGAGACCAGAGTTAGGGAGTCTAAGTTGCTGTGATCCCAAACCAAACACAAACTCCAGTCATTTAATGTGCCAGACTTCAGGTGAGTAATGTTTTCATGTGACGTGTTCATTATGAGTCAGAGAGCGTTCAACAGCTACCAGATGCTACTCTGCAAATCTTTTCACTCTGTTGTTGTCTCCAGACCCCCTGCCCCCCAGCCCAAACCCACCCTGGCAGAAAGCTGGCGCTGAACAAACCTCACACACGTGCACGCTCTGTGATTAATGTGCAGGCTGAGATGAAAGCGGCGGCGCCGATTGAATGTGAGTGAGGGGCGCCCAGGGAGGAAGTGGGACAGAGAGGAACTGTAAAAAAAAAAGGAAGAGGAGAAATGAACGAGTGAAGCAGCAAGTGTTAAAAAAAAACAAGGTTTCATCTCTAGAAGGGTATAAAAAAAAGAGGGCTGTTCAAATATTCAGAACAGCCACTGAAATGACAAAGAATAAATTTGCAACACTTTTGAATCTTCTCTAGTTTTGGTTAAAGATTCGGCAGGTGTAGGATGAAGGGAAAAGGACCCAGCACTGAGCCCTGAGGGACACCTTCGGACAGGGAGGCAGTGAAGAGGAGCAACTGTAAATAAAAATGAAATACTTTCGGTCAATCAGGTGTGATGTCAGCCAGATGAGGGCGTCGTCCATGATGAGAAGACATTTTAGGCGGGAAAGTAAGTTCATTGTGTCGAAGGCAGAAGTGAGGTGCAGGAGGAGGAGAATGGATGGATGGTTCATAGAGGGAGATGTTGGTGTGATAGGTTTTGGTTTGGGTGGCACCAGCACATTAAAGGAACTCAGAGAGGCTGGATATGGGCTGAAAGTGATCGATATTGTCAGGATCAGGTCCAGGTTTCTTGAGGATGGGGTTTAATGGCAGCCAGTGTGAGGGACGAAGGCACAGTGGAGGAGCCAAGGGAGGAGTTTATAAATGCGGTGATAAACAGGGAGGTGGTGGGGAGGCGGGGTTTTGTGAGGGAAGATGGGATGGGGTCTAAAATGCAAGTGGAGGATTTTGTGGTAGTGATGATTTTTTTATCAGTTTGGGAGGTGGGTGGAAATTTAGAGGAGATGGTAAGAGAAGCAAGGGGAGGGGGAGGGGGGGGGGGGGGGGGGACAGAGAGGAGACATAGAAAGGGGGGAAGTGGATAGGGAATTGTAGATTGAGTCAGTTCAGATATGAGATAAAACTAAGGGGTTTGCTGAGTTCCTAACATTGGTGTGTATGAACAAATCATTCTGGATCCTGATTCCACGGTGAAACCATTTCACCAGATTATGACACTTTTAGCTCTGCAAATCAGATAACTGCTGTTAAATTCCTCAATCCATTGAGCTGAGGTTATCACTGTTGCTTGTTCACCTTTTTCTCCACTCACCTTTTTTTGCACTCTGCTTGGATAGAGCACTCTGTGAAGTGAGGTTGAACCAAACTTCAGACTGGATGTTGCACTACGCCACGACCACTTCCTCACAAGTTTGTAGCTGATTAAATCTACCAATCTAGGAATAGGAATGAGTTCCGAAACAAGACTGGTTCTTGCTTGCCAAACTGCTAAGAAAAAATGCCATTAGCTTCATGGCACATTACTTGTAAACTACACTGTCTGACTAAAATAAAAAAGCCGCCACCTGGATTTAACTAAGTAGATAGGTAGGAGCCTCCTATTTGATCATTCCTGCACGGGAGATTGTCTTTCAGCTGGCAACGAGTTATTAAACCCTTTAATTGGTGCAATGAGTAACTTCACATCTCCTCAAGAACTATGTAGAAAGACACATCTTGTGGTCGTGGAAAAGATGTTAGTCTGTTTGAGAAGGGTCAAATCATTGGCATACATCAAGCAGAGAAAACATTTAAGGAGATTGCAGAAACTAAAATTGGGTGAGGACTGCCCAAAGCATTTTTCAAAACTGGAAAGAGAGTGAGGACCCATCGTCACCCAGGAAGAAATGTGGCCAGAAAAAATCCTGAAAGACCGTGACTGGCGATCACTGAAACGTTTGGTGAAATCAAATGGAAGTGGATTTCTAAAGAGTTCTTACTTACAGTCCTTGTCTGTGTGAGTGTTTGTGTCTGTGTGAGTGTGTGTGTGTGTGTGTGTGTGTGTGTGTGTGTGTGTGTGTGTGTGTGTGTGTGTGTGTGTGTGTGTGTGTGTGTGTGTGTGTGTGTGTGTGATGGTGGGGGGGCCTTGAGCACATAATTTGAGTGGCCAGGTGCCACTCACACGCAAAAATATGGGGTGGGAGTGTGGGTGGGATCCTCTTTTTTTATCTATATCTCCCTGATCTGCTTGATTATTTTAATGTACAGCACTTTGTAATACATCTTATGTATGAAAAGTGCTTTATAAATAAAGTTTGATTTGATTTGATTTGAAAAACAACATTAGAACTCAAGGCTATGTTTAATAGAGAAGGTAGCATTTCCACACACACCATGAGAAGGGAACTCAAGGGATTGGGACTGAGCAGCTCTGCAGCCTGAAGAAAACCACTCATTGGTGAGGCTAACTAGAAAAAAGGCTTCAGTGTGTTAGGAGGCATAAAAATTGGACTCTGGAGCAATGGAAGACAGTCATGTGGTCTGATGAGTCTAGATTGATTCTGTTCCAGAGTGATGGGCCATCAGGGTAAGAAGAGAGGCAGATGAAATGATCTCCCATCATGCCTAGTGCCTACTGTCCAAGCCTGTGGGGGCAGGGCTATGATCTGGGCTTGCTGCAGTTGGTCAGTTCTGGGTTCAGCAACAGTCTGTGCTCAAAGAATGAGGTCAGCTGACCACCTGAATATACTGAATGACCAGGTTATTCCATCAATGGATGTATGGGACGGCCATATTCCAAGATGACAATGCCAGGATTCATCGGCTCAAACTGTGAAAGAGTGGTCCAGGGAGCATGAGACATTTTCACACATGGACTGGCCCTCACAGAGTCCAGACCTAAACCACATTGAAAATCTTTAGGGGTGTGCTGGAGAAGGCTTTGCTCAGCTGTCAGACTCTCCCATCATCAGTGTATTTCCTCAGGTTTAGCAAACAAAAAAATTCTACCCCAGTCTCATTCCTCAGTGTCTCTTTTACATCCTTTAGTGCAGTTTAACTTCCTGTACTAAGCAGACACATCTCTCAAACTTACTCATGTTTTTAAACTTTACAGTCATGGTCCCTGATTGAGAGAAATCCTTGTAAGCACAGGGTATCCCTCCAGGATTATTATGCCACAGTCACCGTCACAGACATAAACATAAGGACAGAGCAGAGGCCAGATCGATGCACAGACTTTGTTTTTCTGTCCTCGAGTGAGATCAATAGTTTGTATTATTCTGCTTCTGATGAGGAGATAATCATCAGGGCAGGGTTAGTCGATGACAGAGCAGCTGCTAGATCAATACGGTGGGTCGACATGAAGGTCGTCCTCACACACACACACACACACACACACACACACACACACACACACACACACACACACACACACACACACACACACACACACACACACACACACACACACACACACACTCACACACACTCACAGCCCTTGGTCAGGACACAGAGATGATTATGTCTCGTTAGAAGTTCTGACCTTGTCATCGTCTGATTTCGTTTTCACACTGAGGACTCTACCTGAGGCCATGGTCTCATCTGGCTTTGAACTTTGAGATCTAGGTGTGATAAAGTTCAGCAGCTTGTGTGCAACTTTGCATCAGACCTTGAACTGAAGTTCACAGAAACATGGAGTTCTGTCCCATGTACCATTTATAATGAAGCTCTGTGTGTGTGGATGCTTCTTTCACACCTGTGGGCCAAAGCAGGTGTAGTCAGATCACTTAAGATATGACAGCTGTGAATCTTCTTTAGATAATTGTCAATAAAACAGTATTAGGACGAGCGTCCTTTGTGATTTGACCGATCCTCTGGAGCTCCGACAGTGAGCTGAATCAAACGCTTCCTCTGACAAGTGAACCCTGTGGGTACTGACTAAAGAGCTCTCCCTTCACTCCACTCAAGTGTTGGCTCAGAGATGGATCCACTCCTCTGTGAGAGACAGATCAAACCTCGAGACACGTTTCAGTCCAAGACTTTTAATGTACCCGCATTGCTCTGTAGTATTCCTCAGAAACTCATGAGGTCAGTTTGAACTGTAGGACAACTGTTTCCAGTCCTGCTACGCTTTATCAGAGGAGGTGAAATGAATGGCTCATGTGTTCAGGAAACAGGAGCTTGCCCATCTGATCAGTCAGAGGGCTGGCTGTTGTTTTTTCTAACACAGTTTAGCGGTGGCAGACATCAGGCTAATGCAGAGTTAACACCAGGTCTCCCACAGCAGACCTGAACACACTGATTAAGCTGTGGTGTGTTTGTTGTGTTTGTCTGGTGTAGTAACATCCCTGAGTTGGAAACAAATATTTGAATATAACACTTTGCCAAATCAAAACACATCTCCTCTATGACGTAGACTCTGAGTAAAGCCTGAACTTCACTTAAGTTGGGGTTCACACCACATTTTATGATTTTAAGAACTTGTACTAATGACAAATAACTGTTAACTGGTAATTTACCAATGTCTGGAGTGGACTTGGGTCAGACCAATCAACGTTTACCAATCACTGCACACTTCCACAGCTCACAGTCTCTGTTTAGTTGGAGGAGTACCTACAGGAGTGAAATGATTCCTCTAGTTTACAGAGGCAGTAAGAGGCTCAGATTGTGGTCTTCAGTGTGCTGCTCACTGATCAGCTGTTCATGTCAGCAGGCTTCAAAGGGACAAAAATAAAAGCAAACTAAAACATGAGAGAGTCAAACGTAGAATCACAGTTTAAAGAGGAAAAGAAGACTCAGTGAACTCCGTTAACTGGAGAGCTGGAGAGGTTACCTGGTGGTCCAGGTGCAAACTGTGAGGGGCTGTTTACATGACAATGGTGTTAGGGTGAAACCAGTTGGTATTGTTGGATTTTGTCCGCTTGTTGAGACATTTTCAGTGGAAACACTGACGTCACACTCACTTCGTACATCCAACAGTCTAACAGTATGGTAGTTAGGATGGTGGTGATCTACCGTGTTGAGCTTGTGCTGCTCAATCTGCTGAATCTATGTCTGTCTTGAAAATGAGCATCTGTTGCTCCGCTTCTGCTCTTAGTATTCACCAATACACCAGATGATCGACCCAACTCTACTTCAGAGGAGATCTACCAAAAGCTGCTTCTGGACAAGACAGTTATAGCGCCACCTACAGGCCTGGCATGCTAACTACAGCACTTTCCGTCCCTCAGAGTTTCTGTGTAAACTTAAACCTTTTTCCCTGCATTTTGGCATTTTCAGATGAAACATTCAGTTGTCAGGAGTGGCTCTTGATGCTGTCTCGACTTCGTGAACCAGAAGATACCTGTGGCTCACATATGCCTGTAGTCTACATCTCTCATTGTCCAGACTTCCTGTCTCACTAAATGCTGCTGTTTTACCCACTTTCTTAAAAGTTTCAAGTTCAACCAGAAAAGCAGCAAAGCTGAGAGGAAGTATGTCAAACAGGACGTGTAACTGTGTCAAACCAACAGGCAGAAGCATCAAAGTTTACAGTTTGTCAGACCCAAACAGGTGATAAGTGCTCATGAGGTGGAGGAACATTAATGCCTCACTTTAATAAAATGTCCTCAAACAAATACCAAATATTATGTCTGAAAACATAATTATCATGCATTGGTTGGAGTTTGTTTTTGGGAGAATTTATAACAACTGTATTTACCTGGTCATATACATGTATAAATATTAAACAGTTTGGTTTGTTATAAGCAGAAATGCAAGCAAAAATGTCTAATACAACATTTTTGAATGACATAAATGAATTTTTAGGGAATTTTCCTGACTGAGTCCAACAGTCAATAGTACAGGCATACATATTTGTCATAAGCAAACATACATGGGAATAAGCCTGACACAACTTTTTCAAGAGCTGTAGAACTTTAAATGTTTGTTTCACAAAACAAAAACCATGAATGGGGAAAAAAGAAATTGAAAATTAACAATCCACAGAATTAATCAGGAAACTTGAGAGAAATTGACTGTAAATTGTCCACACCTTTGCAAACCTGCTATGAACGCAGTAAAAACAGTGAAACCACCTCCATCCTCACACTCAGCAGGTCACCTCTCCTGGGAAGTCTGCAGGAACCAGGGTCTGTGTCTCAGACCAGAGACAGCTCCAGGCTGTGCACGCAGACTTGTTTTCAGGAATAGCTGACATACTTCAAGAGTCAAATGCAAAATCCATGCAAATCTATGCAAATGTGGTGAGCAGCTGAGAGCAGTGATTTCAGGTGAGGACACTCCCTGGCTGCACTGAGCTGGCGTGCTCAGAGCTGTGCAGGACCTGAGATCCTGTCTGTACAGGAGGGAGACGCAGACATGTCTCTCTACAGCTATGTGCTCTACTTTCTCCTCCCCTAAGCAGGAACTATACTATAAATTAAGTCCCTTAAAAGTTCCTGCTTGGGGGAAGTACTTTCCTGAGTCCAGGAACATTGGGGTGCAGGGCCTGCTGTCTCTGCCTGCCCCTGGTTTTGCAGTTTCAGGAGTGACAGTGTATAAAATAACAGACTCACATATGTTCACCAGGAATGAGCACACCCACGAGCCTTGTTTCCAGAGTGATCTCTCCTCCTCACAGGGAGTCAGTATCTCATTGAATCATAGCGTCTGCAGAAGTTGTAGACATGTTAATTTATCTCATTTAGCAAGGTTTGCACGACAAAGGAGACTGAAGTTGTCCTTCCACTAACTGGGACTGTAACCCCCTCCTTTTTAAAGCCTGATAGGAAGTGTGTGAGGTTCACAGGCCTGTTGATTAACATAAAATCCACCACTCATCTGTTGTCACAGCTTTTTTTTTTTTTTTTAAACCATTGTAGAGTAAGACAAGGCAGAAGTGTTCATTCACACTTCAGTGGTCAAAAAGTCCAACTTCTTAATTTGCACCTAAATATAACCCACAACTTAAGTGGGATTATCGCCACCAAAGTAGGTTGTGTCCAAATACTTTTTCTCAGCCTCATGGTCGGGTTGGACCAGGTTGATTTATGGCATGTAGAAGTCTCTGTGACAACGCCACGCAGGCTGACTAAGTTTAGAGATGAGAGATCTGAGTTTTTCTCTTCTGAAAAAGATTTCTGTGCTTAATTTTGTAGTGATGGTGGACACTGGAGCCTAACTGTCAGACAGAAAAAGGACAGAAGAGCAGAAGAAAGAGAAACAGCAGAGATATAGGGCACTGGCTAAAACACTGCTACGTCAGCTCTGCTTGGTGAGGTTGGAGTTGGTAGATGAGCTCTGTGAAGACAGAACTCCCAGATCCACTTTGGGGCGGCTGGGGCTCAGTGGTAGAGTTGTTGTCAGTCAATAAGAAGGTTGAGGGTTTGATTGCTGCTCATGCAGTCACATGCCCAAGTGTCTTTGAGCAAGATACTGACACCCAGAGACAACCAATTTGCCAGACTAAGAAAGCGTTAAGTACCAATTAATTTACCATAGACTCACACTACACGTTACAGATACGCCTCGGATGCTACACTGTGAGTAGTGCTAAATAAAACAACAAACTGAGTTTACAAAAGCCCTGTTTCCTCGAAACGATTCAGTCAAGTTCATCTTCATCAGAAGATGGATCTACAAACACTGCAGCCTGTGATTGGTCATAAGGATTGTCACTTCCATCTGACAGTGGTGATGAAGAACAACACATAAACTCTGCCATGCTTAAATCTCCAGGTAACAGCTTTCTTTTTGTTTGGAAAACAGCGTCACCAAACAGCATAACACTGCTGTTAAAACAAAACGGTGTCCTCCGTTTCTTTTTCGTGGATTCATTAGCAGATAACAGCTGCTAGCCATCATGCTATCATGTATCTGGCTATCACGCTGCCTACCAAAAAAGGCAGAGCTGGCTGTGGAAACACAACCAGGCCCAGGCTTTACTGATCAGACGCAAATGAACTGTACCGATCCCTTAAAACCCATGATGGAAACAGGGCTTGACTCTGCTTGTTGTCACGTTTACAAAAAAATAGCTAAGAAACTGTGAATAAATACAATCCTTCGTCACTTTGAATGTGACAAAAAGTTGTCTTGAACAAAGAGAAGTAGTGTAAAAAAGAACATCTGATCCCTGATAATTTCCTCCAGACAGACACGCCCACTCTTGGGTGCTAGTGCTCATGGGAAACAGGGTCTTTATCCTGGAAAGTCACAAGCTTTTCTGGATGGTCCTAACAGCTCCTTTTAAGCACGAAGCAACTGCTGACCTTCTCCTTCGTATTGTTTTAACTTAGGTGTCACACTAGTCTACGGTGGCAGATAAAGGCATGAATTCACTGACCAACCAGAAGAAAATGAACAAACCATTTCTTCTCTGTGACCCTGCAGTAGCTCTGGTCAGACCGAGGGAAGTCCAAGGAGCAGAGCCTCTGATTAACATGTCATCATTTGAATATGCTGAACATCACAACAGAGCCCTGAGCTTTTGTTAGTCTGAGCCCTGAGATGCTATCAGCCATGCACACAGGCAGCTTTGTTTCCTGTGTGCTCTGTTCTCAGCAGACATGGTGACTGCTAACGCTGCGGCGTGGTATGACGTTTCCTCTGACTCTAATGACACAATCAAAAACCAGCAGACTTGATTTTCTCTGAGCTGAGACAAAACACACTGTCAGCTCAGTTAGCTGTTAGCTGTTAGCACACTACCAGTATTAATGAGTGTTTAAAGTCTGACCTGAGCTCACCATGGAGCTAAATTTAACCCCAAATATTAGCAGGGCAGAGCCCGGCTAACAGTTAGCCTCGTTCACAGATACTTATCATCCCACAGGCACCCTGTGGACTCTGGTTGTGTGAGTGTGATATGGGATGCATGCATTCCAGCCCCCCACCATCCCCCCAACGTCCCCCTGCCCAGATCCACACCCACATTCCCACTCACCCATTGTGCTGCTTTTTATTCTCTTCCTCTTATCCTTGCCCTTGGCCCTACACAGCCCCTCAGCGCACACCCATCAGGCCAAACCAGAGGTGCTGTTGGGTCAGATGTGGCACAAGACACACACACACAAACACACACACACACACACACACACACACACACACACACACACACACACACACACACACACACACACACACACACAGTGACCCTCATGTTCGCGGATCACTTCACAGGACAATCTCCTGATCCATCTCTGCTCTCTGCGCGCGCACACACACACACACATACACACACACACACACACACACACACACACACACACACACACACACACTGCTGCTATGTATGCACTTCAAGAATTTGCAGATACATCTCAACTTTCACACCCCAACACACACAGCAGCACCATCAGTTTTAATATCAGGCTAACATTCGCTTTAGCTAGCAAATTTGCCTAATGCATTTTACGTCAATAAAGAGAATGGAAAACACACAACATAATAAGAAAGGTAATCAGTGACTGACTCAGGTCAATGTTTGTTTTATAGTCAGAACATGCAGGAATAAAAGGTGCGCTGCATTCCTTCGTCAGCGCAAGGCATGTTAGAATTAATGAGTAAACGTGTGTGTGCGTGAGTGTGTGTGTGTGTGTGTGTGTGTGTGTGTGTGTGTGTGTGTGTGTGTGTGTGTGTGTGTGTGTGTGTGTGTGTGGTCTTTCTGTCTCTCAAAGAAATTTGCAAAAAAGAAAGTTAATACAAAGTTAATGAGAGCATCTGACTAAACTGAAGTTTGTGCAGAAAGTAGAGGCAGGTGACGGGGTCTGATAAGGGCACACATTCACACGTTCACACACTCAGTGAGTGAATGGAGAAATGAATGAAAGGCAGAGAGCAGTGGATGAATGAATCGTGGGAGCCAGACAGAATGAATGAACTGTGCTGCAGATTGTGAATCAGGTGAAGCAGAGCTGGCTGCAGACGTCGATCTGTTAATGAATCTGAGTGAACGCCTTTATTTGCTCAGTCAGAGTGAAACTGGTCGTACCTGCTGTGCACAGGACAGCCTGCAGGAAACTGAAACAAAGCACACACACGCTTCAAGGTTTACTTTCTTTGAGATTTGAATTTGAAAGTACAAAAGTTTGATAGGAAATTCTCTCTACCTTTTTAAGAAAGTGTCCAACAGGTGGGTCGGTTTGGGATCCATGTGACTCACACCGTCATGTGTTTAAACTTTGCCAACCCATTGTGCTTTAATTTTGATGACTTAGGACTTTGGTTTCATGTGTTTGCTTTATAAGACCTTCGTTCATGTACCTAGGCCAACTTTATGGTGTGAATGACAGCTCAACTTCTGAAATTTCCAGCGGTCCAGGTCACAAAGTCCTCATTTGAAAAAAGTCTGTGTTCACATCACAGCATTATGGAAAAGCCCAGGGTGCACACAGATTCAGGACGCGGTCACACTGGCCAACCGTGCCGTGCCTAAGCACGCTTCAGCCATAAAGCACGTTTGGAATGGCCAGTGTGACCGCAACTGTACCGTGCTCAAGCACGATTTACTTCCGTGCTTTGGCACGCTTCGGCACGGTTTGCTTCATGCACGAGCACAAGCACGCTGACAGCGCGTGTGATCCTTAATGTATGATCATCCCTCAGCAATCATTTTAAATAAAGCGGGGGTGTTAGAGGGCTGTGAGGGATGAAAACGACTCACCATAAGTCCAAAAGTCTCTAAAGTTGTAGCAGTGCTCTCTGTGTCTCATTGTGCTGACTCTGATGAGATCGCGCTTTATGTAAAAAGACGCTTCACAATGACGTAGGCGGGCCGTGCACATGTGTGACACCTGCTAAAGTCTGGTTCATATAGGGGTAGTGTGACCACTGGCTGTACTCTACAGCTGGGGAACAGCGCTGCGGGGGGCAATCGTGCTTAGGCACGGCACGGTTTGGATGGCCAGTGTGACCGTGTCCTCAGAAACTACTAAGAACTTGATGTGTGCCAGACCAGTGACAGGTTAGCATTGTCTGGAGAAGTTTTGACAAACTCAGCTGAGTCAAGAACATACTGTCCTTCATCGCACACAGGTATTGTTGCCAGTTAAAGCTACTCACTTCTGACCAACAGTTGGTCAAAAACTGCCAGAATTTACTTGACAACTTTACAAATCAGGATATATTTCAACTTTTCTTTCAGGTTTTGATTACTCCTCCATTAACTGTCTGAACTCCCTTATGCCTCCAGCTATTTGAAGCTGACGAGTGATCTCTTGAGTCCCATTCCCACCAAGCGGTTCAGTTTGGTTCAGTTTGAGATTGGTTCATCTCTTTGTGGTATTTCCTTTGACTAAAACTGGGACAGGTCCCCTGGATTGCAGACCCAAACCATCCCACCTTTTGGGACCCTTCTGTTGGGGTGCCAGACTTACCGATGCAGTCCCAGAAGGTGGAGCTAGAAACTCTGCAGTCTGTTGATTGGCTGAAAGAATGGTCACTTCCTGTGTGTCAGCGGTTGCTGTATTTTTCACCAAGACACCAGATGATCGGCCCAACTCTACTTCAGAGGAGATCTACCAGAAGCAGCTTCTGGACAAGACGGTTATAGTGCCAACTACAGGCCTGGTATGCTAACTACAGCGTTTTCAGTCCCTCAGCATTTCCACAGATTTTTTTCCTCTGTGTTTTCGCGTTTCAGCATGAAAAATTGTGTAGACAGGGCCTCTGTTTCACTGAATCTAACACCTGACGCTGAAGTCTTCTGTTATCACTGGTGTTACTGTGATCCAGTACTGTGAACCAATTCATAGGCTAACGGTTTGCTGAAATCGCCTCTCCAGGATGCCGACTGACAGGAGAAATTAGTTCTACATGACACATCACAGGACTTCTTTTTAAGTTTTATAAACAATAATTAGCATGACTATGTAAATGTGGTGATTGCCTCTGAGTGCTGTTTGCAGCGTGGATTTGCATGTGCCTCAGGGCAGACCACTCCCTCAGGCCCTGAATGTAACATGCTAATCATCAGTGTGTTTGCATCTCTATGATTGCAGTTAGCCTCATGTTGCTCATCATGTTTAGGTTTTGTTTTTAATCTCTCTCTCTTCACAAACTGGGACAAAGATGTTGGTAAGTGTAGGTGGAAATTAATACATCTCTGTGTTATTCTCCAAAGGTAAACTCTCTCTGACAGTTTGAGTTTCAGGGTTAACTGGTGTGACTGCACAGATTCAACAAGTGTTTGGCCTCGGTCTGGGCACGCTGAAAAAGATTTTAGAGTAAGAGCAGCTGTGTGCAGAGCCACTGTGAACGGGACTCTGAGGCGGTCTGAAGCGGTCTGTGCCCTGCTGGTCTCACCACAGCTCCCCCCTCGTCCCTATGAACACTTCCTGTCCTGTTACCATAAATCTGCTAGAAGAGCCTCACTGCAAAAGTCACATGCTCCTGCTCCCTTTGTTTCCCACAGAAACACCCTGAGTGTGTGTGTGAGAGAGTGTGTCTGAGTGTGTAGGAGAGGACAGAAGAAAAACACCACAGCCAGGAGAAGGGGATGAGTGCTGGATTGAATATGTCTGAAGGAAACATATTAAATATTAAAGTTTAAGAGCTGTGTTTAAAGTGCACACACTCACAGAAAGGAGAGTTATCTGCAAGTTTAGAGAGGTTGTCAGCTCATCAGTGATGCGCTTTAAGTTATTATAAGTGTATATTTTTTAAATGAATGTTTTTTGTTGTAATGATGCATTTTTTTAGAGGTGAACAGAAAAATATTGATTGAATATATCAAAATTAAGTACAGATGAAATGTAAAAGGGTGTATCAGTATACTAGAGTAAGTGTGAAATAAATTTTGAGAAACTCTGTTTGTGCTGCAATGTGTGCAGAATATAATTATGTTTATCAGGCTCTTATTGAGCAGCACTGTCTTCATGCCTTCTTCTCTAAAACTCTGCAGACATTACGGTAGTTGACACAACAGCCCAGAGAGGAATTCAAGGAATGTGGAAAGCTCTGATTCACAATGAAACTAGACTAAAACGTGTCAAACTTCACACTAAATACAGCTTTTAACTCCAGCTTACAGAAACTTTCCTCCTCACAGAGTCTGATTGATAAACTGTGCACTGTGCAGAGAAGCCAGGCTGGATAAGTCCCCCCTGATCCCTTCATGGCCTTAATGTGAAATAAAACTCCTCATTGGTTGTTTCAAGCCATGGCAGAAGAAATTTCTTTGTTTATCTGTAACTCTGGGAACTTTTTCAGAGCGGTGGATTTTTCACCACATCAAAAGTTTCTATCGACATCTGCCTAGTAACAGCAAGTCTTCCCATTGGTGCAGCTGCAGTCTCCTCCCGTCTGTGTGTTGCTCTGAACTCACACTCGCAAACTCTTTGTGAAATAATTTGACAAACTTTTCATTGCTGAGGTCACAGATGATGCAGTTTCACACTTCCAGAAAAAAAAGACGTTGAGTTTAGTTTGAAAAGTGTTTTTGTATGTACTAACACTGAGATATCTATAAGAAAAACTTCCCTTTTTCTCAGAGCAGCTCTGGCAGACAGAAAAGAGCATTTCAAATGCAGTCAGTTTGTAGATAACCCACCTAACACAAGTGATGAGCAGCAAACACAGTAATATTCAGTACAGACTCAGAGAGAGTTGACCTCACAGAGACAAAACGTACATCTGTAGTCTGATCGATAGGTTAGTAATATCCTGTATATACCATATGAAAATCTTATACAAAAGAGATGTATATAAACATCTCCCTTGTATGTATGGTGTCAGCTGACGTAGTAAAGTGTAGAAATAAAAGGTGGATGCAGCACAGAGGAAGAAGCATGTTGACGCTCACAGAGCGAACAGGGAGCATGCCCAGAAGTTCTGAGAGGATCAATCTGCACGTGGAGTTCAGTGACACCTCCGTGTGTATTGACAGGCCTGATACATGTCACTGAGCCGATCTATAAAATAAAGTGTGCGTTATTGTGAGCAACAGGACTCTGTAGGCAGCTTGTAGTCCATGTGCTCCCCTCATGTCCTCAGAGCTGCTCTTAATTACTCTCACAGGAGGAAGAGGAGGAGGTGAGCCCATATCGCCCCCTACTGGCAGCCAAGCGCTCCTCCCTCCCCCCAGGACGGACTGAAGTCTCCCAGCCGGAGCCCCGGACCTCCCACCGCCTCCCCTCCTCCTCCTCCTCAGAAGCTCGGCGGCTATATAGGAGGAGGAGCCCACAGGCTTTCCTTATAGATGTGTATATAATAGAATCCCTTCCTCGCGCGCTCCCTCGCAGACTGCTCGTCGCTTTGATCCCCCTCCCTCCGCCCCCTGAACAACAGCTGACGTCATTGCGCGCACCCTCCTCCCCCTCTTCGTGAGCGAGAACGCAGATGGACGCGGTGTTTGTTACGTGTGCGCGTTAGCAGAGCGCGAGGCAGGGGTTTTTGTCTCGCGGAGAGAAGCGCTCTGAGCTTCAGAGGGCTCGCGCACACCAAAGGAGCAGCAGCACGCAGCAGCAGCAGCAGCCCCGCAACAAGAGCTCGATTCAACCCGCAGAGGAGCCGCTGCCCGACCCGCACAGACTCTCTGTAACAGGCTGGTTATAACACACCAACACTTTTTATACACATCACAACTTCATCATGGAGGACCAGCTGCTCTGCTGCGAGGTGGACTCCATCCGGAGAGCCTACCAGGACGTGAACCTGCTCACAGACCGGGTCCTGCACACCCTGCTGCGAGCAGAGGAGAACTACCTACCCTCACCCAACTACTTTAAGTGCGTGCAGAAGGAAATAGTTCCTAAAATGAGGAAGATCGTCGCCACCTGGATGTTAGAGGTACTCCACTCAACTTTGTTTGTGTGTGTGTCTGTATATATATATATATATATATATATATATAAATGTGTGTGTGTGTGTGTGTGTGTGTGTGTGTGTGTGTGTGTGTGTGTGTGTGTGTGTGTGTGTCTTTGTGTGTGCTGCCTATGTGTGTGTGTTAAAGTGTGTAAGCGTGAGTGAACAGAGCTGATCTAACACATTGGGGATGAATGTGAGTGTTTAAAGCTTACGGTGTGTTATGTTAAACGCGTAGAAAAGTATGTCCTCGTGAGTTCTGGGTGGTCCCTCGGCCATAAGAGGCGATCCTGGCTGCAGACTGCTCTTCTGCGTGGAAACCCTCAGTGACACTTAATTCATTATAATCATTATTTTCTAGAGGCTTCTCAGGTGTAAAATCAGGAGAAAAATATTCCAAAATAAAAGCAATGTACACGTATGCAGTCCGGCCCGTGCCAGTATTACGCGCCATCTTTGTTGTCGCATGAGGAGAATTTTAATCTCTTTAAAAATCTAAAACGTGTCAGTCCGTGTCAGTAAGTCCGTTAAAGGTAGCAGAAATGCTTCTTCATGATAAGGCGGCTCGGTTCTGTGTGCCACGGTCGGTTCGGCTGCTTTCAGCAGGGAAACGTGTCTGTTTGAGTCCGCGGAGCAGCGCTGCCCGCGGGGCTCGCGCCGGGAAAAAAGCGTTTATTCGCGGATTATCAGGAAAACAATTATTTACAACTGTCGGGTTTGATAGCTAAGATATTTCTTCACATTTAAGTGCGTTTTTTAGTAAAATTCGGAGCATCTTTATATTTTTTATTAATTTTTGAACTTCTGCATCGGAGAGCCGAGCAGAGCACGTGAAGAATCACCTCCGCGTGAGAAATGATTTTTATAAAATTCACACGTGTCACAATTCGACATATTTGATCGTCATCCGATCAGGTAATCGATGAGGATCATTTACATATCGGTTTGGAATGCGCTAATAATTTTTAAACATTTTTAAATATTTTTTGAAAAGATGACGAAGTTGAAATTAGAGAGTGAAACTTCGATGGACGCCACCTTTGTGTCTCAGTCAGAACTGACTGCAAACTAATTCCGCTCTTTCCATCCCTGCTGCACTCAAATGAGACTTTTTCTTTCTCTTTATATTAAAAGAGCATTTTAAATTTGGGGTTCTTGGTAATTTGAAGCGTAAACGAAGTGGATGCTCACTTTGTTCAGACGAGTGATTTTTTTGTTCGGGTTTTGCGCACTGAGGAGGAGAAGATAAAAAATCCTGCAGGCTTGTAAGCTCCTTTCTTTCCTTTTCCAGGTGTGCGAGGAGCAGAAGTGTGAGGAGGAGGTGTTTCCGCTGGCTATGAACTATTTGGACAGATTTTTATCAGTGGAGGCCACCAGGAAAACCAGGCTGCAGCTGCTTGGGGCCACGTGCATGTTTCTAGCATCCAAGATGAAGGAGACGGTTCCTCTGACGGCGGAGAAACTCTGCATCTACACCGACAACTCGGTGCATCCTGGAGAGCTGCTGGTAACTCACCTCAGCGTGTTATATAACTAATGTACAGAAAGTGAACAGCTGCAGGGAGCAGGGTGTGAGCAGAGCAGGGCCACTTCACAGGAAATGTTTTATTCCCGCGTGTAGGGGAAATACACGTGATCCAATCAATCGATCAATCGGTGAATTTAAAGGTGTAAACAAACATCAGAGCAGCTGAGGGTGAATGGCTGCCTGTGACTCTCTCATGGTGACTGCAGGCCTCTCTCATTTCATGAATGGTCTCAGCCGCTGCCAAGAAAATACTGCGTCGCAGCGCCCCCTAGCGGAGACAGAGTAGATTGCAGCAAAGAGACAACTCAAAGAGCTACAGACATACTTCTCTCTTAAATTAGACACTGAACTGACACAGGTCACTTTCAGTCTGTGGTGTAAGGCTGCATGGATGCTAGAAAGGTGAAGATAGTGATACACAGAGCTAGTGAAGTGTCTGACCCGTAGGAGTTGAACACATGTCTGACAGGCTGTCTCTGCCTTCTCCAACCTCAGCAGATGGAGCTGCTGGTTCTGAACAAGCTGAAATGGGACTTGGCTTCAGTCACACCTCACGACTTCATCGAGCACTTTCTGTCCAAGCTGGAGATCTATCCGTCCACCAAGCAGATCCTCCGCAAACACGCGCAGACCTTCGTGGCTCTGTGTGCGACAGGTGGGACGCCTTTTCTGTCTGTTGTCTGTCCCTAGTTTAAACCAGAATCCAGATTTCTGATGACAGGAGGAATTCACTAAAGGTGAATCTCCAACATCAGCCTGGTGATGGTACCATGGCTGATCCTTCCTCCCTGCTCTGTAGGTTTCTTAATACACGCTCTACTTCTTTCCACAGATGTCAACTTCATCGCCAGCCCTCCATCCATGGTGGCAGCGGGTAGCGTGGTGGCAGCAGTTCAGGGTCTCTACCTGAAGAGTCAGGACGCCTCCTTGTCCTCCCAGAATCTCACCAACTTCCTGTCGCAGGTCATCCGCAGCGACCCGGTAAGCTGGCAGGGATCAGTGTGACGGGCTGCTGCTGTCATCTCAAGGCTGCACTGTTGCTCACTCTAGCTCCTCTCCTTTCCTCTCAGGACTGCCTGCGAGCGTGTCAGGAGCAGATCGAATCCCTGCTGGAGTCCAGCCTGAGGCAGGCCCAGCAGCACGCCGGCAGCACAGAGAGCAAACGCGTGGAGGAGGACGTGGACCTGTCCTGCACGCCCACAGACGTCAGAGACATCAACATATGAGCGAGAGATGAGTGCGTCGCCCCGTGACCTGATGATCGATGGATGATGTCCACAGAGGGGGGGGCCCTCACATGAACTTAGCTCCTCCTCCTCCTCCTCCTCCTGTTATCATGGCCGCCGTGTCACTCACATGGATGAAAAGATGGGACTTCATGCCCCCTGCCTCAAGCTCGCCCTGCAACTACAACCCAAGTACTTTGTCCCCGCCCTCCCCACACACTCTCTCACACACACACACACACTCACACTTTAATGTGGGAAAATAAAGTACCAGAGAGAGACGGGGAGCTGGGTGGGCTGAAGTCACAGAGCAGGTTTTGACCTGAGAGATACTTCAGTAGAAATCTTATAAACTTTGCTGCACACACACAGAGCGTGTGCAGTAGGTCTCTGTAGGCTGTCCACGTCTGACGCAACAGCTGTGTTGTTTCCACTTCCTGTCCGAGCCGTGTGACCCTGGTGTATCTGTGCTTGCTCCTGTTCGTCACTTTATCACCTTTCACGTCAGACCTTCTCTGCTCTGAGCTGGAAGCCTCCATGTTCCCTGAAGCCAGTCTCTGACATCAGACGAGCAGAGCGGTCCACAGGTGCTTACAGGGCTGGGCGATACATTCCTCCCCTTCTGTTTTCAGTATCACAGCGTCATGACGTCATGAGTTTAGACCATGAGGCTGGATGAGTCCTCTGCAGACTCAGACCAGTGCGTGCAGACGCTCCCTCTGTGTGGAGGTGGTTTCCTGGCCCCACCCTGTGCTTCAGTAATCCATCTCTCTCTGTGTAGTTCAACCATTCCGACTCACTTATTAAAGAAAAAAAAAGCACTTTTGGTCAGCGCCGCTGGTCGTCTAAAGAAAAAAAAATCACATTTTGTAAAACAACACTTCGAGGAGTGGACAGGGCCGTGGGACGGGGTGGACGGCTGGTGGAGAGGTGCAGCTGGCTCTGACCTGTTCACCTGACAGGAACAGGAAGTGACCAGAATGGCAGAAACACTTTTTTTTCCTAAAGAACCAGACTGAATGCTGCTCGACGTGCCGTGGGTCTGCTGTTCTGCTGACGCTGCCTCACAAGGCTGAGCTTTAGTTTGACCGGCGTTTCTGACTGGCAGAGCTGCTCATACATCCTGTAGAGTGCAGATCCAAAACCAGAAAGGAGTATTATTGTCCACTGGAAATAATGCTTCATTTCAGATAGTGTTATTTATTTCTCTAGCTTGTTTTCTCCCCCTAGCTGTCCAGAAATGTTAGTCAAACTAAAGCTGGTCTGAATCAGCAGGGCAGCCCGTCTCCAGCCGACACACCAGAGGAAAGTGTGTTGAGACTATTGAAATGATTTTGCACAAAATGGGGCTGCGTTGCTTGGGGGGCATGAATTAAAAAAGAAAAGAGGAAAGCTGAAAAAACAGCAAAAGTGGCAAAAAAGGTGAAGGCTCAACAGGGAGGTGTGTCTTAATGCTGTAGAGTTAAAGTCAGGGTTCTCGCGCAGAGCGAAGGATGATGGACGACGACTCTTCAGATCCAGACCTACAGCGCGTGGGCCTGTGTGGGAACCCTGAAGCGTAGGTTTCTGATTGTACATTAAGGATAGAGAGGGGGAGATAAAACACTCCTTGTATTCCGCTGCTATAGAAAATAAATCCCAGCTACGTGTTTTTAAAAAAGACAAAATGAGACAGGATTGAAACGATGCTTTTCTCTTGTTGTTTGCTGCTACTTTTTATACATGTCAATATACTGCCATTTTAGGGTTGAATTTTCTCATAGAAAATCGTGTTATTGACATCCTCATTGTATGTAGATCTTATGTGTTTTTGTTAATAATTACGTTGAATGATTTTCCGAACTATTCCAAAAAGAGAAAAAAAAAAAGAAAAAGGAGACAATGTACAGAAATGCTTTGATCCAGGATACCTCATGTGACAGTCCAGATGGTTCTCTGATTTGTAGTCTGTATGTGTGGAGTTCTTGTTGATTGTGCGTGTTGGCTCTGTTAGGAGGCAGAGGACGGGAGCAGCAGCCAGGCCGTGCTGTGATAATGGTGCCATAACAGAAAATGGGATCTGTATAACTCTGTTGAGTGTTAAGCTGTCTCGCTGAAAGAGACTTTATCCCCCATCAGGCCCATGGTGGCCTTCTCTCCTTCCCCTTTTTATATTTATAAAAGAGAAAAAAGCTTTTTGCTCCACTTGTCAAACTGTCAGTGAGTTGTACATAGATTCAGTGTCAGTGTATTCAGTAAGCCATAGACGATGACGACTCTTTGTTTTTACAAATCATTCTACACACTCGTGTCAACTTCACTCCAGTTCATCTGTGACAAACTGAGTGTTCATATATGTGTCAGCTACACAATAAAAACATGAATTAGATCAAAACTGCCTCTGTTCTCTTCATTTTGTGCTGCTTCTTCCTCTATCGGTTGGTTCTGCAGAAAATAACTCGATCATTGAGTTTCAGACCGTCTGCAGTCCACATTTCTACTAAACTGTCCACCAAAAGTTCTAAAATTCACTTTTTTATATTTTACTGGAAGTTATTTTGTCCCTTCAGGCACATAGTAGATAAACCACAGTATCTGTGTCTCAGTCCAGGGCTGCAGATTTTCAGCACACAGCACTGTATGCTGGATAACAAATGGACGTAGTCTCTGTGACGTCTGTTTCTGAAAAGCAGGTTTGAAGCACATTGTTGACAGGAGCCATATTGAAATGGGCAGGCTCTGAGTCTCCACAGTAACAGCCACAGGGCGCCTGCCTGTCAATCAGCTGAGCTCTGCCTCTGATTGGGTGAACAGACTGCAGATTTCAGCACCTCTTCAGTGTCTCATGTCTTTGGGTTGGAGGTTGCTGCTTGGTCACAGCGTTGCAAAAGCTGTCCCATATCGAAGGCTCTGACTGACGCGTCCTTATGTTCCCGGCTGAGGAGGATTCAAACGGGGAGCCTCCTTCACGACCCAACATATCCACACTGCAATTCTTTGCCTGCTTGTTGAGACAAAATGTTAATGCACGGTCTTTACTTCCCTAGTTTCAACACAGTAACAAGTCGTGTAACAGTTCCATACTGATTTAGGATTATTGTGAAAAGTTGGTGAGGGTTGTATTCTTTATGAGACACTCTCAGTGCAGGGTAGTTAGCCATCCCTGGGCAACTGGATTGGTGCTTTGTGAAGCCAGCATCCTGAAAGTAGCATTAGCTTCCTGAGACCCAGAGGAAAAAGTGGTCCAATTTCTGATTTTTATGTATAACATAATTTCGTTGTCTGAAAATAGCATGCTGCTTTTTTCATAAACATTGTCTTATTTTTGTTGTTCAAAATGGACACAGGACCTCCTCATTAGGGATGGTTACCTTTCACAATTGAAACGATACGGTACCAATGCCCGGTACTTTTTTGTGTTCATGTGATAAAAAATGTCAATTAAATAAAAGTTAGTGGTAATAAAGTCTCAAATTTCTTGAACTTCACATATTTATTCTTCAATATATAACCTTGCAATGCTGTGTTCATGGCCAGCGTGGAATATTACCTACTCTTCCAGTCCCTCAAAAGCTGCGTTTCCACCAAGCAGTCCGGGTCGGTTCAGTACGGTTTGGGACGGTTTGGGACAGTTAAATCTGATCCCGTTTGCGTTTCCACAGCAGACTGTGCCCTCTCGTGGTGGGCGGGGTGTAAGCCGGAAACTGGAAGCCGCAGCTAGTAAACAATAGCGTGACGCCGTAGCAGCTTACCCCGCTATTAAATCCAACAAAGAAGAAAACGCTACACAGTAAACAAAGAGCACGGATGGAAGACATGCAGCATTTTGTCCTCTCTATGATTTTCATGTAACTCTCTGTTACAAAGTGCAATCAAGCTTCGTTTCAGAGAAGACTGTGTGCCGCCAGGAGAAATGCAGCTGCTGTCGGGGTAAGTGAAGATTCTTTTGACCAATCAATTGTCTGCAGTGTGCTGCTCCACCTCCCGAGAGCGGATCGGTTCAGTCTGGCACCCATACGAAAGGGTCCCAAAAAAGTGGGACGGCTCGTCTCGGTTTTTAGGGATCCGTCCCTGGATGAGTCAGTGGAAACGCCGCTAAAAGCGCACCGTACCGAGACGAACCGAACCGGACTGCTTGGTGGAAACACGGCTAAAGTCACAAGGATGCATTTAGGTACCTAAACATGGCACCTTTTGATTTTCCATGAATCGGTACCCGGTACTTATGACAGAATTCAGTTGGTACCTATAAAAGTACCTAATTCGGAACCCATCCCTACTCCTCATACTGAAAAACAGACTTTCATCTGTCATCTTTTCTTTTCTTTCAGAGGGGGAATCAGGGGTTTATGTGATAAAAACAAAATAAAAATCATTAAGTGTTTAACTGTGTATGTATGCATGAATTTATGTGTGTCTGCTACTAAACCTATGCATCTGTGTGTGTGTGTGTGTGTGTGTGTGTGTGTGTGTGTGTGTGTGTGTATACATATCTATGCATGTGTAAATGTATATGTTTATATGTATGCATGTATCCAGGTGTGTGTATGTGTTCATGTTTGTAAGTGTGTGTCTGTGTTTTCTGTAGGCATGTCTTTGTGTTTGTAGGGTATGTATGTGTGTAAGTATGCATTTATAAGTGTATGTGTGTCTCTCTGTATTAAGTAAGTCTGTATTTAAGAGTGTGTGTGTGTGTGTGTGTGTGTGTGTGTGTGTGTGTGTGTGTGTGTGTGTGTATGTGTGTGTGTGTGTGTGTGTGTGTGTGTGTGTGTGTGTGTGTGTGTGTGTGTGTGTGTGTGTGTGTGTGTGTATTTATGGTTTCTGAAGGTCAGTTTGTCAGTTTGTCACTGTGTCGTTCCCCTATCCTGCATTTTACTTGAGAAACATCCAGAGAGTCCCCCTGTCCACTGTGGACAACACTGAAAAAATGTGGGTGTAAAATGAAAAACCTATGACACTTAAATTTTTCCAAATAGAGCTAAACGCCTTTGCTTCAAGAGAAAAAAAACAAAATTTACTTTTAAAAGCACAGCGTTAGCAGTCATATGATAACTTTCTGTCCTCGTGCTCATCAAACAGTGGTCGGACGAATGGTCGTTTTGGATAGACAGATCTTTGTTTTATTGAATAAACTTTATCAAATCAGATATCACTGGAAGGCCCAGGATGTCTCTCACACAGCTCCACAGGTTTTATCCTCGCAGACTGTTTGGTTTTTTTAAAGCTTTAAAGGTTTGTTGTCTGCAGGGGACAAGCATCGCTGGGTCTCAGGAAGGTGGACGACACAAGCCGAGAGCATTTATGGATTAAACTGCCTTAATCCAGGAAGACCCAGTTTCATACAATTACAACTTTAAAGTAATGTATCTGTGAATTAAACACCCAAATAAATTATTTTTAATATTTTGAGATTACACTCACATGTTCAGTGAGTCCTATTGTTCAACAAGCAGTGCTGTTTGATGGTAAATGTGTTCATAGATTCGACCATCAGGCCACAAACTCACACAACCTGACATTTATTTCTTCAGATTCAACTCTTTGTTAATTTGGAACATATTTCTCAAAATTCAAGTGAGTAGATCTTTAGTTATTGTAATTTTTTTTTAATTTGACTGAGCATGTTATGTCTGTGTTGTAATATTACCACACTGGGAGTTTGTGGTAGCAAAACCAGCAGAGTACCAACACCTAACATGAGGACACTTTCCTAACCCTCACAGGGTCACATGTGGACAGACATCCTGATAGAAACAGATCTTTGATGATTACCATCATAACTAACTCAATATGTGCTCTCTGTTGATTTTTCAAGTTCTGACCATGAATGAACACAATGTTTCTGGTTTCAGTGTTTGACACTCTATCCGTGTCTCATCACTTGAAGATAATTAACAGTGATATGAATATGTGATCTGTTAAATGATCCTGGGTTTTTATCTGGGCCTTATTTTTCTGACCAAACAGCTGCTTGTTGCATTTCTGAAGACAGAAACAGGCTGTGTGTGTTTTCAGGGAAAGCTTGTTGCATCGTTCAGGGAGAGGTGAGAATGGTCAGAAGTGTTGGGGTGTGAAATGTTGTCTTTTAGGATGATAAGTACAGTGGAAAGGGCTATTCAGACACAAATTTCATTGATTTAAAGTAAGATCTGGATATTTTCAAACTGAAACGACGTAGTCTGGGGAATGCTGTTGATATGTTCACACACTTCCTTATGAACATGTTTGTTTTTAAGTTTCTATTTCAGAGCGTCGCCAGCAAAGAGTGGTGTTTCTAAAGTTATCAGATGAGACTGATGCCATCACATATGGAGACAGTGGTGTAGAGACAGAATCAGATCAGACAGAGGAGACAATGAGAATTCAGAGTCCAATGACTGTGGTCTGCAGTCCACGGGCTGGGACACATCTGATATTTTCCTGCTTCCTGCTGCAGCCATAATGGAAAATACCAGTACCATGGCACTTATCAACAGCACATTTCAGTGCTTGCCTAAATGTTGGTGTCCGGTTTTCTTACTGGACTACAGAGGAGCCGCTCACACGACACTGGTCTCAGAATGAAAAGCCAGGGTTTTGTTGCATTCAGCCTCTCGTTAACACAGAAATGGTGTTTTAACTGAATTAATAATGAAACAGCCTCCAGAGTGGTGTTTTTCTGAAACACCAGAGTTTCTGGTGGAAACGCTGACGTCACACTCTGCTCTGCACATGCCCATACAGCAGCACAACAGTAACAATCACAGACTGCCGTGCTGAGCTGCTGAATCTGTGGACTGCCTTTCTATAAAATGTGCATCTGTTGCTCCACTTCTGCCGTCAGCAATGAAGAATTCAATATACACCAGATGATCAGCCCACCTCTACTGTGGCTGAGGCCTTTAACACTGTCGACCATTGAAAGGCTAAGAGAAACTGGCTTTGACTCTATGTCCTGTAAATGGTTCCAAGACCACCTTTCACAGAGAGATCAGTATGTGGTTCTTGGTAATAGTCGCTCTATGTGTTTGCCTCTATCAAAAGGGGTTCCACAAGGTTCAATACTTGGTCCTCTCTTATTTACTATATATATAAACAATATCACATCATCCATAACAGATTGTAACTCCAACCTTTACACGGATGACATAATTCTCTACTGTTTTGCTAATACTGCCCAAGCAGCCATTCAAACCCTCCAACAAAACTTTGATCAATTACAACATGCTCTGTTTGAGTTCAGACTGGTTCTCAATCCCAGTAAAACTAAATACATGTTATTCTCCAGAGCCACAAACATCACTGACAGTAGTTTTCACATCACCACCCTAACAGGACACGGCATTGACAAAGTATCTGAGTATAAATACCTTGGCATTTGATTAGATCAAAAACTCACCTTTAAATTTCATATTGATTCCCTGGCTTGCAAACTAAGACAAAAATTGGGTTTTTCTACAGGAACAAAACTAATTTCCCACGGCAAAGTAGAAAACATGTTATTGAAGCTGTCTTTTTATCTGTTTTGGATTATGATGATGTTGTTTATAGAATTGCATCTGCCTCTACTCTTAAACCCTTGGACTCCATTTATAACTCAGCCCTCAGATTCATCACTGGGGAAGGTTACTCCACCCATCACTGCAATTTATATGAAAAAGTGGGCTGGGCACTCCTGAATGTAAGACGTGACAGGCACTGGTTCTTATTCATTTATAAAGCCTTACTTGGTAAAATGCCTTCCTACATCACATCTCTGTTAAACCAATCTCATAATCAATATCCAACAAGATCCAGTGACCTGCTGATGCCTGAAGTTCCACGAGTAAACACTGTATTGGGAAGAACTGCTTTCAGCTTTTCTGCTGCTTTCACCTGGAACATCTTACAACAAACATTAAAACTACTAGCACTTGTTTCCTTTGGTCAGTTTAGAACACTGACAATGAATTACGCTGCTTTTGAATGTAACTGTTTTTAAGTGTGTTGTTTTATCGTTGTTCTCTGTACTCTCGACATCATTGAAAATGTGGGGACACCCTCAATGATTTTTTGAGATTAAATAAAGGTTGAATGAATGAATTGAATCATTTAACATTAGTGATCTGTGGCTTTTCTCCAGTGTGTTTGCATCTTGAGCCAGAAGCTGCATACTAAGTGGGGTAATGTAATGTATGGTTTTTGGGTAGTTCTGCTCCCCATCAGGGTTATATCAGGGCTGTATCCCATGACGACCTGCTAACCAAACATTACTCATTATGCAATCCAAAAGTCAAGATCTTAAAGTTTTTGTTTTTTTCTTGCATTCATTAGAACTCCATGTAAGACTTTTACACTGTTTACATCACTTCATATGTGTTAAAGGATACTTAAAAAAAGCTGCCCTTAATCCCAGGGTTGGAAGTTCGAAAAGCAATTAAAATGTTTGATGTGTTTTCGGGGATAATTAAGGGAACATTATTTTTTCCTGTAGAGCCCAAATGATCCATTTAGGCAGAGGTAAAGTAGAGTCAAAGTACAGCCAGTTTGTCTGTCCACAGGCTCTCCTGCACAGAGGTTCAAACTTTTTCAGACAGTCACATTTAATTCCGTGAACATGACCAAGAAGATCAGCTCCTACTGACATATTTATTAATCATGAAAGTAATGCATAAATGCTTGATCAGATGACTTGTTCTTTGATTGGCATCAACAACCATGCTTCTGACCAAACAACATGTTCTCCATCAGGGGGTGCAGTGGGGAAAATATGTCAGGATGTTTTTGTGGCAGGATCAGGATCTGGATTTGACCAGGATTGTTTTTTATACTCAAACTATTCTGACCTGCAAACAACACTGATCCTGCATTCAGAGCTTTTTTTTTCTCCACCATTTCATAACTGTAATCTGATCTTGTGTCCTCTGTGTATTTAAGGGCGTATTCAGACCTGGACTGTTTGGTCCACTTTAAACGGACCAGGGTTTGTTTCCCACGCTGGTGCGGACTTTTCATGCAGGTGTGAATAGACACAAACGAACCCTGGTGCGGACCAAACAACCAGACCGAGACCCACTTTTTGAGGTGATCTCGGTCCGCTTCCAAACGAACTCTGGTGCAGTTCGTGGTTCTCTGGTGCAGGTCTGAATACAAACCAAGGTCCATCCAAACTAACTACAGGATACATGCGCCTTTTGGGCCTGTAAAGCCACCGTAACCTAACCGTCTTTGGTTCATACCTGATCCTCCGTCTTCTGTTTAGCGACGCTTGTTGCTAGCATGTTGTGGGTCAGGACACGCAGAGCATAGCGTCTCCTTGCTGCGCGCATTCGTCTTCGCTGTTCCAAAATTGTAAACTGTGTTGTTAAGCTGCTTTGAAGGAGCTGCTCTTGAAACTGAAAATGATTTTGCAGCTCTAATAAGAGCACAAACACACATGTTTACCTCCATTTCCAGGTCTGTACTCTGTGTGCCGCCCTTTGTCAGTGCTGTCCAATCTGAGCACCGATCGTCACACACGTGGATGTGTTTACAGAATATAGTCCACTTGCAAAAAGTACAATCTGAATACGAACCGCACCAAAGGAAAAATAAAGTCTGCTTTTGGTCCGGACCAAACAAGTGGACCAAAGGACTTTTCTGGTCTGAATACAGCCTAAGACTCTCACATTTTCACATCATAAAAAATATGCTCATTTAAAGACGTCAGCTGTAAGAGTTGTTGAGTTTCTGCAGAATGTACTGACCTTTAGCTTTAGCTTTATACAAGCAGCCTATGCACAGCCTGGATGTACTTAAATGGGATCTTACCAGACAGACTTTGGTTTGTGGCTGAGAAAATGTAAATGTCCACATCATTTAAAGAATTATTAGTTTCAGTGACATAATTTATATATATTTGTATGAAAGCTGGGGCCAAATGGAAATGGACTTTGGGCCACAATTGGCCCCCAGGTCTGACTTTTGACCATGTCTACTCAAGTGCTCATGAGAACTCATTCAACAGCTGTGTCTGGTTTGAAGAAAAAACACCTTCAGGTCACCGTGTTGGACAAAACTGGCCTTAGACAGAAAAACCAAAACATCATCTACAGCTGCAGGGATCAGTGAGTTTTAATCAAAGTTTTTCTCATCTGTAACAGAGAGAAATGACACAATCATGAGAGCTAGTGCTTATCCCTGCTTCATTTCAGTTTATGTTTCAAAGACATGAAAACTAACAGAAACAGAACTGTAGTGGGTGGATTTTACACAGTATTGACACAAACTAAATTGAATGTTTCAACATGTAAATTCTGCGGCACAGGACGCTTCAGTCTGCATCCCCAAAGTTATTGTTTGGCTAATGATTAACAAGAGTAATTGTGTGAGTGTGTGTGTCTCTCTGTCCATCTCTCTCTCTCTCTCTCTCTCTCTCTGTGTGTGTGTGTGTGTGTGTGTGTGTGTGTGTGTGACAGTACTCATTGATTTGTTATGCAAGGAATGTCTTTGATGGAGCTTCAGTGTGGAGGAAAAGGCGTGAAAAGTCTAATCCTTTCCCACAGGCCTGCCAGCGCCAGCTCAACCAGCAGCAGACAAAGACCCTCAGCACACACACACAGACACACAGACACACACACACACACACACACACACACACACACACACACACACACACACACACACACACACACACACACACACACACACACACACACACACACATTGCCCTTTGAAGCCCTGGCTGAGTTTACCCCAACAAAAAATAAATCAATATTACGACAGATCCAGACTGGTAGTTTGATTACAGGTTAAAAAAAAGTGTGTATGGTTGAGGATTTTGACTTTCAGGGTTGATGTTTACATAAATACAAGTTTTGCACATCTATGAACATATGAAATGTGTAAATATCTTCAGTAAAGTCAGAATCTAAGAGATGAGAATTAAAGTTAGAAAAATGAGCTGTTCTGAGAAAACTACAAAAGATCCATGTCTGTAATGCAGTGGTGCCCCCCTGTGGTTAGCTGTGCTACATCATTTATTACACAATGCTACAGCCTGCTTCATTGAGAGCTAAGCTGTCCTCAGACACATTGAAGAAGAAACGGGAACATGTGGTGATTTCTGGAGTCAGTGGGACCAATCATAATTAAGCATCATACACACCTCGAAGATCAGAAAAACTGATTTATATACTTGGACATCTGTGTGGGTATATGTCTGGGCAACACTGAACTAAGTCACACTTATTTGACATGCGATAAACTATTCTGGTCTTGTCACAGGTAAGTGTTTGTGGTCTGAGAGCTGGCACAGACTTTACTGAGAGCCCACATCAAACGCAGAGGGAAGGACTTCCAGGATCTCCTCAGCTCCCCTTACAAAAAAGAAGCATACTTCAAGTGCATTTTATTAGGTATACTGAAGTAAAGGTAAAGTGTATTTTTCAAGTACACTTTTTACAGCAAGTGCACTGATAATAATATACTAGTAGTTTACTTACCAGTGTACATTTTCAATACTTATTGGGACTAAATTGGCCCATTATAGTTTTTAAAAAGTATACTATAAATATATTTTAGGTCAAAAGAAGTAAACTTTGAGTACACTACTAGTTTGTATTCAAGTTTTATTTTGTACTGCAAGTATACTACAACAAAACTTACACGTATACTTTAAATGTACTAGTTATATACTTCTAGCACACTTTTCAGTTTATGAAAGTATACTGTGAAGTGTACTGCTGGTACACTTTAAGTCCACTAATTATATGATAGTAGTCTACTTTTAGTTCATTAAAGTATACTAAGAGAATACTAAAAGTATGTTGTCAAGTTAAGAGTAGTAAACTTTGAGTACACAGCTAGGTCATATTAAAGTTGTATTGGTACTGCAACAATACTACAAGTATCCTGCAAGTATACAACTTATAAACTTCCAAACCACTTTGTAGTCTACGAAAGTGCACTCCTTAGTATACTTCAAGTCTCAATATAGTAAAAAAAAAAATCAATACGCTGCTAGTTTAATAGTTTTTAAACTGTTAGTATACTCTGAAGTTCTTCTTAAGTGAACTTAACATCATACTTATATTTGAGTTTTTATTTATTGTTTTCGAACCTTAAAACAATCTGCTAATTTACAATTTAGACATTATTGTTAGACTTGAAATACACCTTTGACTGTATTTTCAATAAACTGAACATTGAATCATGTGCAGAACACTGAATTATGCACACATAAAAAAAGGTGCAACACTGCTGTATTCTTGAAAGATGGTGAATTCTGTTTAATTAATGAGTTAGTCGTTTTTAATCAAAGGTGTGTTCATCAAAACCCTACATGTTGTGCCTGCACTAAACAATGCTGTGTGTTGGTTGAGGCACTTGCTAAATCTAGCAGGACTTTTGTAAAGATTTACAGATAAGTAAACAAAGTACTTTCATACATGAAGTTAGGAGGACTGGAGATGTAAGGGCTATCTGGCCTAATATGATAACAATGAAATGTGTTGTTGTCGAAAAAGCTGAGAAGTTGTACATTACACCATTGCCAAATCCGTATGAACGTGACTAATAAAGCAGTCATGAGTTATATCAAGTTGTAGCTTATAATGAATTTCGGTAACAGCTCATGATAGCAGCCAGTGTGTGTCAAGTCTGTAACAATAATGTGACTTCGTATTAAAAATGTGAGATTTTTCTCAAATAAAATAAGGAAAAAATTTTATTAATTTAACCTGTTTTTGTGTGGTGTATTAACACTACATAAACAATTAAGTTGAGTCCCAGCCATGTACCATTTATTATCAGCTGTCCTATTTTGCAGCTGACATGTATGAAGTACACTAATGCTCTGAAGAAGCCAACATACTTGAAACGAATATTTGAAAAGGCTGCTATCAAAAGCACAGCTACAACTCAAATTCACTTGAACGTTAGACATGTAAGTTTGAGTACTTACTAAACTTTTCCTTTGTATGTCTTGATCAAAAAATAAAGTATATGCCAAATACACAGACTTCTCCTTATACTTCTCAGTTAAAGCCAAGTATACTTAGACTTTCATTATACTTTGAACTATAGGCTCAGTATACTTAGACCTTTAAATATACTTAAACGTATAATCTAAGTATGCTTAGGCATTACTTTGTTAAGTATACCTGGGATAAGTACATCAAAAGTAAACGTAAAAGTAAAGTGTACTGTGGTGAAAATAAGTATACGCATAGCATACTTTAATAAACTTCTTTTTTGTAAGGGTCCAGCTGCATTCTGCAGGCTCCAGGCTCCAGGCTCCAGGCTCCAGGCTCCGCAGGCATCACTTTGATCAGCAGCTCATGGTGGAGGATGCTGAATGCACGCTTCATTCAGAGTGAAATTTAAATCATATAACATACCATAGCATACCAAAGTCAAAACCTGAATGTCACTTTAGGAAGAACATTTTGAAAGCATCGCTCTCAGCAACAGGTGGTCTTCCTCTGTTGAAGGTTTAGCATCTGCACACAGACGGACAAGTTCGGGAAGAGAAGAGAAATCCACCCTTTCAGATACCTACCACAACATAAAGACTCCGATGTGAGACAGCCCAGATTCAAGACTTACTTTTAGATCAAGTCCAGGTTCCAGGGTCACATTTATTAAAAAAGTGGAGAAAACAGTAATTGTTATTCTGACACTGTGAAAACATCGTCTGCAGCCCTGTTTACTTTGGCTGTTTGACAGATGTTCGTCTCTGCTGCTTTTATAACCATTTTCATCAAGACTAGCATTAAAGCATATCTTAGCAGCTCTTTAGCTTGTCCTTCAATAGGCGTCAGGCACAGGCCAGCGTGACGTATTTCTGGTTAAACCTCAGGATAGATGTAAACTTCTGGTAAGAGCGCTGTGCTGCTTTACCGTACCACTGAATGCTTGTCATCAAAACATCTAAAACTGTTCATTTTCATCAATGTGTTGTTTATGTAAGTCGGACTCGTTTCCAGTGAGGGTTGGACTCCGCCAGGGCTGCCCTTTGTCACCGATTCTGTTTATAACTTTTATGGACAGAATTTCTAGGCGCAGCCAGGGTGTCGAGGGGGTCCGGTTTGGTGACCTCAGGATTGGATCACTGCTTTTTGCAGATGATGTGGTCCTGTTGGCTTCATCAAGCCGTGACCTTCAACTCTCTCTGGAGCGGTTCGCAGCCCAGTGTGAAGCGGCTGGGATGAGAATCAGCACCTCCAAATCTGAGTCCATGGTCCTCAGCCGGAAAAGGGTGGACTGCCCTCTCCGGGTCGGGGATGAGATCCTGCCCCAAGTGGAGGAGTTTAAGTATCTCGGGGTCTTGTTCACGAGTGAGGGAAGGATGGAGCGAGAGATCGGCAGGCGGATCGGTGCGGCGTCCGCAGTAATGCGGACTCTGCACAGGTCTGTCGTGGCGAAGAGGGAGCTGAGCCGGAAGGCGAAGCTCTCTGTTTACCGGTCGATCTTCGTTCCCACCCTCACCTATGGTCATGAGCTTTGGGTAGTGACCGAAAGAACAAGATCGCGGGTACAAGCGGCCGAAATGAGCTTCCTCCGTAGGGTGGCCGGGCTCTCCCTTAGAGATAGGGTGAGAAGCTCGGCTATCCGGGAGGAGCTCGGAGTAGAGCCGCTACTCCTCCGCGTTGAGAGGAGCCAGATGAGGTGGCTCGGGCATCTGATGAGGATGCCTCCCGGACGCCTCCCTGGTGAGGTGTTCAGGGCACGTCCCACCGGGAGTAGACCCCGGGGCAGACCCAGGACACGCTGGAGAGACTACATCTCTCGGCTGGCCTGGGAACGTCTTGGGATCCCCCCGGAAGAGCTGGCTGAAGTGGCTAGGGAGAGGGAAGTCTGGGCTTCCCTGCTTAGGCTGCTGCCCCCGCGACCCGACCCCGGATAAGCGGAAGAAGATGGATGGATGGATGGTGTTGTTTATGCTGATGCTTTTAATTGTAGCCTAATACTTAACATGCTTAATGTGATGACGCGTAAACGTAAAAGTGTCCTCGTAAAGACAGGAGGACAGCTCCCCAGCCAGCGCTGCTGTGAGCTGTAGGAGATGTGTGATGTGTTGAATGGACTCAGTCAGAGTTTCCTGTGAGAGTAATGTACGTTTCTTGGTGTGTTCAGTCATGAAAGTTAGAATTCTGCTGGAAAACTGAAGTTATAGCTTTGTATGCTAACAGCAAGCATATCATTGCAGATTCCCTTTGTAGATCAGCATCGAGCTGGTGCTAAGTTTTCATGCAATTTTTGGTACATTACAGGTGCAATTAGGAGGATCTGTTTTCATTGGACTGCCTCACCAGTAAAGATGTGACCTTTAACCAGGCGTGTGTTTGTTTTGAACAAATTTTCTTTTTTTAAGTAAATTTTTTATTGGATACAAGACGCTGAGGTAAGTTATGTATCAGTACAGTTAGGTAGTGCTGTTGTGACAACAAGCAAACGTAGGTTTGTACCATACACCAGTAGCTGCACTGCAAAAAAATGAAATCTTCTCAAGTGTTTTTGTCTTATCTTCAGTAAAAATTGTCTTATTATAATCAATCTGAGACATGCTCAGCTTATCAGTCCAGAAAAAAATGTTGTTTGGAGTAAAGAGTAAAAAGGTACAATAAATCTGCCAATGGAACATGAAACAATCGTGTCTGAAAACAAGAAATTTTCCTCTTGTTCCATTGGCAAATTATTTTTACTTGTTTCAGCAATTCAGACCTTGTTTTTGTCTTTAAATAACTTAAAACAAGACTTTTCTCTGGCCTGCTCAGGTGAATGTGGCTTAAAGTAAGTCTAAAAAGACATTTCTACTGAAAATAAGACAAACATACTTGATAAGATTTCAGGGGTTTTTTGCAGTGTGACTAAACGTAGCGCTACTATCACCCCCTGCTATGACGTGTCTGTAGGCTGATGTGCCAACAAGAAAACTGTCAATTCACACAGTACTTTAGTAGCTGTCCAAATGTAATGCTGCTGTCAGCCCGGTGCTGGACGTGTCTGTAATGTGTAACGTTAGTGAATCCTGCTCATGTCCTGCCAGTCATCTACCAATCAGAGCTAATGTAACCTCACTCTTCATTTTATTGATAGACTCTCAAGTTTGAACAGACCACTGCAGAATAACTGCTGACTGTGGGTTGGAGTCAACAATAGCACAAACAGGTTAGCTCCTGTGTTAGCCTTTAGCTTGTGTTTTAGCCTTTAGCTCGTGCTCTGTCTCTCTCCTGTTTCTCTTTCTTCTGCTCGTCTGTCTTTTTCTGTCCAGTGTCCACCATCACTACAAAATTAATCACAGAACTTGTTCTCAGCAAGGAAAAAAACACTTCTCTCTGCTAAACTTCATCAGCCAGCGTGGTGTTGTCATACAGACTTAGACGTGCAGTGAATTAATCCAGCCCTGCTCGACCCGATCCGTAAATTATGAGGTAGCATTTCAAAATAGCCTATATCGGTGCTTTTAATCTGATTTTGAAGTGTGGATTAGGATCAGGCAGAAATCTAGAAGGTAGACTTTTCAAGATCACTTTCAAACTCCTCACAGCCCCTTTAACGGATGTTTCACATGTTGAATGTATAGAATAAAAATCTCTTGTGAGAGAGTTATTTATCAGTGAACTCTCAGAGAGATCTTATCTGTTTTTACCTGATACTTTAATAGAAGTACAAACACATGAAGTGAGAGGTATAAACACATGATTAAACTTTGATTCACCTGAAGCAGGATGGAGTCATGACTTAAGACATGAAAGCAAAACTTCTAGCTCAGGCTAGCTGGTGTTAGCAGATCACCTTCAAAGTTACACAGAGATGAAGACACGTTCATTTTAAAGCCTTTATAAAACTTGTTATGTGCTGTTGTACCAGATACCTGGATCATTCACTGTTTATCATTGATAAAGACTTTAGGCAACTCCAGCAGACACCTTATCTATTTAACTCATTCACTGCCAGCTGTTTTCAGAGCAGAGAGCTTCATACTGCCAGCTGTCAAACATAATTGATGTCTAAAGACGTCAATGGCATCCGATGTTCGACATCAAAATGATGTCTATAGACGTCAATGGCAGCGAAAGAGTCTCTGCCATCATAACACCGTCACTCTCTAATGTTTCTCTCAGTAACAGGAAATGCTCAAACATCCTCAGACCAATGCAGAAGTGGCGCACTCACAGAGCCCATTGAGCTAAATCACTCAGGTCTTCATGTCTCTGCGTACTCAGCTTCCCAGGAGTGAGTGGTGTCACTCTCCCTGTCACAGATCATGTGTTGGCATTCAAGAGCTGAACCCTAAATATGAGACGTCACACTTTTTACAGATGTGTTTCTAATAGCTGGGATGTCTACACTGGACTGTGTTCCTCCTGCTTTTGCTCTCCACACAGACTGTTTTTCCCCTGCAGACAATAGAGCCTGCTCCCACCTGATGTAACAGACTAAAACAGAAATCTGAACACTTTGATTCAGTGGATAAGCCAGCTGACATTAAAGGCTAAGCTCTCTGTGACTTTATAAAAGAGAAACAGGGAATGAAAATTAGTAAGATGATATTTTTTAAATCACAGTTAGCCACAGATCTGTGAATAAGAACTACTCCAACTTTAAATCTGGCCTGTTATCACAGAGATCCTCTTCCTCCTCCTCCTCCTCCTCCTCCTTGCTGAAATCTGATGCCTGCGTCTTCATTCAGAGCTCCTCTGTGCTGCGGCCGGCCGGACGGCTGCATTTGTCACCACAGCTTTTCATGTCACCACTCACCACCTGCTCCCCACATTCCACTACATTCTCTCAAAGACCTCGCTCCCTCCTCCTCCTCCTGCTCTTCCTCCTCACCCCTCTCCTCTCCTCCTTTCACCATTATTCTTCAAACTCCTAACCCTTTCTCCTCCTCTCCTCCTTTCCTCCTCTCCTCTCCTCTTCTCTACCCCCTAACTCCTTTCTTGGACTTTTTGTGTGATAGTGGTTCTCTCTGTCTGTGACTTTTCTCTGACTTAAAGAGGGGACAAGTCACTCTGAAACACTCCTCTGAATGCAGGCTGGACCCATCGGCCCTCCAGCCCCCCTTCTCTCCTCCTCCTCCTCCTCCTCCTCCTCCTCCTCCTCCTCCTTCCTCTGTCCTCCCGCCTCCTCCTCTCTTTTCTCTTTTCTCTGTATGCCTTCAGAAGCTGCCGACTACACGACAGCGTTCACCTGCTGCCTGACACTGCATAAACCAGCTGCTACTGTACCACACACACACACACACACACACACACACACACACACACACACACACACACACACACACACACACACACACACACACACACACACACACACACACACACACACACACACAGGCCTGTTGGGTCATTGTCAGGTTGAGTTTGGATCCAGAATAGAAAGCAGGCCGACTGACAAAGGCTGGAAAAGTCCCTCTCGTCGTCTCTGGTGGTACCTCCTGATGCTATTGTTGTTCTGTGAGTGTGTATGTATGTGTGTGCATATACAATCCACACACACACACACACACATTGTTACAGCTGAGGTTTCTGACTTGTTTTCATCCAAAGAGAGGTTTGGGAGGCTTTAACTTTGACCATCAGCTGCCTGTAAAGACTGAGTTGGAGTTTGAGTTGAATCAGAGTCTGAGTCACTGAAATAAACGGGTCCAAAACAAAACAATGACTAATCTTATCAATCAATTCTCTGATTGATACTCAGTCTTAGGATAACACAATAAAAGTAGATGCAACTTCTGAAAACTAGACCACATCGTGACACAAACTAAACCTGTGTGTGAGCAGCACAGCTCAGTGTGTGTGTGTGTGTAAATTTGCCAAATCCTCTCTGTCAGAGCCAAACAGCTTATTCTGCTGTTGACTCTTGTTTTTAACTTCTGACACCACCGGGTGCTGACACCACAGATCTTTCTGGGAGTCCCTGAGCTCTCTCGTCTTGTAGATTCTTCTCTTTGTTGCTGCAGACAGCCTGAAATCAACCGTCATCATCACTAAATGTGCTCTTTGGTGTGATACAAGTTTTGTTTTGTAAAAGGAAATCTATACCTAAAGCAGAAACTGTAAACCCGTCTGGTACACACTGAACCTTAAAGTTTCCTTATTTTCACTCCTAAAAGATCATCAACAAAATCACAAGTAGCAAAAGTTTTTCAGGAAAATTAATTTTATTATCATCATGTGAAAGACACTCACACATCACTTAGAGAATCTCTTCAATCTGTAAAACTCTGATCTGTTTTTGTGGGTTTTTATTCACAATATTTGCACATTGGCATGCTCTGCATGTTTTAAATAACTTCCCTGATCATGGACTCTGTGACACTTTGAACCAGATGAGTCCAGAAGCTGATGACGTGGTTGTAGTTGGTTAAAGGTTATTTCTATCACAGGTGGTTAAAGGTGAGGCAGAAAATGAGAAGTTTGATTGATCAGACTTATTTGGCTGAGCTGTTGGCCTGTTGTCGCCCCCTGCTGTTACACACCAGTATTGCAGCTCCCAGGATTACAGACCTGAAGGAGAAAGCAGCAACAGAAGCTGGAGGATCAGGCTTCACACAGGGGAGTGTGTTGTTTTGTCCACTGTAGTTTCTGTTCAGGGTTTTACAGCAGCAGCAGCAAACTGAGTGGACACTGCAGTGTTTATTGTGAAACAACACATCTTATCCCCTAAGTCTTAAATAGTTAGGGGGCAAAATTGCAAAATAAAAGATGTTGTAGGAACCCAGATGTGAAAAAAAGGAAACATGAATGATTTTGAGGGGTTCACTATAAACTTTAATCAGAGTTGGATGTGGTTCGAGTGTATGGGGCTGTCTTGCTGAGTTTGCAGAGACTTGCACAGAGCTCATGTCTCCCACTTCCTGTTGTTTCAAAACCAGGAGTTTTTTGATCAAATCAGTGCAGCGCAAGCTTCATTGACTTCACAGCACACCACTGTTTTCTCTAAACACATGGTTATGACCACAGAGATCCTCCCGGTGTAATCCCCCTCTCTGCACTTTGCACTGGTCACACCGGTGTTAGGAGCTCAGCTCACTCTCCAGATAACTAAGAACGTAATAATAAAGGTGTGTTAAGGACTTTATGGTAATGACTCCTGTCAGTGTCCTCTGAAGACATTTACTCTCTGTAGCCACAGTAAGAACACTCTGAGTCACAGCACTAAAAGCATCTTTCAGCATCACTCGTCTCTCCTCTTCCTCCTCCTCCTCTCAGTGCGTGGAGTGTTCAGGCTCTGCAGCTCCTCCATCCAGCTCCTCACACTCCTTCATTCAGTGAAGGCTGTGGCCCCATTTTCTTCTTCATCTCAAAACCCTCCAACAGATCCACCACAGACCGATAACTCTGCTGCCTGTGGGGCAGCAGGACTCGGACGTCGGCTCAGCTCCTCTTCAGCATCCCCAGAGACTCAAAAAGACGTCCCTTCAGAAGTTTTGACGTAGTCTTTGAAGTCAGCAGGGACGTTGAGCATGGAGCACACCTGGAGGACAGCAGAGAGGGTCAGTGTCTAAGCCTTTCTAAAGAGGGAAGGACAGTACAGGGCTGAACTGAAGTGTCTGCAGAGAGCTGCTCCATCAGTCCACAAGTCAAGATTATAACTCAGTGTTTCCTCTAGGGGGCGCAAATTACCTCTCTTATACATCAGGACCCATATCCACAAAGCATCCTAGGGCTAAAAGAAGATCCTAGTGACATCATTTTTAGAGAAACCTTGGAATTGCAGCTTGAACCATGTTAATTGATTGAATAATAATCAGTGAACCTCAGTCTGTCTGAAAATACTCTGCACTCATATGATCTAATAATTCTATGACACAGATTTTCCTTGCTGGGCTTTGACAGGAAACTTGTGTACACAAACTTAAAGCTGGTGTAGGATTTGAGCCTATCCGTACGCTCCTAAGGCACCACAATACCCATCTTTTCTTTTTTTTTTTTTCATTGCTAGGCACTGCCCAAGTAGCTGCCTGTTGCACCAGCTCTCTCTTCTTTGTCTGTTTCTTTTTTTTTGTCTCTTTTCGTAATCTTGGTATTTGAAGCGGATCATTACTTTGTAAGGTTCATTGTTGGTCATGGACACCAAACTTTTTGTGGCTTCAGTGATATTTTTACGACTTTTCTCCTGTGTTTGTCTGGAGATCCTACATGTAACCATGGCTGCATTGTTTACATGTGAAATTAGCTGTTAGCAGCCTGTAGCATGTCAATGCTAACTAGTGTAAGGCTTGATGATTTCCCTCAAGGTGAGGAGGAGGAGGTGAGGACGACGTGTTGTCATCTATTTTCTTGTGGACCTTTTTGCACTTTTTATACACTTTCTTACTTTTGTTTTGCTTGATTGCTGCTGTGACTCCTGAATTTCCCCTTGGGGATAAATAAAGTATTTTCTTTTCTTTTTTTCTTATCACTGCTCCTGCTGATGTCTTTCACCCCCTCCCTGTTTATGGTGCCAGGCGGTCTTATCTCTGCTTTGTCTCTGAAATGCTCCTTGGTTTAAAGACTTTTCGACGTGATGACGTTGCTCCTGCTGATTCTTTTTGCCATGTTTTGTTGCCCTGTTACTTCCTCATTGCTGTTTGTCATATAGCAGAGATAGTTCAGATGTAAGACGTGTCACTGCTGAGCAGAAGACAAAAACCTGTCCACTCACAGCATGAAAAACATAGGATGGTGTCTTAAAACCCTCATATTGTCATCCATTAAATCAAGTGGCAACAAATGTGCTTCCTCACTGCTGTTGTATCAAGCTTTGTCACTCCTTAAGATCAGCAGCTACAGCAGGTGAAAGGCGTACCTGTCTGAATTTGGCTCGCAGTCGCTCCACATCCATCTGCAGCTCCGCAGACTGAGGATCAGCATGAGAAGATTCCTGGATCTGAGTCAGCAGAGCATCCAGAGCCTTCAGACGCTTCCTAACACAAACAAGAGACTGTTCAAGTCCAATTCATACAAACAACTTCTGTCAAGTCAGCCAAGACATGTGAATTCTGATCATACCTGGATTTCACATCTGTGTTACTCTGGAGCAGACATTTCCATGTGACAGCAAACCCATGATAGAAGGAAACCTGTGACAAAAAGAGACCAGAAAAGAGGAACATGTGATGTGGAGATGATTCTGGAAATAATCCTGCAGCTCTGTACGGACCTGTATTTCACCCTGATGTAAAACTATTTTTGGCTTTTTGCTCTGTCTTTCTTGCATTAGTTAGTTTTTCAAAAAGGAATTTTAATTCGTTTGATCCCTTGGTATTGAAACAATTCCTTTTGTTTATCTCTTGCTCATGTTGCAGTTGTTGTCCACAGATTGAGTCATTTATGGATATGGACCCATAAACCTGGCCACTTGCTTTCTCATTGGTCACCCTGTCCCATTGTCACACCTCAGTGGTCAGTTTGGCCCCATGAGAGGCTCCATGCCTGCGTCCATCCTGCAGTCCTCTGCGAGTCCCCCTCTCAAAGCCCTCACGGAAACCCTCCCCCCGAAACCTGAACCAAAAAAAAAAAGACAACATGTATATTATGAGGGAGAAATTAATCACTCCTTTATCACCTTTCATTATATTAAAAAAGCTGTATTCATTTCCTTTTCACATATCTTATAGTTTGTGTAGTGAAACAATTTCTCTATTATCAAATGAGTTTTATTTCTCACAAATCATCAAAATCAGTTGATATAAAATCTTTGGACAGATGCTGATGTGTATAAAGATATTGTCCTTATGTAAGGGGTTATGTTTAGCCAGTGTTAAGAGAAAGAAATCTCTCAACTTTCACATTCTTTAAAACCATAACTGAGTGTTTTTAACCACAGCACTGTGGATGATAGTACTGCTGATGTTCGTTAAACCAGAACACTTTTACGGATGAGTAAATAATCTGCGTTTCCAGACCGCAATTAAGAAAAAGAAAAACAGTAAAGGAAATGCTCCAAACACCTCTAATACTGGTCGATAAAGAGCTGTTTATTCTAATGACAGGAAACAACGAGAATCGTTTATCTGCCGACTGAGCTCATTGGACAAACACTGGAGTCATGACTAAAGTTAATATCCAGACTGATTCAATAAATAAACTGAAAAACATTTTCTAACTTGGAGCCAGAAAACTGACCTCTCATCTGCCATCACAATACTGTCAAACATGTCTTCAGCTCCGGAGCCGCCGGACATCTCTTCCCCCCGTCGAAAAGACGATTATTAGTCAGAAAAAAACGCAATTGTGTTTTAAACACAGTGGACACCGAGCACAAAGTAAACAGTTTCCGCTTGTTTCCCGCAGCCTCACCATTCACGCTGCTTCCTGTTTCATCAGGGCTTAGTACTGCACCCTGTGGCAAAGGAAGGGAATTACACTTTCTCCGCCACACCGAGGTAAATATTATATTATATTATATTATATTATATTATATTATATTATATTATATTATATTATATTATATTATATTATATTATATTATATTATATTATATTATATTATTGATATTATATTTTTATATTGATATTTTGAACTAAATCTAGTCAGTTAGTTGTTCTTTGGAGATTGTAAGATGTTATATTTAAACACTTATTCACTAAATGGTACTTTAAATGTGCTCTTGCATTTTTTTAAATCTCTTCCTATTGTTATGAAATAGCTCAATGGCCAAACTCTAACATGCTCAAATGGTTGTTCTTCTGAAATGTTTGTTGATATGTATTATCCCTTCAAAAAATGATGAACAAGTAATAATGATAAAATAATAATAATAATAATATAATAATAACAATAATAATAATAATAATAATAATAATAATAATAATAATAATAAGTGTTATTATTATTATTAATTTACTACTTTTATTATTATTATTGTTGTTGTTTGTAATAATAATAATGATGATGACAATAATAATAATAATAATAATAATAATAATGTTATTATTATTATTATTATTATTATTATTACAAACAATAACAATGATAACACTCACTTTCCATTCATCAGTAGTTTGTGTTGCAGTTAAATTTTGAAGTTTGTTATGTATAATAATTATATGCATGTTTTGTATTTATTTCGTTTTTAAGACTTTGTCCTTTTCTAATTTTTTGTTAATAAAATGTTTGTTTATAATTGAAAGTTGATGTAATGAAATAGTTTATGAACTTAAATTATTTTATTCAGAATTTATTAAATTTCTTTATTTATCTGAGTAATCTGTCATAATTGTTTTTTTTACAACATTAGTTTTGAAAACTCTCAACGACCAAATTAAAAAGTCTTGGCAATCTACATGTTGGCTGGTTTTATTATCCCTTTTTTTAGAAAAAAAAAAAAAAAAAAAGGAAATAAGAAAGGAAAAAAAGGTGGCTCAACACGTCTATTATATTAAAAGATTCAAAAATCTCTGACATCTGTAAAAATCAGAGGCTGCATGATTGACTGTTCGAAGAAGAGGTACTGATCAAAACTTGATACACATTTGATTCTCTTCAGAGCTCCGATCTTCTGTCAGAAACTTGTCATACAGCAGAGGGCGCTAAAGGACAGTGTTAAAGGTAGTCTCAGATTCTGTCTTTGGGAACCAAAGTGATGAAAGAGGAGCAGGTCCTCAGGTTTGTTTGGGAGGTAAACACAAACTGTACTGAACAGTAATGAGCCACACGTTGATGTAACAAGAAAAGGGATGTGTCCTGTCACTGAGGAGGCTTTTTGTCCCCCTCTGACAGCTGTGACAACACAGCTGGATGTTTGGTCGTCATCAGAAACATTGACTCACATTGACATGAACGTGCTTCAGTAGGGACACAAGGTCACACAGGGGGGGCACAGTTACCTGTCTGAAACATGCTCTCCTCTGCTGACCCTGTCTACAAATATTTAGCAGTTTGACTTACAACTCATTTTTATCAAATTTACCAAATATATCTGTTCTGTGAAATAAGTAATAGTAATCTAATGAAATTATTTGTATAGCAATTTTCATATCACAGACACAAAGGTTTTTTTTTTGTTGTTGTTGTTTTAACATTAAGGGTAATAAATGCACACAGGCAATAAAAATATGTAAACAGATTTGTAGTAGGGCTTGAGCTGTTAATTGCTTGAGATAAAAAACATTTAGGTTATGCTTTAGAAAATTAAGATAAATGGGTAATTAATTAACGAATTGGGCCCCCAAACAGTAAAAAACGTTAGATAAAACAATAAAATGAAATGACACAAAAATGATATTGATGATAGCGACTGGGCTGACATCTCTTCAGATAGGGACTCCAGTTTGTCTCAGTGGTGCTGCACATAAACATCTCAAAGCAGGCAGTCTGTGCTCAGTACCTGAGCTGCTGGTTTTATCATCCAGCTTTAGGCCTCTAAACCTGTAGCATGAGAGTTTGAAACCTTTAAAAATGTTTTTCTGCAGAATGTTGACCTGTGTGTGCCTGCCTGAGCTCGTTCATACTGTAGTGTTTTTAAAAGAAAGCCCTGACTCAGCGGCTTTCACTTGTATCGGCGTAATGTTTGAGCAGGAGGACACCCCCTCATTGTGTTACATGTGCAGTCTTCCTCCTGAGCACGTGTGGAATTAAAACTGTCTGGCAGGACTCCAGCGCAGCACAGCTGTGTAAATGACAGCTGCTCAGTTTGTACGCACTCAGAGTTTGGCGCAGTAAACCCTCACCGCTACACCAGAGGTCCTTTGTAGTGATCTTAAAGAAGCTGCTGAACTTGATCTGCCTGTTGGTGACTAAATGTATCACGATCCCAGCACACACAGGGACCCACTGACCCCAATGACTGTGTACCAGTTTCTGAGTAAGTACAGTACAAATCATACAAAGGTCATGGATCTCCAAACATGAAAACATGTTTTTAAAAAGCTTTCACTTTCAAGAGACAAGCTGGCCAGACCCCAGCAGATAACAGATTACAACCACTGATGATCCAGCTGCAGTGTCTGACTCAGTATTGTACAGGACAAGTAGTGACCAGCCTCTGGGTTCACCACAGGAGGAACAACATGATTCAATAGTTCTCTGACAGCACAGGGTTACTGCAGTTTTAATCCCTTCATGTGATGTGTCATCAGTTACCATGATTTTTTTACAGTCAAACCTGGTTAGATGAGGTTGATGCAAAAACACGCTAATAACTCGCAGCCACAAACTTCTCTGGTGTTTCAGAGTCAAGTGTGACCCTGTTAACTGATGACTGTCAACCGACTGTCACGGACAGGTCCAGCTGAAGGTCTCCCATTAGCATGATCGCCCTCTAAAGGAGCTGAGGAGTTTCTGGGTGATCTTGAAAAAGTCTCCCATCTAGATTTTTGCCCCACCCATTACCAATTTAAAATAAGTTTTTCAGCACCAGTAAAGGTTATACCAAAATTGTATTTCTTAGCTTCCTGATCAGGTCGAGCAGGTCCGGATTGATTTACAGCAAGTCTAAGTCTCTATGACAACACCACCCTGGCTGATGAAGTTTGTTATTGAGAAGAGAGATCTGTGTTTTTCTCTGCTGAAAACGATTTTTGTGATTAATTTAGTAGTAATGGTGGACACTGGAGCCTAACTGTCAGACAGAAAAAGGACAGAAGAGCAGAAGAAAGAGAAACAGGAGAGAGATAGAGCACCAGCTAAAGGCTAAAACATAAGCTAAAGGTTAACACAGGGGCTAACCTGTTTGTGCTAATGTTGACTCCAACCCACAGTCAGCAGTTACTCTGCAGTGGTCTGTTCAAACTTGAGAGCCTATCAATAAAATGAAGAGCGAGGTTACGTTAGCTCTGATTGGTAGATGACTGGCAGGACATGACCAGGATTCACTAACACGTTACAGACATGTCTCAGAGCACCATGCTGAGAATTACACTAAATACAGCTGGCTTCTGAACTATGCTACAAACTTAAAGTTTACTTTTCATGTTTCAAACTGTAGCACAATGTAACTGAGTAAATACATTACCCCCTTACGTAGTATCCTGTAAAAAGTTGTCTGAAACAAAGGAAAGTAGTGTCAAAAAGAAGATCTGAACTCTATTTTTCAAAACAAACACACACCTTGTTAAGAGTCATGTCATCACGACAGTGCATGTGCGACTCCAGGCCAAAAGGTGTCACTGTAATCCTCTTCAAACAGACAGTCCTCACAGTCCTTTAACTCCAAAACACTGTTTCCTCCATAATGGTGGAATGACTTTTCTGAAAACTGACTTCAGAACAAGCAGGCACTTTCCTGATGATTCTGGTTTAGTTCAGAGCGTGAGGTGTTACTGCAGATACCTTCTGTCCCTGCCTTTAAGGGTGGCCTGTAATGATGTGATGGTACCACAGCTGTTAGACTTTAACCAATAACAGTGAACGCTGATCTGTTTGAAGGAATTAGAGCAATGATTGAAGGAACCGTCATACAGACTGGCTGTGTGTTAAATAGGTCATACATGTAACTACACTGTGTGTCCTCACATGACCTCAGTGAAACTGACTCAAAGTACCAAAGCTTGAGTCACAGAGGTCAAGGGTCATCTGACAAACAAAGCAATCTGCTCTGCTTACGTCAGCACGAGGCAGAGTGCTTTGATCAACATGAAAGAGATACACTCACCGCCCCCTCCACCTCCACCATCACCTCTAGCTCCAACCATACAGTACTTCCACCAACACCTTCACCACACCTTCCGACCATACGAGCACCTCAACCATCACCTCAACCCGCAACCACACACAGTACCTCCACCATCACCATCACCTCAACCTCCACCTCCAACCACACAGTTCCTCCACCATCACCCTTAACTTAACCTCCAATCACACAGTACTTCCATCATCACCTTCATCTCCATCTCCATCTCCAACCACACAAGCACCTCCACCATCACCTTCAACTCCACCCCCAACAATACCATCACCTCCACCCTCACCTTCACTTCAACCTCAAACCACCCACAGTACCTCCACCATCACCGTCACCTCCACCTCCAACAACACACAGTACTTCCACCATCACATTCACCTCCACCTCCACCTCCAACCACACGAGTACCTCCACCATCACCTTCAACTCAACCTCCAACTGTACGAGCACCACCACCATCACCTTCAACTTCAACCTCCAACCACACACAGTACCTCCACCATCAACCCACCTCCATCTCCAACCACACAGAACCTCCACCTTCACCTCCAACCATACGAGCACCTCCACCCTCACCATCATCTCAACCTTGAACAACACAGAACCTCCACCACCACCTCCACCTCCACCTCCACCTTCAACCACACACAGTGACTCCACCATCACAGTCACCTCCAACCACACAGAACCTCCACCTTCACCTTCACCTTCACCCTCACCTCCAACCATACGAGCACCAACCTTTACCATCACCATCATCTTAACCTAGAGCCACACACAGTACCTCCAACATCACCTTCACCTCCACCTCCAACCACATAGTATCACCACCCTCACCTTCACTTCAACCATGAACCACACAAAGTACCTCCACCTCCACCATCACTGTCACCTTCAACCACGCAGAACCTCCACCTCCAACTCCAACCACACAGTACCTTCACCAACACCTTCACCTCGACCTCCAACCACACAGTACCTCCACCAACACCTTCACCTAAACCTCCAAACACAAGAGTACCTCCACCATAACCATCAGCTCCACCTGCACCAATATTTCTATTATCACCATCAAAGGTGTTGAGTTTCCACGTCAGTCTTTAGCTCTCCCTCAAAAACAACTCCACTTCCACCGACCCTGACCATCACCAATAGCTCTACCTGTACCTGCAGCATCACCTCCATCACCTCAAACTGCACCATCACCTCAACCATCAACTCTATCTCCTCACAGTGATCAAGCAATTGATCCCAAACAGCAGCTGTCAGTATGTTTGAGGTATCTGCACACACACACACACACACACACACACACACACACACACACACACACACACACACACACACACACACACACACACACACACACACACACGCACACACACCATTTATCACCATTTATCATCTAAACATTGTCTGAAATTACAGAAAATGTGATGAAAATGTGATGAAAATGTGACGTTGCGGTAACATGAAATCAAATTTCTTTTTTAGTGTGTGTCATTTCTAGACAAAAAAAAATCTGACTCAGTGTGCAGAGGCCTTGAAAGTCAAAATACTTACAGGTAAATGTTTCCAACAGGGAAATGAGAGAAAGGTTACCTGCAGGCTCATTGCTGAATGAACAGCTTAACCACTTCAAGACACTAGATGGCTTACCTCAGCCAGAAACACAAAAAACAATCCACCCATGTCACATGATGTGCCCACTTTAATTTTGATTTTAAGCCCAACAAAATGTTAAGGTATTTTTGTTTTACTTCATGTCCTCCCTTCTTTACTTCATCACTTCCTTCTGATGGAGAGGCAGCATTCTGCTTGTATGCTCCAAATATCTATATCAAGCTGCCTGAAAATATCAGGTCTACTGAAACGCTCTGCTCCTTTACATCCTGGTTGAAGACCTACCTTTTTACAGCTGCCTCTTATTAGAGCATTTTAAAAATTCATTTTAATTACTTATCTTTAAAAAAACAACAAAAAAAATACAATTTTGCAACTTTTGTGACTCCTATCTTAAAATCTGTTTTAAATTCTTTTAACTTGTTTTTCTTTTTTTCTTTTAATCTTATTTTGTTTTATTGTATCTTAATAATTTCAATCTGTTTTTAATTGAATTTTAATTGTGTTCTTTTAATATGTTCTGTCTGCACTGTGAATTGTGTTGCTGAAATGTGCTTTATAAATAAATTTGCTTTGCCCTCTGATGGCTAAGAGGGTCTCAGAGTGGAGCCTGCAAGACAGTCAGCTGAGAGTGGAGGTCTGCAGCTGGACCCCTCTCAGAACTTTTGACCAGGGGCCTCTGCCATGACTCTGTGCTTCACCTTCACCTCCATCTCTACCTCCACCTGAGGCTTTGCCTTCACCATCACCTTCTTCTCTTTCTGCACTCCTTCAGCTCCACCCTTTCCTGCACAGGTGTGTTCACATGATCAAGTGACACAAGTGTCTTCAGAGGTCAATGAGCGTAACACACAGGAGCGTGGAAGCAGCACACACACACACACACCCATGCACACACACTATTTCAGATCAGCAGGAGAGAACATGCCCTCACAGTCAGCTCTGTGGCACACAGCCCCAGGGACACGTGTGTGTCTGCGTGCGTGTGTGTGAGCAGCTGTGTTTGTAATTCAGGAAATTGTTGCAGCTCTGATATGAGACAGTGTTTACTCATCAGGTGTCGTAGAAGGAGGGAGAATTATCTAATCTGTTGCTCACGTTTGAGACTGCATGTGTGTCCAGCTCTGAGCTGTTTTTAAATCCACTTATTAAAGTGTTCAGAAGGTCCAGACAGGGCTCACTGAAACCGGCGCTCACTGAAACCGGCGCTCACTGAAACAGGCGCTCACATGGGTCAGAGGATCCAGAGTAGAAGGTAGACAGTTAGTTTGACTGACAGTGTTAATGTTTTTAAGCCTCATTGCTCCCAGGGGCCTTTTTCCAATTCCTACTTAGGTTGGAAATCCATTGAATGGCCAGCAGGGGGCGCCTCCTCCGCATGTAGAAGTCAATCTGGTTAAATACAGCTGCAAAAAAAACCTTGTGGAGGTTCTCATCATAAAATTACTTCATTTCAGTAATATTTTTAGGATGTCTGGTGTGAATCCCTTTCTGGAGGTTGTGCCACAGCATCTTAGTAGGACTGAGGTCAGGACTCTGACCGGGCCGCTCCAGAAGGTGTATTTTGTTCTGTTGAGCTTCAAGCATCAATGATACAATCTGTCTCTAAGGAGGCACTGAACCACCATGCCTCCTCCACCGTACTTCATATCTAGGACCAGTAGCGTAACATTATGGTGATGGGCCTCGGTGTCCCAACCCTCGCCCTAAACACAAGCGCATGCAAACACACACTTACCTTACCAACCTTCCCTGAGCTATTCCGCTCACGGAGCAGAGGCCTTTGGCACTTCTGGACAGCTGCTTCTTTTTAATTTCCTTCACAGGCCCTAGAGAGATGCACCGACTGCACTGCCACTGCCACTGCTGGCTGGGACATGGTTTTGATGCTGATGTGCTGTTCCTTCTTTCTCCACATTTAGTGTCAAGTCTTCCTTCCAGACAACTGGACTTTGGTTTCATTGGTCCTCAGAATATTTTGCCAGTAGTGCTGTGGAACATCCTGGTGCTCTTTTGCAAACTTGAAGCGTTATGCAGCTATGTTTTATTTAGTTGTTTGTTGGACAGCAGTGGCTTCTCTCTGTGGTCTCCTCCCATGAACTCCATCCTGATTCCCTGTTGCTGGTATGTAACAGAGATGTTAGCATGTGTCAGAACCTTGTGTTAGTCTTTAGCTGAGGCTCAAGGGTTCTTCTTCAGCTTAATGAGCTACCTCCGGTTTTTATGACATGATGATTAGTGAATAATCTTCAAATGCAAAACCCACACAAGGAACTGACACAATATTGATTTAAGAATGTGGTCACAGAGGTATGTTTTTTTTTCTTTCAGGACAAAAAGAGAGGTCATATCTTTCCTTTATGTACTTGCAGTGAGAAGCATCTCTACACTTTGACCTGAAACCACTGAGATAACACCACCATATGACTCCTGGTCATGTTGATCTTCATTATTTCCACCTTTAACATTGTAATCAGTCTTGTTTTATTGTTCACTGAGTGTTACATCTTATATTACATGATGGATTCAAAGACTTAATTTGAGTTTATCTTGGTTCAGTTTTAGTTTTGAGCTGTGCATGGAGATGAGCTCACCACTTTACAGAGGGAACCTTTGGACTAAAACCTGCAGTGAAGATCCTTCAGTTACATCTCTCTCCACTAGGTGGCAGCATGTGATTTCAGTATTAACTCCATCAGACCTGCGCAGGACGTCCTGAGCGCTCAGCAGCCTCAGGAACCTGTCTGCACATATTTCCAGCAGGACTTGAGAACAAGCCAGTGAACGATCAGATTTAGATATTTTTTTCTGCATCACTAAGATAAATCTACAGGAAAATATCAGGAATAACTCAGTGCTCTGATAGGTCTCTCCTAGTGTCTCTGTTTCCTGTCAGATCAAACTCTACCGCCCTCTTTTTCTCCGTCTGATGTTTGTGAAGGAGCTGAGCCGCAGGGTCTCACCGCTGAGGGTTTCCTGGGAGGTCTCTTCAGATTCCTGTCTGACAGCGAGGGTCCTCCAGTCCGCTGAGAGCCCCTTCAGCCTCAGCTCGTATAGAGCTTGCCTGAGCCACACTCATTTATTCAGACAAATTATGGACACTGAGGGGATGCTGCGGCCTGGGCCCGGTCTGGAGGGGGGGACATTTAACTCATTGTTGCCTTCTAATCCTCACCTCCAGCCACCCTGTGACCCCTGCTGCCAGCCTCACCCCCTCTCCCCCTCCATGACCACACTTCTACTAATATCAGGCTCAACCTCACTCCCACAGTTTGGTGCGTTTTGGAGAATAATGAACACAATCTTAATTTTAAAGGACAAAGACAAATATTCCATTAGACTTGGGTTTGGACAGGGTGACCATACGCCCTCTCTTACCCAGACCTCTCCTCCTTTTTGGTTGTAAACTTATGTCAGAGGAGGATCCTGTAAAACTCCCTGGGTATCTTTCAGTACCTCTGGTAGAGGTTTGGGGGTTTTCTGAATGTGGCCACCCTAAGCTTTCAGCTAAAGTTGTCCCGTCCTGCTCTTTCACATTCTGTCTGTGTTTTTGGGCTTACAGCTACCAGCTAACAGACGAGGTTGCAGAGGTCAAAGGTCGCAGTGGGCAGAGCGTACATGGGCGGTAATGAGAGACTGACCCTCATTAGATCTTGGTCCTGATGAGACAACAATGAGGGCTGATGAGGACAGTCAGGTGTAACGAGCTCAGAGACAACAGGAGGACAGGGAGTGGAAACAGCAGGCGGCTGCAGAGGCTCCAGAGGAAACGGTTTCTTTCTGTCACCGTCTGAGTGTGTCATGGCATGTTCTGCTGTTACAGACCAACACTAAGACTTCAGGATGAGCTGAAAACAGACTGCCAGCTTCTTGATGAAGCTTCTTTACAGACGTCTGTTGAGCTAATGTTGAAACATTCAAACTGGTAGTATAATTCAGTAAACACAGCTTTAATCTGCTGCAGTTGTCAGGAATAGAGAAATGAGCTACAGAGAGCCAAACTGATTTTTACCAAGCTGTGAACATGTTTATTTAGTTTGTTGAGCATTGTTTTGTTGTTTGGCAGCTGGAAAAGAGTCAGAAAAACCACGTCTGTGAGGAAACCACTGCAGCTGTTTGCAGCGTGGATGTTACAAACCCACTCAGCAAAGTTTCAAACATTTGATTTAAACATCACAGCTCAGGTGAGTGACAGGTGGGTGTCATGTCTTATTGATTGTGTCAAGTTTGCACTTTTTACTTCAGTCTTGTCTTTCATATTTGTCATGGTTTTATCTTGTAGTGGCACCTCTCCTCCCGTGTCAGATCACTTCCTGTCCCTGTGTTTTCCTGCCCTTGATTGGGCTCCCAGCCCCTGATTGTTTCCACCTGTGTCCCATAGCTCTTATATAAAGGTCTGCCTCTCCCTTTGTGTCAGACTGTCGTATCAAGTCCTTGCTGTTTAGTGATCTGTCAAGCCTGTCTAAGAGTTTAGTTGGCCGGTTTAGTGTTTTGCTGTCACCTTGTTTCCCAGCTTAGCTGGGATTTTCAGTTTCCTTTTTGTGTTTATTGTTTCAGCCTTGCTGAGCGTTTTGTGTGTTTGTTTTTAAACCTTTGCTGATTTGATTGAAGAGTTAATTTAATTCTGGAAGTTGTGAATCCAGAGGCCTATATCACGCAGCAGGATTAGTGTCTTAGCGAGATAACTTCAGGGTTAACTCTCGATTACCGATAGCACGAAGCCGGTTCCTTTTTTATCAGAGTAGATCACCATGGTGATCCACTCTGAACGCCTATCCTGCTCTGGAGCAGGATAAGTTGGAGGTTGAATCTGACCCTCCAAAAAGCCCCTCCCACTGGCCAATCGGCTTCTCAGAAACAATGGCCTGCCCTTTTCTCCCGAACCCGGTGGACAGAGGCACACAAGTTGTAAGAAGAGCTTTACGAAGAGAAAGGGTGTTTAAAGATCGATCAGATCCACTCGATCAAAGCGACGATTCACTTTATGAGAGTTATAGGTTCTGACGCCCCGGACTACTCTACCTCTGTGAAATATTAGAGCCGTACATTGCCCGTGCAACCCGCAGGAGCGGTGCACTGACTGTCTCACAGACATTGTGCATCGCACTGCGATTCTTTGCCACGGCCAGCTACATGTACTCTGTCGGGGATGAGGAGCAGCTGAGCAAGTTTACGGCATCCCGCGTTGTGCATCATGTGGCTGCTGCCCTCACGTAACTTAAGGACAAATTCATAGCGTTCCCAGGATGAATGAGAAGGAGGTGGAGCCAGTTACCTGTGATAGGTAGCTGATTCTGAACAAAAGATGAAAGAATTCTAGCGCAGATTTTGTTAATGAAATGTACACACAGCAGAACATATCACCACTTTTTTGGGAACATTTTAGGGAAAGCTGAGCTTCCCTTGCCATCTTAGAGCAATCGCCACTGCTTGAAACAGACTTATCAGACATGATGATGTTCTTGTTTTTGTTTTTTATCTGCTCCATGTTCTTCTGACTCCAGAAGGATTACATCTGGGAGAATGACATGATGACTGGAATACACACAAGTCATTTGCACAGTAGCATTTATTATTAAATGAGATTGAGAAGTGTGATCACGATCATACTGAGCCACTGATGAGTAACTCAGGCATTTACACAGTCCGCTATGCGTTGCCATGCATTTTGCCTGCGGTTGGCCGCTGCTACCGTGCTCCCCCTTACCGAGTTATTGCTTCTCTCCTCCTTGTATTGCTGCGGCGCCCTGTAGCTGTTAGTGTGGAGACCGTGGACTGTATAAGTTATGGACCTGGTCCCCCGTCTGTTTCTGAAACAGATTTTTGAGGCAAATCGGCCCTAACAGCTTTAGGGCACTCCTTGGTCATGTGACATGAGCTGTGCCTCTGATTGGGCGTACTCGCAATTTTAATATATTCCAAACTGCCGAGTTAGAAAAAAAAAAAAAACATCCCCTGCACAGTGTGTGCCAACAGGAGACGCTCTTTGAACCAGGCTGTAAATAGGTTAATTTCTGCCATGAAAATGGCTTCTTTTTGCTTGGTGTGTATGTGACTTCCTGTACTTCTGGAGCCAGCCTCAAGTGGACACTGGAGAAACAGCAGGTCTTAGCACTTTAGCATTGTCTCTTATCTTAAGACTGAAGGTTGCTGCTTGGTGGAGACTCAAACCCCACCTAATTCCCAATATGGCCTCTGTTGACAGTTTTCTTCAAAACTCTGTTTCAGAAACAGACAGGTGATGTCACAGAGACTATGTCCAGTTATTATACAGTTTATAGTCATGTTTCCACTACACCTGGAAGTGAGCAAAACCTAAATATCACAACCAAAAACATGAAAGGAAACACCAAAATTTTGAAAACCTCTAAAATTATGATTCATGTGTTCACATTCTTGTGAGGTGGTTTTTCAGAAGTTTCAATGTTGAAATTCATCAAAAAAGTGCAATGGAAACAACTTTTTAGCAAAAACACATCACACATAACATCATGAAGTGAAACTGGGCATAAGAGGAAAAAAAAGCATTTGCAGAAGTGAGCACCATGCATGCTTTTATTTTGGATTCATTTTGTTGCATACTGAGATCCACCCCCCCACAGAGGATGTTTGCCATTTCCATCCCAGAAATGTAAAAAATTTTAAGCCAGAGCTTTATTGTCACCTTCACCTCATATCAACAGTCGGATGGTCCTTGGTCCCTGTGACCCTTCCTCTGCGCTGATGCTCAGAGCTGAAGCAGGAAAGAGGGAAGGAGGGAAGGAGGGAGGTGGAGGATGGAGGAGTGTTAATGCAGCAGACCAGCCTTCTTCTTGTAATTAACTTCTCCTTTTTATTCAGCTGTAATTTGTCCCTGACTTGTTTCCCCTACCTACAGCCCTGATCCCCACACCCCCGAGCTTTAAAGCCTCCATGTTTTAGAGAAAGGTTTCAAAGTCCAGTATCATTTCACAAACGCTGAGATCCACAGAGTGATGCTGTCAGCTGAACATCCTGGCTTCTTTTTTTTTTTTTCAACAGGATGTGGAGGGGTATGAAAAAAAGCCCTGGGAAACCAAGAGGAGGCAAAGTGGAGCAGTTTGAGGAGGTAAATGAGACTGTTTCAGGGGGCAGATAAGAGGGAGATTACAGATTACAGATTACAGAAGGAGCAGAGCAGTCCCCCATGACAAACTGTCTGGTGGTCACTGATGTCTGCTCGTGCAGCGATGGGAAGTTTGCAGGTGTGTGTGTGTGTGTGTGTGTGTGTGTGTGTGTGTGTGTGTGTGTGTGTGTGTGTGTGTGTGTGTGTGTGTGTGTGTGTGTGTGTGTGTGTGTGTGTGTGTGTGTCTGTCTCTCTGTCTCTCTGTCTGTGTAAAGCGTTTGCTTTTTACTTCAAAAGAAGACAGTGCTGTGAAGAAGAGGAAGGAAGAAGAAAGAAATCTGAGCTCAGAAAAGCAAAGTGAACTTCAGGAAGAGAATCTGGCATTTCATCCGATGGGGTGCCACCAACAGGACCCAAACAGATCTCTGAGATCTCTTCACAAACAGACTTGGGCCCCGTTTACAAGGCAACATTTCACCCAAGAATGCAAAAACTCTGCACTGACACCGAAACGCTGGGGAACTGAAAACACTGTCGTATCCACTTCAAGCCTATAGTTGGCGATATAGCTATAGAGACACACCCCTCCACAGACCAGAAGTCTATCCAGCTGCTAATGAACAAAAAAGCAGAGCAGAAGTGGTGCAACAGAAGCACAGTTTGTCAAATCCAGGAGCTGTTTACTCAACAACAGTTTTAGGGTGAAACGCGTGTTTACCCGATGCAGCCACCACTGTAAACAGTAAGCTGGCATTTTCAGTGGAAATGCTGATGTCATGCTCTGCTTCCTGCGAGCGCAGACAACAGTCCAACAGTCCAGCAGTACAACAGTACAACAGTACAACAGTCTAACAGTATGGTTGTTAGGATGGTGGTGATCTACCGTGTTGAGCTTGTGCTGCTCAATTTGATGAATCTATGTCTGTCTTGAAAATGAGCATCTGTTGCTCCGCTTCTGCTCTTAGTATTCACCAACACACCAGATGATCGACCCAACTCTACTTCAGTGGAGATCTACCAAAAGCTGCTTCTGGACAAGACAGTTATACCATCACCTACAGGCCTGGCATGCTTCCTACAGCATTTTCAGTCCCTCCCCGTTTCTGTGTAATGCAGTTTTCTTTTCTCTCCAATTTAGCGTTTTCTGATCAAACGTTGTGTAATTGGGGCCTTAGAAAGGTTGGCAGATTCAGCAGCACAAGCACAACACAGTAGCCCTCCATTGTTACTGTTGTTGCCTGGTTCACGCAATCTAAGTTGCTACAAAAAGTGTAATGTGTAAAGCAGAGCCCAACGTCAGCGTTTCCACTGAAGACTCCAGCTCGCTGTTTACACAGCAACGGTATCAGAAGTATTCCTCTCTGGAGGCCATTTTCAGAAGTTTACGTTTTAGTTCAGCTAAAACACTGTTTCCGTGTCAACGAGGAGCTGAAATGCAACAATACTTTTGTGTTTCATCCTGAAACCACTGTGGTGTAAACAGCCCTTTAGTTCGATATAAACATGAATGTGTTTATGTGAATGTGTGAGCTAAGGTAAGATATGATAAACTTTATTGTCCCCGAAGGGAAATTTGTCATGGACATAAGTGCAGTGCTGCTCACATTTGATGTATCATTCGCTCATACATACATTCATACCGATCAACAGTATACAATTTAAGACACAATACTATGCCTGTTGTAAATAAATAAGCAACTGAGTAAAAGCTGTGTTTGCTGTGGCATGCCACCAGTGACACAACATGTGAATAAAACAAACATACCGATACAGTGTTAAAATCAATGCCAATAAAAAGAGATTTAAAAAGAGATTGGTGGGAGAAAGAATAAGAACCCCCTTCTGCTCGTACACTAGAGTATTGTGTTATGTCACCGCAGATTGTTATTTAAGTAAAGTTATGGAGGTAGGGCTATCTGTTTCACAGCTGTGGGAGACAGCTGAGAAGAGGAATGGCTCCAGCTGTGAGCCCTGAGGAACCCCAGTCTCCAGCCATGACCCTCTCCATCCTGATCCAGCAGTGGACCTCCGGTTCATCAGTCTTCTGAGTCTCAGTTTCACCGTATCTAAGGGCGTTTTCAGACCTGAACTGTTTGGTCCACTTTAAACGGACCAGTGTTCATTTCCCACGCTGGTGCGGACTTTTCATGCAGGTGTGAATAGACACAAACGATCCCTGGTGCGGACCAAACAGCCGGACCAAGACCCACTTTTTGAGGTGATCTTGGTCCGCTTCCAAACGAACTCTGGTGCGGTTCGTGGTTCTCTGGTGCAGGTCTGAATACAAACCAAGATCCATCCGAACTAACTACAGGATACATGCGCCTTTTGGGCCTATAGAGCCACCATAACCTAACTGTCTTTGTTTCATACCTGATCCTCCGTCTTCTGTTTAGCCAAGCTGTTGCTAGCATGTTGTGGGTCAGGACACGCAGAGCATAGCGTCTCCTTGCTGCACGCATTCATCTTTGCTGTTCCAAAATTGTAAACGGTGTTGTTAAGCCTTCTTTGAAGGAGCTGCTCTTGAAACTGAAAATGATTTTGCAGCTCTAATAAGAGCACAAACACACATGTTTACCTCCATTTCTGGGTCTGTACTCTGTGTGCCGCCCTTTGTCAGTGCTGTCCAATGAGAGCACTGATCCTCACACACGTGGATGTGTTTACAGAATAGAGTCCACTTGCAAAAAGGACAATCTGAATACGAACCGCACCAAATGAAAAAAATAAAGTCTGCTTTTGGTCCAGACCAAACAAGAGGACCAAAGGACTTTTCTGGTCTGAATACAGCCTAAGAGTCCCTCTATGGCCAGCTGAAGTCTGTGTGACACCGTGGAGTCTGTCAAACTCAGCTTTGGTGTCACTCGTGGCACTCTGCATTACATCACTGCACATAATCCTTTCATTTCTCCTCAAACAGGAGGACTTCCAGGAGTCAGGATCAGCGTAGCACCTCTGGAGGCGTAAAGCAGGAGCCCTGTGGTGAGCTCTGCTCTGGTGTCTGATTTACAGCAGCTCTCTGTGACCCTGCTTCCTGCCTGCGACAGCCCGCTCACTGTGAGTGACAGCGCTCCATGCTTGGCTGATACAGTCTCAAGGTGCGCTTGATGGATGAGCCGACATGCAGAAGCTCTGTTTGTCTTGTTGCTTTCAAAGGACGAGCGGCGGATCAAGATGTGAGCCTGAGCGTGGCCACGCCGGAACAGAAACAGGTTGTGACCCCTGACGACAAGAGCCAACGTCATGTGGAGAGTGCACATCAATAAACACTTTGAAACTGCTCCACGGCCTCACAAAGCCTCGCCGTGACACAAAGACAACACACTGGAAAACAGGAATGCAAGGCGCTGAGAAAAGGAGGACTGTGTGGAAGACAGGAGGTTTGGGTGGGAGGGGGATGTGGAGACATTTGATGCAGAGGGAGGAGAAGGAGAAGGAGGAGAAGAAGGAGGGCAGCTTGGAGGACTTTATGGGCTGAGACTCTTGGGCTGTTTGCTCTAAAGTGATGCAGCGTTTGAAAAGGCCTCTGAAGTGACAGCTTTTTCTCTCCCTCTGTCCCCACATGGTGCAGGGACCCGGCCCGGGCCCCGAGACACTTATATCAGTGGGCCGTGACAGCTACACACATACACGCACACACAAACACACACAGAGCTGGCTCCAACCTTTTGTTGCCAGGTCCTGGTCTACTGATCTTCCTGGTTGCTTAAGGACAATGAGGGGCAGCCAGTCAAACAGGCAGTCACTCAGCTACTGTCTGATTCCCAACAACATAGCAGGCAGCCGCACGGGCAGAACTAATCTGGGAATGTCTCTGCAGCTTTCCTAAAAAACACAACTCATCTTTCAAGAAGTAAAACAAGAAAGAGAAAGGCTCAGAGCCGTCACTGAAATCCTGCTCAGACGACAGTATCAGGGCATCATTACCTCGTTAATCCTCCTGAATCACACAAGAACAAATAGCTGGGAGGACAAACCCTGTCTGTGATAAAAAATAAAAGAATTAAACTAAAGTAACACTCCATTCTGTGATTACAAACTGTCAAAGGGATCGTTTACAGGACAACAGTTTCAGGATAAAACACAAAAGTATTGTTGCTTTTTGGCCTCTTGTTTACACAGAAATGATGTTTAAACTTTTGAAAATGGCCTCCAAATTGGCTTTTTCTGAAGTTTTCAGTAGAAACGCTGACGTCACACTCTGCTTCGTGAGAGCCCATACAACAGGACAACAGCACCGTTGTTACGTTCGTTGTGGATGTACCAAGAGCTGCTTCTAGACCAGACGGTTAAAGCACCACCTACAGGCCTGGCATGCTTACTACAGGGTTTTTAGTCCCTCAGTGTTTCCATGTAGACTGTATTTTTTTCCTCAGTGTTTTCAGTGACATGTGAACACAGCACAGACGAGCTGATGGTTATATTCAGGGAAACCTGAATGCAGCACAGACGAGCTGATGGTTATATTCAGGGAAACATGTGAACGCAGCACAGACGAGCTGATGGTTATATTCAGGGAAACATGTGAACGCAGCACAGACGAGCTGATGGTTATATTCAGGGAAACATGTGAAGGCAGCACAGACGAGCTGATGGTTATATTCAGGGAAACATGTGAACGCAGCACAGACGAGCTGATGGTTATATTCAGGGAAACATGTGAAGGCAGCACAGACGAGCTAATGGTTATATTCAGGAGGACAAGTGACCGCAGCACAGACAAGCTGATGGTTATATTCAGGGGAACATGTGAATGCAGCACAGACAAGCTGATGGTTATATTCAGGGGAACATGTGAATGCAGCACAGACAAGCTGATGGTTATATTCAGGGGAACATGTGAATGCAGCACAGACAAGCTGATGGTTATATTCAGGGGAACATGTGAATGCAGCACAGACGAGCTGATGGTTATATTTAGGGAAACGTGAACACAGCACAGATGAGCTGATGTGAGTCCTCTGCGTAACTGTCTGCTCCTCTCCATCAGACTGAGCCTCCCTCTGCTCTCTTGGATGTCCCACTTCATTTGATGTGGCAGCAATTAGCAGGGAGACTTTTGTCCTTTTGGACAGACAGGCGGCCCACTCCACTGATCCCCGTCTGTTCGGGCTGTAAGGAGAACACTGAAGATAGCACGGCACGGGGATCAAACAGACCTGCCCCACACCGTTAAAGCCCTTCAGCCCTCTCCTCTTTATAGGGGAAGAAGGAAGAGGGGGAGAAGAAGGGAGAGAGGGAGGAGAGGAGAGGTGAGGTGTTAGTTTTCCCATGAGAATGCTCACTGGGAGGTCAAGGCTTTCTGAGGAAGAAAATAACCAAATGTTTTATTAAACCTTCTTTTTTTAAAGGGGAGCTGCTTTTCAAACATCTCTGAACAGATTTAACAGTCATAGTAAAAGTGCCATGCCAGGTGAAAATCAGGGGGTTTCTCAAGATCCGTTTTCCTTCAAAATCCTCAGATTCAGATCTCATCCAATTGCCAGCACTCCCGTTTGACAAGAGCACTCTGAATTACTGTATCTCAACCATTTTGGCAATTAAAAAAATTTAAAAGTCCACTTAAAGAGGGAAAAACAAGCTTTTAGGTAATATCCAGGGTTAAACAGTCCACAGTAGGAATCGACATGCAGTGATGTTCCAATCACAGGCAATAACTGATGCAGACTGCTCTCATTACTTTAACTCTTAAACGGTTTTAGGGAGCAAGGGTTTCAAACAGTCCCTAAAAGACTTGAAGGTAAGTGTTCAGGATCTTTAAAGGACAACATTAGAAAAAACTAGTGGTGGGACTTGATTAAAAAAAATAATCAAATTAATTATGCCATTTGTAATTAATTAATCGTAATTAATCACATTTTAATCACATGAATATTCAACATCAGAAGCAACACTTTTCAATTCAAACAGATTTTGGTAGATGACTAAATCATTGAATATTCTCATACACAAGTTTAAACAACAAAATCCTGTTTATTTTTGTTAGAAGATGTTTTTTTGTGGACACTACTTTCAAGTACATTCATCAGCCGTTATGTGGTAAATAGTGCTGTCAGGAGATTAAAAAATAATAATCTTATTAATTACAGGATTTTTGATTAAATGACCTAATGAATCACAATTTAATCATATATCTGCTTAAGGTCCCCACATAAAGAACTTTTATTCTAAGGAATTACAAAATCATAGTGCATGACTAAGTGAGTGAATGAATGTATTTGAATGAATACACTAAAAAGAGTAGACTTGTAAATCTTTTTTTTTTTTTTTCAACTGGACAATATTAATTAAAATGTCCGTGTTCCCTGCCATTGACATTCAATTACTGTTTACTGCGTCTATAGAAGTAAACTATATTTTTCAGCGGAGGGAGGCGGGGTCTGGTGGAGCCTGTCAATCAAAATCCTGCACGTAAACTACTGTGGGTGGTGCGCTCTTTGGATGAGAGCTCAGCATGGATTTGAGGAGAAATGTGAGATGACAGAGACTCAGAGAGACACTGCAAGTCAGAAAAGTTCAGGTAGCTCATGCTCCAACTGAGGATGTGTCACGGTAGTTCAGAGAGAAAGAGCGGCGCCATCGTGAGAAAAGATGACGGAGATCATGGAGAGGATCAAAGGATGGAGCACCTGAGATGAACGCGATCAAAATAGGAAAATATAAAAAATATACAAAAATAGGAAGAGAGACATAAAAGAAGAGAGTCCACTCTTCTTAGGTAACTTTGGTGTTTACATGGTCAGAGAAAACAAGATTATTTGGGTCTTAAAAGATCGTTCAAGATGCTCTGAAAATGGCTGGTAGCTAATGGGTTAATTTTGCGTTGATTTTTCTAACGCGTTAATGTGTGGTGTAATTAATTAATCTAATTAACGCGTTAAAGTCCCAGCCCTAGAAAAATCAGATGTCATGTCTGATAGTTGGATGATAGAGGGTTAAACCAAAGCCTTCTCTTTAAGGTGTAGTAATATATAAAACACTAACACAGGACTAAAATCTCAAACGGTGTTGGACGTTGGTCAATTGTTAGCCACAGCACTCGTTTCTTCAGTCCAGTGTTGCCACAGCTACTTTAAAAAAGTAATCCCATTGGTGATTACTCCTTTAAAAAGTAACTTTGATACTTTACTGACCACTTGATTTTAAAGGTAACTTAGTTAGATTGCAGATGACTCAGTTCATTTTTTCTTAAAGCTGTACTCTGTTGACCCTGTATTTTTAATACAATAAGCAAAAATAATGAGTGGAGTGTGGGCTCACACAATCATCAGTACCCTGCTAGGGGCACCCCAGTCTAAAAAGTCTGGGCACGCCCCTGCTCCCTGCTTGTCATGGGGTGCCTCGATGTGGCCTACGTTATGTTGCTCTGCTCATTAACAATGGATTTGTGCTAAACAACTTCTCCAGCTTTTATGTCCGCAGACTGATCTCTCTCTGATTGATTCCTAAATGTTCCAGTCAAAGATCTTAAGCAAACTGCAGCAAAGAGTGAACAACTCGCCTTAATGCTGTCATCTTCAGCTGACACGTACTCCAAACAGTGACTGAGTTTCCAGCTAGAAAACACAAATCTCTCCTCTCCCCCTCTGGTTACCTCTGTGTCGCTGGCTGCTGTTACACCTGAGTTGTTCACTTGCTGAAAACCTGATGAACACAACTCCCGTCACTCCCAAAGACGCAAGAAAAAATCAAATATATATGTTTTTAGCCAAGAAAAATTGAAAGAAAGGTAACGCAGAGTGATTTGAATAAGTAACTTGAATCTGATTACTGGTTCAGAAATAGTAACATGTTAGATTACTCGCCACTGAAAAAAGTGGTCAAATCAGAGTAAAGTGTTTCTTAGTAGCACGTTAGCAGCATCACTGGTTCAGTCAGGAGCAGAGAGGTCCCATTTAAAGGAGACACCTCAGGGTGAGCTGTGAGTAGCCCTCCGCAGGTCACCTGCAGGTCACCTGGACAAGGTGTGAACCTCCCTACCCCAACGTCTGTTATCCCAGCTGGACAACATCCACATGTGCAGGGATCCAGAGTGCCATCTACATTTTTAAGGATGTCCCAGACGTTTCAGTAACACTTCATTTGAAGGGGTCTGCACTGACATGACACTGTCATGACCGTGACGTGACACCTGTCATTGAGACGACGGAGGCTTCAAACAGGCTGATGAATGTTGTGTCAGTCGGTCATTTGTGTCTCCTTTAATGCAAAGTTGACACTGTGTGGGATTTCTTTATCGGGACAACTCGACATTCACCAAGACAACAGAACCCTGGTTTATGGTCAGAATATGTCAGGTCAACGTTTCCCATCGAAAAACGTTAAAAAATCCAACATGTCTAAAAAACACACTGTGTGCAGTGACACAAGTGCTAAGAAGGTGGAGCCTCTCCAAGCTGCACTTCAGCTGCAGGCAGTAATGATCAGGTCCTCTGAGGAACTGGAAACAATCATCAGTTTTAATGTTGCTTACAACACTACCAACAAGAAGTTAGAGTTGCCCAAATTTAAATCTTAAATTATTCTCATAAAAGAAAAATGGATTAGACGTCAACCCAACATAAGGAAATGATCTGATTTATTATATGATAATGTGATTTATTTTGCACATTTTTTTTTAGTTTGAAATGTTTGACTGCAGCTCAGTGAAGCACTTTAAAGATTTTATTTTTGTTTTACATATAATTGTCTTTTAAATTAACACACAGATTTCCCTTCACTTTTCTCGTTATTTCTAAAATCATAGAGAGCAATAAAAAGGTGATCTTATGGAGTTAGAAGTGGCGCAATAAACAGTGGGTTGCACATTAATTTTGTGTTGAGGTACCATAAAAAGACACAAGTATTAAGTGAGTATTAAGAGCTAGTGCTAACGTGAGAAAAATTAACTTTCTTATCCGTCTAAAAACTGTATTTTTAGATTAGTCCTAAAATTAAGTAACAGGGTTAAAGGAAGGGTCTGCAGGAGTTTTTGTTACTTGTTAGCAAACACAATTTTTCAAACTGGGCTCCTCCTCCTTGGCTCAGTGTCAGCGGCAGCACACACCCACAGCCTCCAACTGAGGCTACGCAAACACACTCACTAGCCCAGCAACCACCTGTAGCATCACGTTTCTATGTGGAAACACTTAAGAGCTGTGCACCTGACTTGGCATGTTAGCACAAGCTTATTACGGGCATTTGATACAAACCTGGTTAGCAGAGAGCAAACTCGCATCGCTCTTCATCTCAAACTGCTCTACAAGTGCCTGAAAGCGAGTTAAAGTCAAGCCAAGCTTCACCTTCGTTTAGTAAAAAGATATATCTGTTTGTTTTTTTTTGATTCACTCTGGTTGTGTTTTTCATGCTCCATGCTATGTCCACAAGCGCATCTGCTCGGCATAGCTTCTTCCACTTGCTAATCAAAACGCTGAGCCACTTGCGCACTGTGATTGGCTGATGTAACCACCCTCACCACCCGCCCAGAAATGTCCCAGCACAACCAAAGCATCAACATACAGGCTGAGCAGAGGGTTTGAAGCAGACACAGACACTGACACACATGTAGAGAGTTCCAGGACTGATGATTGAGCAGGATTATTAGGAGTCTGTATGCACACACTGCTCAGTCTGAAACCACTCAGTGCTGGTCCCTGCAGCAGCTGGGTGTGAGCAGATATCAATGTCTGCTCAGCGAGTGACTGCAGGTCCACGCTCCCAACAAAGACAGAAGGAACTAATGGATTAATGCCTCTCCATCCTCCTCCTGACGACCTTCTTTTCTTCTTCTCCTGGCGTCTTAAAGCAGGTTTTCTTCCTCCTCCTCCTCCTCTTCTTCTGCACTGATGTCAATCAGTCGTAGTGTGAAAGCAAAGAACAATTCTTCAAATGGCTGGAGGGCGATCGCAGCTCAGTGAAAACCAGCGCTGCCTCATCAATAAAGAGTTTGAGGCATTGTTGTTTTACAGTTGGCAGGGGGTCGAGGACAGCCCTGAGGGGAGGCTGTGTGTGTGTGTGTGTGTGTGTGTGTGTGTGTGTGTGTGTGTGTGTGTGTGTGTGTGTGTGTGTGTGTGTGTGTGTGTGTGTGTGTGTGTGTGTGTGTGTGTGTGTGTGTCAGGATGTCAGCAGTGAACCTCTCCATCAAACTTTAAGACAGTAATTTGCCACCTTATTACTAACAGGGCCTGGGAGAGAGACCCACGCTGGTCAGTAGAGAAACAGACTTTAAGGGTCAGAAACTCCAGGCTGCTTCACCCTTTTCTTTATGGCTGGTGTCTGCTGTGATGATTCTTTCATCCCTGCCTGAGGTAGGAAGAATCTGCTGTTGTCTGTCAAACCCAAACAACCAGAGATACACCAGATTATTTAGGCCTCATTTCATCAGACAAACATTCATTTGGTCTTATTATTTTCCTCTGTTTTTGAAACAGGAGTCATTGCAAAGATTTTTGAGAAGCCTCTGAGGAACTTATACACCTGATCAAAATTTTAAAACCATTTGGAAAATTATATGACTTTTGAGTTTGCACTATTGGGTCTTAAAAAGCTTCCAAGTTGAGTTTCAAAACGCAAAAATAAGAAATGGGAGTGAGAAAAATAAGTAAGTAATTTATTTCAAACAAAAATTAAAGTGAAACAGTCTGTTCATCAGCTGATCAAAAGTTTGAAACCACAGCTCAGAAAAACTGGAAAGCCCCCAAAAAACGAAATCAAAGTTTGAAAAAAGGAGTCATTGATGAAGAGCTCCTCCGTTCTTGTTGATCACTTCCTGTTTGATGTCAGAGTTTTCAGGAGGTTGGGGCGAACATTGCTCCAAGTGGTGAAGATGTCTTGATGGAGGATCATCCCCTGTCTGGACCTGATGTCTGTTTCTGTAAACATCCCTCTCCATCCATCCCCAAATGTTCTCAGAGTGATTTAGATCAGGGGAGCATCAGGATGGTCCAAAGAGTGAGCTGATTCCTCTGGAAGAAGAAGTCCAGTCATTCCCACACAGACCAGGGCCCTCAGTCATGAAGGAGGCCCCCTGCAGCATCTCCACAGAGCCTGCTGCTGTTTGACGCCCCTGACCCACCTGAAGCTCTATTGGTCCATTGAAGGATCATGATGGCGCCCCCTCCACTGTGCCGCCGTGAAAACATCTCCAGTGGGATCTCCTGGTCATGTCAGTAACGTTGAAGCCATCAGGACGTCCAGGTTCAGGTTTTTCTCCTCAGAGAATCAAACTTTCTTCACCTTTCAGTGTCCCATGTTTGCTGCTCTCTGAAAAAGTCTAAACGGTGAGTTTGTGGTGTTGAAGGAGGCGAGGCCTTTGAGGACGGGTTTTCTTCTTAAAGCTCTTCTCTCTCAGATGGCGTCTGATGGCTACTGGGCTGCAGTCATCTCCAGTAACAGCCTGAACTTTGGGTCCAGGATCGTCCCGTGTCTTCACCAACAGAAAATCAGTGAAATCATTGTGATCTACCTCTGGATGTTTTAGTTCCATAACTCTCAGGATCTTTGAAGAAATCCAAAATAGCGGTCTCACTGTGTCCAACCTCAGCAGTGACGGCGTGTTGTGAGAGGTTTTGCTGATGCAGCTCAACAATCTGACCATGTTCACAGAAAGAAAGATTTTTAGTCTTTACCATCAGGAGGTGATGACAGAGAGAATTTCTCAACTGTTCTCAAAACTTTGATCAGGATGTAGTGTTTACAGCGAAACTGAGACTCACCACAAACAGATGATGGAGCACTCCTCTGAGCAGTGGCGTGGCGTGGAGATTTTTTTTGAGGAAGCCAAGTGAGACAAAGCCTGTTATCTGGTTATCTGTATTTTTTTTTAGGGAGTGGGGTACATAAAAGGCTATGTTGCAGTTTGTATCGCTCTTTCATGTAACGTACCTGTTAGAGCGCCCAGAGAGCGCTCGTTTTACTTACTTTGAACACCGACACACGCCCTTTAGCTCTCCCACCCTCACTCACTCATTCACACACGTACATTGTCCTCTTGACTTAGCTTAAACATCTTATTAATTAATTCAACCGCCCACTTAGACGCACAACCGGCCGCTTCATGAACACTGCTAATGTGCTAACCTCCCTGATTTCATTCAGTGGCTTGAGGATGACGATACTGTGATTTGATTGGTTTGAGGCCAAAGACGGGGTGGCTTCCCTTGGCACAGTCTTGGTCAATCACAGATGAGCAGTGTCATGACCATGGCCTCATCTGATTGGTTAATCATTCTTGTTTTTTTTCACCAAGGGATGCCAACTCTGCTTGGCTTCCTTGCGGACAACAGCGTGCAGTATCGTATTTTCACCACTCATTCGCCACAGAACATTTACGAGGGCGCTGTTTTACACATTGTAAAATGCTCAATAACTAGAGGAGAGAAATAAGGAGGAGATGACGGTGACAAAACACAGAAGAAGTATCGAAACTGTTAAAAAGGAATATTTTCATTAAATCACAGCTACAGTCTAAAAAAAGAGAGGAAGCATGGCTTCCCTTGGCCTCTGGGAGAAAACGCCACTGCCTCTGAGGGAAATGAATGATGACAGAGTTTAATTTGTAGACACCTGGTTGCCCCAGAAGGTGACATTATTATCTGTGATAAGGATCTTTTTTTTCTGGACTGTGGTCTGAATAAATAACAGCTCAATCTTTCTGATGTTTCTGTCCTAATCTCAGAGAAGACCTCGCACTTTTTTCTTTTCTTTCTGTTTCCCCTAAACTTCTCTTACAGATGGCTGAAGAAGCAGATGTGAAGAGCGTTAAATGCAGTTGAGTGTCAGTCTCCATCCCCTCTAACGTGGTTAAACAGCGATCACAGCGCTTCACTCTGCAGAGGCACAAACAGAGTCAATGAACAGCCGCACAATGCAGGAGAACTCCCTGTTTCATTGACTCACGTTATCCCACAGTCTTATTGTGTATATCTGTGTGTGTGTGTGTGTGTGTGTGTGTGTGTGTGTGTGTGTGTGTGTGTGTGTGTGTGTGTGTGAGGGAGGACAAAGGAGAGAAACCGTTGCATCCAGTTACAGGTGGTGGCATCTCAATAGGCCCAAAGAGGAGTGAGCAGCCTTTGAATGCCACATGAAAGGCAGGAGGGATGGATACGTGGGGATACCTCCATCTCTGTGACGGCAGCCGAGCATACAAATGTGAAGCTATGCCAGGAATCCTCTGCCTCTGCCTCTGCCTCTCATGTCTTTGTGTGTCTCTCTGTCTCAGTGAAGCGAGGACGGCTCGTCTTCTGTGGTTTGAGGCGCTCACTCTCCCATGCCACTGGGGTGTTAGGAGGCTTGTAAGACAAGAGTGATGACACTGAGAGGGGTGTGTGCATGTGTGTGTGTGTGTGTGTGTGTGTGTGTGTGTGTGTGTGTGTGTGTGTGTGTGTGTGTGTGTGTGTGTGTGTGTGTGTGTGTGTGTGGAGTGTGAGGTTACCATGTCACAACCTATTCATCATTTGTCAATGCCATCTGCTGATCAATTAGAGGAGAACAAGAGAGCCACTGAGTCAATGCTGCAGGAAGACCGGGCCACACACACACACACACACACACACACACACACACACACACACACACACACACACACACACACAAATGGTTGTCTCAGATCAGATTCAACCTCACTGGTTTTTCTTGCATCGTATTGTTTTGATCTGTTAACTGAGGAAATCTTAAAGTCCCTATGAGGAGTTTCTGATTGATCTTGAAAAGTCTTCCTTCTAGATATCTGCCTGATCCTAATCCACACTTTAAAATCAGAGTATCAGTAAAACGTTTCCCAAACAAAGAAACATGCTTCAATCCGATCTCCATTTAATTCCAAAACAAACACACGCCTCACTAAAGAAGGTGGCGATGGAGTGCGATGAAAACCGATCCTCCTCAGAGCATCTTTAAGTGATTTACCAAATTTGTTTCACACAGACAAAAAGGTACAGCTCTTCCAGTGGACAAATATCCAAATAACTGTACATAATTAGAAAAGCAAACTTTACTTTCGAGAAACATTCCCACAGAATTGATGGCAGGTTTGTGTTTTAATGTATGAAATAACTGTTTTGTTGTAGATTTGTACCCAGCTGTGTTTGCTGTCATACAGATCACTTAACTGTGAGGAAGCGCGATACATCAAATGCTAAGTGCACTTAGCGGAGCTTCAGAGATAGACCTGTGTGATGCAGTGTTGTAAAAGTCTTCCAGCATCTAAGAAAACCATTTCCAGGAATAAAGCTTTTAGAGTCTGTGGTTCTTTCTGACTGGCTGAAGGTGTTTTTCCACCTGTAGTTCCTGGTAAATCATCCATCTCCCTCTTCAACTGTGCTGGTACTGGTGCTAGTTCCTGGCCAGTCCCTGACTTAGCGCTGGTTCTCTGTGTCCACCAACAAAGCCCTGGCCCCAGGTGTTTGGCTGGGCCAGAGTGAAGCACCAACTACGTCAGGGGCCGTGGGCAGGGTTACCAATGATCAACAGGAAAAACAGTCATTCTTAAAAAGGAAAGCTGCTGTGGGAGTCACCTGTGGTTTTCTTGCTGTTTTCCAATTCAAAACTTGAACTGAAGTCAAACCTGAGGGAGCAATGCTTCGTGACTTAGGATCCGGTCTATGCCTTCTTATTTTATTGACATACACTCACACAGACAAGCACACTCCATGCAGCAGACAGTCAGGAAAAATAATGTCACAAGCACAGATTAAAAACAAATCTCGTGTCACCTTCCTCTGGAATGGCTACTTATTCAGCGATGTACTGACGTTTTAAGGTGACGCAATGCCGTGGCTCGACCTTGGCTCCTTGCTGATAGAAAACCAAACCAGTTCTTAGGAAGAGCGTGATTGGAATAAACTAAGCACTAAACACCTGCATCCAACGACCACTTGTGGTAAAAAGACATCACAAGGACTCCATTGTTTGTTTGTCTGTTTGTTTGTCTGTTTGTTTTCCTCCATGGGCTGACAGGCTGTAACAGCGAAACACCGTAGGCGCTTATCGGCAGGTTTTCCTGGTGCAAGCATATGCACTCTGCCTGTCCTTCCCTTGAGGAAGGGCAAAGTGCAGTCACCTAACTCAGCAGCGCTCTGCTGGCTCTATTTAGCAGAGAGGATCACTGTTTGGTGTTATTTCACAGCTGAATACCAAAACAGTGCAAGCTACGGTGTTTTCAGAAATCACCAATCAGCGCAAAACTGGCCAGGCCTGACTCTGTTTGAGCGTATCCTCTGCCCACATTCAGATTAATAAATGCTGATCTGTGTGTGTACATGAGCATATGCTATAGACTGTATAACTAATGGGCGTAGTCTCTCAGACATTATCATCTGTTTCTGAAACAGTTTTTTTTAGCAAATCTGCTGTCGTGTTCATATTGGAAGTGACTGTATAAAACATGGACGTAGTCTCCCCAAAGTCACCTGTCTGAAAATGAAGCAAATCAGGAATCATGGCCATATTGGTAGTGGCATGGGCTTCATGTACAGCTATAGGGCACCTGTCAGTCACGTGACCTTGAGCTGTGCCTCTGATTGGGTGAGCTTGTGATCTTAATATCTTCTGAAAGGCCAAATTAGAAAAATAATTCACCCCTGTACAGTGGGTGCTGATAGTAAAGTTAGCGACTTGGACAGGAGACGTTTTTTGAACCAGGCTGTAAAAAGGTTAATTTCTGTTGTGAAAACAGCTTTTCTGGCTTAGTGTGTTTGTGACTTCCTGTACCTCTGGAGCCAGGCTCAAGCGAACACTGGAGAAACAGCAGATTTTAGCTCTTCAGCATTGTCTCATATTCTTAGACCAGAGGTTGCTACTTTGCATACACCCATTTTTTGGTTGTACGCAGGTTTGATAAATCACTGGCCAGACATGCGCATACAGGCCCCTTCATTATGTCTGATCATATTCACATGGTGAAGACAAGCTGCTGAGTTTCAAACCGAGTAAAATAAAATAAACTCAGATGTTCAGATCATGTTTTTAACTTCCTAGTTTCAAAACTAAGAATTTGCAAGAATCTCTCACTGAACAAAACTGCTGAAGCCAGTCAGAGGAACAACCAATCAGATCAGATTTGTTATTACTCTACAGATCAACCAGATTTTTTTGTCAGGTCAGAGCATCTCCACAGCTCCAGCCCTCGTCTGATGATCCTGTTCCTCCGCAGGATTCAGACCCAGCAGGGGTCCACGAGAGAAAACCTCGAAAGACCAAGTCTCAGACAGCCAGGAAGTGTAGAGCTCGAAGCCACTGTGCCACCTTGTTGGCCCACACACACACACACACACACACACACACACACACACACACACACACACTTTCCAGGTGAAGCAGAGTGTTTCCACTGGAGTGGCTGTTTGTGCCTGCTGAGTGATTCTGCATGCTGCCTGTTTTATTGGTGTTTTCTGGGTGGGTTTCCGCAGACTGACAGAGCACGCCGAGGTTATTGCAGGGGAATGAGAGCTGGTGTGGGAATGGGCTCAGGTTTAAATACTTTGCTCCAGTTTCTCCAGATGCTGTCAAGCTATAATCGTCACTTAACATCACAAACACTGAGAAAAAGTTTCCTTTGTTTAATCAAATAGTGTTTTTCTGTGGAGGACCACAAACAGTCAGGACCATGGACTGTATAAAACATGGGCGTAGTCTCCACAGCGTCTGCTCCAGATACTGTCAAACGAAGCCAATCTGAGGACGCAGCCACATTGGATATGATGCCAGCTGTAAGGTTCCTTTCTAACAGTCATGTGACCTGAGCTGTGCCTCTGATTGGCCAATCAAACAATCCTAATAACTTCCAAACCGCAGAGATAAAAAAAAAAAAAATCACTCACCATACAGTGTGTGCGGATAGTGAAACCAGCGTTTTAGACCCAAGCTGTTTTTGGAACCAGGCTGTAAATGTGATTTTAATGCCATAAAAGTCTGTTTTTAAGGATGGGTGTGTATGTGACTTCTGTCTGTCCGGCCTCATGCTGATTTTGGACAAACAGTGACTATTTGAGTGTTTTCACGAGACATAATCACCTGGAGCTTGACTATGTTGGAGGAACGCTCCCAACAGAACAGAATTGAGCTCTCAGATATGTACGATTATTGTCGCACGGAATGGTGAATTAATGCCATGTTTAGAGCTGCACTAATCAGTTGGACTGAGAAAAACAATTTGTTAAGTTTTTGACTATTAAAAACTATCGCAGATGGGAGTGAGGGGTGCAAACAGTTGTCTGAAGAGTAGAAAACACTGTGGCAAGCTAAGCTCCGTCAGGATTTCCAAGACAATTATCTGTCATTAATCTCAACATTCGAGTCTGTTCACAGCACTTCCTGTCAGGTAGATCATGTTCTCTGTCCATAGCATCTTAATATCACACTCTAGTAAAATTAAATAGAATAGAAATAGAATAGAAAGCACTTAATTTATCCCAGAGGGGAAATTCAAGAGTCACAGCAGCAATCAAGAAAACAAAAGTAAGAAAGTGTATAGAAAGTGCAAAAAGGTCCACAAGAAAATAGATGACGACATCCCGTCCACCACCCTCCAGCCCAGCCAGTCTCCACCTCCACAGGGTCCAGGACTGAGCCTCCCCAGCAGTCTGTTCAGTCTCTGTCTCCTGGATCCTGTCTGCTCACAGCAGGTGAAGCTCCTCCAATGTGGCACCGGTGTCCGATGTCAGCTCCGTCAGCCACGTCCGTGAACAGCATGATGCCACACTGCAGAAGGACAGGTCCACGTCGTCACCTCACAGCTCACACCTGAGAACCAGCACGTCATCCTCACCTCCTCCTCCTCACCTCAAGGGAAATCATCAAGCCCTACACTAGTTAGCATTGACATGCTACAGGCTGCTAACAGCTAATTTCACATGCAAACAATGCAGCCATGGATACATGTAGGATCTCCAGACAAACACAGGAGAAAAGTAGTAAAAATATCTCTGAAGACACAAAAAGTTTGGTGTCCATGACCAACAATGAACCATACAAAGTAATGATCCACTCCAAATACAAAGATGACGAAAAAGAGACGAAAAAATTACAATAAACGGACAAAGAAAAGCGAGCTACTGCAACAGGCAGCTACTTGGGCAGTGCCCAGCAACGAAACTAAAATAAAACTAAAAATGAAATGAATGACGAGTACAACTTTGATTAAGAGGTAATTCACAGAGATAAATAGTTCCTAGGTAAAACTCAGTGTCTACCAGGGCTTTTTAAAGTCAGCCTCTCCCTAAAGAACATCATTTATTACAGCACTAACATCTGTTTTCATACCTTCAAGTAGATGATGATAAAGATGCTAGCTTGCATGGCTCTTTCCTGGTTAATAAGATTATTTTTTCAAAATATCTCTTTTTCTCGCTGTCTGAGGCCTTCTTTTAGGGTTTTACTGTGCTCCGTGCATTTTTGCACATTTGTTGGTAGATAAAACATTCTAAAATCACATTTAACTGTGCCCCTCCACCTCCATCCTTTCAATATTTACCTTCATGTATGTCCAACCTGGCCACACATCTGTAACTTCCCAAATCCTGACATCGGTGCAAACGCTCTGTAGCACTTCCACATTGGCTTCATTTTTCTGAACCGGACGTTGCCCCACAGCCACCCTTGGTGGACTACTTTACCTTTAGCAGGTTTATAATCTACAAGAGGGGCTGAAAAGTTTGTAGCCTGACTAGGAAGGAGTTGTGCTTGAGCAAAGAAACTTGGCGTGCATTAAATTCACCATTTCCTGACACTTACAGTATGGTTTATTTTTCAGATTAACTGACGCTAATGTAAAGTTTGAGGACTTTGGAAAGTAGAACCAGAGACATTTTGTGAATATGGATCAAATCTGGCTCCATGATGTTATCATATATCTGCAGAAAAAGAGGTTAACCTCGATTGACATCCACGCCAACATGGTTGCTACATCAGGGGATGATGCTCCAGCTTCATCAACTGTGAAAGCAATGGGCAGCTGGATTTGAGAGGGGTAGAGAGAGTCTTGAAGATGACCCAATCCCGGACATTCTGACACAGCAACAACCCAAGAAAACATCAACTGCGTTGAGAAATAAACACGCTGTAAGTGTCAGACAATGTTGAATTTAATACACGTCGAGCTTCATCACTGTGTCATCGCTCCTTCCTCGTCAGGCTACAGACTTTCCAGCCAGGCCTCGAACATCACTTTACTCAGAGTGGGACAGAAGCAGCACCTTCATCCTGACCTGTCCAACATTATGATATGACCAACATTATTAATTCAGTCTCCAAGGTCTTTCCCAGGTAGAAAATCTGAACTTCTGTCCCTGAGGTACTGACCTGAAGTCTCTTTTAAAGACCTCATACTCATGACGTTTCCAAATATGTAGCTGCCATATCTTTTTCTTTCTGCTTCACAAAGTGGGATATAAATAAACATTTGAGTCCTCACCCCTCAGGCCTCACGTGTAGCTCCTGCTGCTCTCCTCTGCTCCCTGCTCCACCTGTTTGACCGCGGTGAAGACTCATCACCATGAGTACAAAGACAGGAGGCCGTGGCACAGACACGCGTGTTACCTGTAAGTGTTAAAGAGCAGAGGTGGAGACATGTTAAAGACATGACACCGTGTGAGGGTTCAAAGAGGCTCCACCTGCAGCTCAGTTCAAAGCTCTCCACCTGCCGATGATCTCTGATGATCTCTGCAAGACGTGTGAGGGCCGGGCCTGATGCCAAACCACAGGCGTGGCAGATGGATGAGAGTGTGTGTGTGTGTGTGTGTGTGTGTGTGTGTATGTGTGTGTGTGTGTGTGTGTGCATGTGTGTGTGTGTTTGGGGCTAAAGGACTTTGATGCTTAAATCCATATGATGGACACGCACACACAGACCATGGTCCTCTGCTCATCTCAGTAACTAAACAGAAAACTGTTGGTATTTTTTTCTGTCTCTCTTAAAGGGGCTGTGAGGAATTTCAGGTCGCGGTCACATTGGCAAACCGTGCCGTGGTTAGGCAGGCTTCACTTCTCTGCTTTGGCACACTTCAGAGAGGTGGGCTTCAGCGCGGTTCACTTCATGCACAAGTAAAAGCACGCGGACGCCGCATGATCCATGTTGTATGATCACTGCGAGCACATCTCTCGACAATCATTTTAAACGAAGCGGGGTGTTAGAGGGCTGTGTCAGGCGAAAACGACTTACCATAAGTCCATAAGACTCTAAAGTTGGGTCACGCAGGAAGAAAGCAGAGGAAAGATAAACAGGAGAGAGATAGAGCACCAGCTAGAGGCTAACACAGGGCTAAAGGCTAACACAGGAGTTAATCTCCCTTACGAAAGAAAAATATATGCAACAATATATTTTTTGAAATGTATTGTTATATATGTTATAATATACATGGACTAATATATTGAGGGCACATATACAATATATTATATATTCATGAAACATATATCAATATATTGTAAAATAAACAAATGATTGCCGCTTCCCATATATTGCAATATATTGGAAAATATGAATACTAAATCTCATATATGGGAATATTTAACCTAACTCCTAACCTGACTCCAACCCACAGTCAGCAGTTATTCTGCAGTGGTCTGTTCAAACTTGAGAGTCTATCAATAAAATGAAGAGTGAGGTTACGTTAGCTCTGATTGGTAGATGACTGGCATATACATATATATATATATATATATATATATATATATATATATATATATATATATATATATATATATATATATATATATATATATATATATATACATATATATATTTTTTTTTTGTAGAGCACTTTTCATCAAAGTGATCTCAAAGTGCGTCAGTAAAACATGGTTAAAAACAACAACAAGATTACAAAAAGGTTAAATGCCTTCAGGGAAAGCTTTTTTAAAAAGAAAGGTTTTTAGGCCCTTCTTAAAAGAGTCTGTTGTTTATATATATATATATATATATATATATATATATATATATATATATATATATATATATATATATATATATATATATATATATATGGTGTCAAATTATATTATTATTAATGATGTAAAAATCAAATTAATTACAAGGTAATCTAATTAAACACATTTTAATCGTATATCTCCTTAAGGTCCCCAAATAAATAATAATAATAATAATAATAATAATAATAGTAATAATAATAATAATAATAAATCTGAATTCTGTAGTGCATGACTATTAAAATGAAAACACAGAGAAGACTTGTGGATCCACATTTTTATTTGTGATTGAATCAAACTTAGGCCAGGGCATCTTGTCCAAAATTTCTGTTTTCTGTAATGATGAGTCAGGCAGGAGCAGCTTTGGTGATATAAAAATTCTTTTTTTACATAAGCTGCAAAAAATCATGTTTTTGTTGACTGTCCCGTCTTCATTTTTTTTTTTTTTTTTTTTTTACTGTAAATAAACTTGCCGTTCAAAAGCCCTAGCAAAAAATTTGCTGTCTATAGATGTCAGTTGGATGGCAACCTGTGCACACAGGATGCTGATCAGCATGCCACACAAGCTGCGTGGCAGGCGGGCACCCTGATGGCACAGCTCATCACCAAATCAAACCCGCCGAGGAAGTGCAAAGGAAAAGGAAAAAGGGCAGAATGGGAACAGGTGGAGGAGGAGCTGAATAAAGCTTTCACATCCAGGCCATAGCTGTGAAAAGTGAACACCAATAGTTATACTGTTTTTCACAGCATGCGTTTTTATGATGCTAGACAAGTTGTTTTTTACTGAGGATTCATGATGGATAAATCTTTCTTTCTTTTCTTTTTTATTTTCCATGCCTTCCACCATTGAAAGTGTTTTGTGTTGTTTGTTGTGGTCTTGAATGTAGTTTTCAGTGGTGTTAAAAACTCTTAGAAATTCTTGAACATAACTTGCCTTAAGCTGTAGGAACCCTGTTCTCTTTGGTGGGGAGGGCAAACAGCTGTTCAGGTAGTGAAGGCTGCAGAGCCCTGCCTCACTGGCTGATAGCTGCATGGAGTAACAGGCTGAAGTGATGCCCAGTGGGCTCAGAGTCATAACTGAGTACAGGAAGTATGAATGAAGGGAGACGGCACGGGGACATGAGGGCTTGTAGAGCGGGCCGTCTGTCTCCCTCACACATGAAAGACAGTGGGCCATGAGGAGGAGGAGAACTCTTTTCTTCTGCTGATGAAAACAAGAACCAGTAAAGCTAAAGGTAAAGACGGCGTCCGCATGGCAGCGAGCTGCGTTCAAAAGACACACCTGTTGTTTGGCATGTCGCCGCCTATCTGTCCATCCCTGTCTGTCTGTCAGTCTGTCTCACCACACACAGACGCAACAAGCCCGACTTCAAACAAACCACCACACCCATCAAAACACGCACACACACACACACACACACACACACACACACACACACACACACACACACACACACACACACACACACACACACACACAGTATCCAGCACTGAAATGAATAGCTGTAGTCTGCTCTGAGATAATCGGGCACAGCTCAGAAACAGACTGCTGGCCTGAAGAGTGGTGGTGGAGAGTAGTGGTCACTTTAAATCTGTGTATTATTGGTTTAATTGATATAAAATTATCAACCAAAACAAAAAATATTTTCCTTTTTACTTTTTGAAATAAAAACAAATAGATGACCCCTGGTTTGTTTTTTTATATCCAGTTTGCTAGTACAGATCAACTAGAGGAAAGTTGAACTAACGGCCATGGGCTGATTTTGAGTTTATTATTGAATTTGTCCTTGTGAGCCAGAGGTCGTTGACGGAGTAGCTTCTCTGCACAGCTTTATCTACGCTCTCTTGACAGAGAAGCTACTACATCTTTAACTACAGAGTCACAATGATCAGGCTAATTCAATGATAAAATGTCTGAAACAAACATCCAACATGTTGTTTAAACAAGTTTGAAGCCTATTTTTGATGTGATCATCATACCAGCCCCTATCTGTCACTGCCCCACATGGAGTGAGATTCAGCCCTTAGTTTTCAGTAAAACCTCTCTGCTGTTTAGGGGCTGATGTCTTTTAGGGCCTTCCTGAAAGTTTTGAAATGCTATGTCATCATCAACAACCCAAAGTCTGATTCTCAGGAAGAAACTCAACTTTTACATCTAAACTCGGAGCGAGAGTTGGATCATGAAGGATGCCCCGACTCAGACACCACACTGACACCGTTTCAAACTCCTGACAGGTGTTTCTGACACGTTAGTTCAGCTTTAGACCATAATGTTTTTCAGGAACACCAGGTGCATCTGCAGTCTGTCTCCACTCCATCACGATAACCGATCAGATAGGTTTCCAATGTGTCAATGTGTCAACTTACACTGGATCCTTTTCTTTGCAGTCTGTCTGTGTGGCTTCTCCATCGTGTTGCAGGTAATACGCAGCCATCCTTTTTGATGGACACAGAGCTGTGATGCATAAATTCAACGTAGGAAAGATTAAGCGGGACAAAAAGTGTTGACCGGAAACTACCTAAAACACCCTGTGACTTTCAAAATAAAACAAATTGTGTCAAAGTCAGGTTGTATTTATCCTGACTACAACAATAAATCAACATCATGTTTGGATCCAGAGCAGGAGACAACAGGTTTGAGGTTTTATAGAGATTGATCCATGGAGGGGAGAGCAGGAACTCCTGGGTCTGTGACTCCAGCTGTCTGTCAGTCACACAGCTTGATGGACTGAACACGCAGCCAGTGTTAGTCAACGAACATGGTCAAGACGCAGCACATTGAAGTCTCACTGCAGACGTTTTTGGTGTATTTAAGGTGTGAAAACATCATACTTCTGTAAGTCTGAGTCTTCATGCTCAGGTCTTAGTAACCCTCACACAGTCAGAGGATGCTGTCCAGAGGATGCTGTCCTTTCTCCACACGCTCACAGCAGGGGAAGAACATGAGGAGTCTGACTTTCTCACACAGTCTGAGCACTTACTAGGGATGGGTTTAGAAATGGTTTAATACATCGACATCATTAGCTTTAATGCTTAAAGGGGGCATATCATGCTTGTTTCTCCTTTTCACTATGCCAGACTAGGATGCCTGTAAAGCATTTCTGCCCTCAGTACAAGTCATTTAGTTCCTTCATTGCCCCACAATAGCGGTCTCAATATCCTCATTTTAGGCCATTCTGAAGATCTCGTTGAAACGCTCCGTTTCCAGAATGACCTCCAGTAACCTCGCAACGTCACAGCCCTTTGTGCTCTGATTGGTCAGTTCTATCAGAGGGGCGGAGGGGGTAGAGCCAGGGGGCGGTTTTTGCAGCATGGCAGTATTTACAAAATCGCCGTACTGGATGGGGCAGACCGAGAGAGTTTGCTGTTTGCCAAAACTTCACCGTAAGGCATTGATAGCACTAATAAAATGGCAGAGTGTAGGATACGTCCTTTTGTATTGGACCCCGAGTCAGACCCGGATGGTTCTGCAGCTCAGGAGGAAGAAAATCCACCTGGACACAGATCATCTCAGGACGCTTCAGTGTGGTGAGTCAAAGCGGTACTGTAACATGTATAGTTTATACGTGGAAATATAGGCAGACTTTACCAATAAACTATTTCTATAACAGGGCTCCATCCTGCTCCTTCACTTTTCTCTGTCTGTTTTATCCATCATGCTGAAAGTGTAGTCTAAAGATCACCTCTACCATCAGTTCCTCACTATGTTTACCGCAGCATTATTGTGGTCCAGGTTCACAGTGCATGTCAGAACAAGCATGCAAATATCACAGTCTCACAAGTATTACGACGTCTGCTAAAACTACAGTGTTTTAACTGCTAATTCACCATGTAAAGCCAAGCTGCTCAGCAGAGCAGAGTCCCTGCATCCAGGACTCAGTCAAGTCAGCAAGGGAGTTGTATTTATACTCGGCTCTTGGTGGGTGTATCCCTCGGTGGCGGTTGTGTGACTAACTGACATCACAGAGGAGGAGCTGCTTTATCAGATTACTCCAATAAAAAGAAAGGATCCTCGTGTCGTCATGATGTTTGAAATCTCGCGGCCAACTGTCAATGACCTATTTTCAGAGGCTTCAAATCTCGTTCTAGGATATCAGAAAAAATACAATATCTCATTTTTTGAAAATTCAGGGGGTGAAAGGTCTTGTTTTCAAATGTATTATATTATAGGTAAGTATTAAATCAGGGCTCAGCATGATATGTCCCCTTTAACGATCTCTGGTTGATCCTTTACATTGTGCCTGAGTGGTGGGACTTCATGTAAGGTCACATGACGTGCCACGCGCCTTTTATGGTGGTCGGTTTCCAAGACAGTGGCAAAGAGATCGAAGCAATTGAAAGCTTGGCTTCACTTTCCCAACGGACACAAACAATTCAAAGTGCATTTTGTGCAACGCTGTAGTATTAGAAGAGTAGATTAGACTGAGAGTAGGTAAGAATCACATGACAAACACAGTGACTTGGTTTATTTTTTCCGTTTCTTTTCAAATAAGCAGAAATCATCTTGTCAGTTGGTGGTGCTGGGGGAAAGTTGTGAGTTGAGCAAAGTTACTGGGTGGGGTGGAAGAAGTTTCTGATAGCATCAGCCTAATGTTCAAAATGAGCAGAATAAGACCAGTGGTGTAGTGTATTGGTGTGAAGGTGTGTAATATGTAAAGTTCTTGCAGCACAAACAAAGCACAAAGGAGCAGTACTATTTCAGATCCATTTGGAGCAGTTGGGGGCTGGGTGACTCTGGACAACCTATGAAATAATATCTGGTGACTAAAAACTTGTAGCAACACAAATGACAGTTTTTACAGCACAAAACAGACTATTTTCTTAAAATTTTACATGAGGTGGGGGGTCCGGCTTCACGCAGGTCCCGGTTTCCTGTCGACTACCCAGAGGCTGAACACCAGGAGCAGCAAACAGGGCAGAGGTGAGCGGTGTGATCTCTGTCTGCTGCAGACTCTGAGGAGTTTTGGTCTTGATCCAGTTTGTACAAATTGGATCTTTCTCAACTGGCGACCTGCAGACAGAGGTCAGGTCTTAAACCAGCCGTCTCAAATCCTTTGTTGTGAGAATTCTTCTTCAACTTGTGCACAAACGCTCATGAAGGTCATGTTGTAAACATCAGATACAAGTTCAAATAGAGCAGAAGGAACCACATCACAGAGCGGCAGACACACAAAGCCGAGATAACACCCAGGGATAAGCAGAGAACAAGCTGAGCGATACCTGGAAGCAGAGTCTGTAGACCACCATCCTCAAAGATCAGATGGAGATCAACAGAATCAGGTTCAGTCCCTGAGTCCTGATTTTCTTTTTTTTTCTTTAAATCTTAGATAGATAGTTAAAATAGTTTTATTGTATCTTTTTAATTTTAATTTGCTTTTTAATTACATTTTAATTATTGTCTTTTAATTTGTTCCGTCTGTAAAGCACTTTGAATTGCCAATGCTGAAATGTGCTGTATAAATAAACTTGCCTTGACTTAAAGCTCTGTTCACACACATCACACCGAACCTTTGTTTAACGCTCATCCAAGGTTGATTTGTTCTTCCGTTATCATTTCTCTGGAGCACAAACACTTAGCATCTTCTGACAAAGTTAGCCGTGTTAGCCTTAGCTTAGCATACTCAGGGTAACGCACCAACTCAGACTGATAAAAGTCATCTGGCAAGAAGGAGCCAAGGCCACACACACACACACACACACACACACACACACACACACACACACACAAACACACACACACACACACACACGCACGCACACATGCACGCTGCACTGTGGAACTAATGTCGGCCTGGTCTGGTATCCTGAATAGCCTCAGGTCTTTAATACCCCCCTTCCCCATTACAGACACACACACACACACACACACGCACAGAGTCATACACACACACACACACGCACACACACACACACACACACACACACACACACACACACACACACACACACACACACACACACACACACACACACACACACACACATCGTTAAGTTGGGAACGTGCATCTTGTCAGTCCGATCACCTGCAGAAGGAGTGAGGAAGATCTGGAACATACAAGCAATTACTGCCTAAACACACACACAAAGAAACACAGACACATGCACACGTGCACACACACACACACACACACACACACACACACACACACACACACACACACACACACTCAGATTAGCAGCAGTAACATGGCAGTGCCTTTGACCTGGTTCCCTCTATTTAAAGCCTTTGATTTCCTGACTCCACTTATTGTCCTGGGCCCAACCATGTCAGCCATTCATGTCCCACCCTAAGCCTGCTCTCCCCTCTCCCTTTACAGCCGGGATACCTGCTCAGAGACAGAGGGAGACAGAGGGAGACAGAGGGAGACAGAGGGAGGGAGTATAGATGACATGCCGGGTTGGGGTGGGGGTGCTGGATTGTGCAGCATTGACACATAAAACCCGTGTTTCTCAGTTTTCAGATGTGTCATTGAAGGTCCGCTTTGATATTTTAAGTAGGTATCACAACAAAGGGGCCAACAAATGGCAGGAGCGGTGCTGAAGGACTACTGCTGCATCTAATGGAGGAGCTAGTGTGTGGTGCATAGGCAAGGCGGAGGAGAGCTGCCTCCTTGGGGACAGGTAGGGTTACCTGGGGAGGGATACTCACATACTCCCCTTCTCCTGTTCTCTCAAGGCCAAAGGACAAACCACCAAACAGTCTGAGCTTCATCACTCTGCTGCTTTTAAAACCTTTTTCTATTTTACAGGTTCCTCTGTCTGACCAGGATGAAACAAGGGCCAGGAGCTGGTACTGACGTATTTATCAGCCATGAGTGATTCCTGTAAAAATTCATCACTAAGTGTTCAAATTACATCACAGGCTGATGAAATCAGAGCTCACCTGTCCCTCAGGTGTCTCTGATCCAGATGATCAGTGGTCTGATCAGTTTTCTGCAGTGTTACATGCTGCTAAACATCAGCAAACTCTGCTTCTGACCAAGGAACATGTTCTCCATCAGGGGGGGCTGTGAGGGAAATATATTCAGGATGTTTTTATGGCAGGATCAGGATCTGGATTTGATCAGGATTGGTTTTCAAATTCAGACTATTTTGACCTGCAGAAAACAGTTTTAGCATAACAATAACATTTTTGGGGACAAGCAGTCGTGTGCAAGGGCAGGTGGGGTGGGGTCATTGTTCCACTAATGTCCCAATTTTTGAAAAAATGTGTGCTAAAGCACCCACTTTGGAGCAAAAACATAAGCTACAGTGCTTGCTTTGGGGCCAAAAGGCTAACTAAAGCTCTCTGGGAGCCTGAAATGCACCCTGAGGTGTCCACTTTGGCTCTTTGGAGGACTTTTTTGGAGGCTTTTTTGGCTTCAAGCGTGTTCTGAAGTGCCCTCTTGGCTCCAAATTGCCTAGAAGCCAAATGTGCACTAAAGTGCCCTCTTAGGATCCAAAAAGCATCTAGAAGTGCCCTTTGGGAGCCAAATGCATGCTAAAGTGCCCCTTTGGTTGGCAGAAAACACTGAACTGCCTTCTTAGATATGTGATAAGTCCTCTCAAAAACATGTAGAATTTAAGCTGCGTTTCCACCAAGCAGTCCGGGTCGGTTCAGTACAGTTTGGGACGGTTTGGTACAGTTAAGCCTGGCCCTGTTTGCGTTTCCACAGCAAACTGTGCCCTCTCGTGGTGGGCGGTGTGTAAGCCAGATGCTGGATGCCGAAAGCTGTTAAACAATAGCGCGACGCCGTAGCAGCTTACCCCGCTATTAAATCCAACACAGAAGAAAACGCAACACAGTAAACAAAGCGCACGGATGGAAGACATGCAGCATTTCGTCCTCTCTGTGATTGTCATGTAGCTCTTTGATACAAAGTGCGATCAAGCTTCGTTTCAGAGAAGTCTGTGTGCGGCCAGGATAAATGCAGCCGCTGTCGGGGTAAGTGATGATTCTTAGACCAATAAACTGTCTGCAGTGTGTTGCTCCACCTTCAGAGAGCAGATCGGTTCAGTCTAGCACCCATACGAAAGGGTCTCAAAAAAGTGGGACAGCTCGTCCGGGTTTTTAGGGAACTGTCCCGGGATAAGTCAGTGGAAATGCCGCAAAATGCGTGCCGTACCCAGACGAACCGAACCGGTCTACTTGGTGGAAACCCGACTTCAGTGTCCTCTCCATTGGTCAAAATGTGCTGTATGTGCCTCTGTTTTTTCCTGAACCCCAGCCCTTCAAATGTCTGTGCACGCCATTGGCTACAAGACCTACAATTACACCCAAGTCAGCACTTAGAACGGAGGTGGGACTCTGAATTGGTTTATCTGTCTACATGTGACTTTTGCTACAGTCTTCTTCCCATGTGAGATCAAGAAATTGAGAAAAGAAAGAGCTGTCTGAGGCAGGGGTCTTTATGCCCCGGACTCAGGCTCATGGGCGCAGGATGCCAGGCCACATATCACTTCGCTCATTCAATGCTCTGTTAATATGAAGCAGTTACGCTTGCCCAGCCACACGTCACAGTGAGAACTCACACTTTATGTGTCACCAGTGAAGTGACTGAGCTAACGGCTAACTGAAGTGAAAATTAAGCTGCCACAATTATGTCTAAATATGGGTGTCATGTGTTTCTCTGTGTTCAAAAGACTGAATGTTTGTTGGTTTATATAGAGAAAAGAGAAGCATCTCACATGACAGCAGCTCCTCCACTGAGCCTCCTGTCTGCTCATAGTCTGGAAACAGGAAGTGCCCTGTGTTTATGGGGGAATAATTAGCATTAGAGTGTCACACCTCCTCACTGAGGTATGCAGCTCACCAAACCCACACACACACACACACACACACACACACACACACACACACACACACACACACACACACACACACACACACAGCAGCAGCAGTCTGCTTCTCATTAGACAGCCCACCATGCTGCCCCATACATGTAGACCTTGTTAACATGAGTGTGGCTTCAGCCTACCAACAAATACCTGCCATCACCTCTCACCGTGTTATCAAGACCTACTATCACATCCGTCAGGTCACAGAGGTTCAGGGTCTGTTTTTCACCCTGACATTTGTCCTGTTCATCCAGATCATTTATCCAGATAAGTCAGCAATCATTAAACCCTGGGAGAAAACTTTCTCAAGTTTGTTGTTACTTTGCAAAATAGATCCTCCAACCTGAGACCGAAGAAACAGGAGAATAAGTGTTTCAGAGCACAGAGTTACTGAGTACATGGTCTTTCTGTGCTCTCTGTGGTAACAACAGCTGTTGTAGCATAAAATGAGTCTTCATGGATGTGTCTCAGTTTAATTTAGACGACAGAAACAGGACTCATACTCACACAAAGTCTTGTTTCTGCTAGAGTCCTGAAAGCTGAAAATCACGTCAGGCAGTGAAGCACAAAAAATCTACACGAGCACAAAACATCACACCAAACAGAGGCTTTACACAAAGAGCAGGTCTAGTTCAGCTTCACCACCTGAAGGACAGATCGATTTTTGTTGGAAGTGCACTGCAAATTTATGTTAATGGATTGTGATATAAAAAGTTAAAAGTTGTAATTTGACAAGAATAAAGTTGCAGTGTTTAAAGATGAAGGCAGCTGTGTCACAGGACTCATGTCATGATGTTATGAGATTAATGTTGTTATGTTACAAGATTAAAAATGTTATATTTTGAGAATACAGTTGTGATATGTCAGGATTAAAGTCATAGTGATTTGATATAAAAGCTGAGTTCTTAAATGATTAAAAGCATAATGTACAGATAAAAAAAGTTGTAGTTTTGCAAAAACAAATCTGTAATGTTTCAAGATTAGAGTTGGAATTATACAATGACAAATTCTTCATGTTAAAGGAACAAAGTTGTCATGTTTGAAGATAAAAGTTGTAATGTAACACAAATAAATCTGAGATTGCACAGGACGAGAGGCCCTCACAGCCAGAACACACGAGCTGTGTCTCTGGTCTAACTCGGCTCCGTCACAGCACTGGATCAGATCGGTTTCTATTCAAGTCAATGTGTCAACTTAGACTGGATCCACTCTGATGGGGACAAGGGTTTAATATTTTTCAAGAAAATTAGAGGGATCAGATTCCGGGAAAAATACAATTAATTTTCCAGGAATCCAGGTAAAATGCATTTTTTTTGTATTTTTTTTCTGCAGCTAAGCCGATAAGTCTATGTGTTCCTCATTCCAATGTTTTAATTATCATTATCAGGGTGCAGGGACACAGTTATTGTCCATCAACACAGGCTATGAAAGATGAAAGAGAGCTCAGTGCGCATTGGGAGTCACATCTGCTGCGACGCTGATTATGAAAAGCCGAATAGATTGTTTGTGACAATCCTCTGAAAAGCTTTACGCAGCAAAAAGCAACCCTAATAAAACCAATCTGTGACAAAACTCCCTAACCAAACACCTGTGGCAGGTGCCACAGTAGGAGACATTTCACAGGATGCTGTTAAAGATTGATGGAGACAGAAAGACCACAGATCATCTTTCAGTCACCAAAAGTCTCTTAAGTCCACATTGGATGGATAAATATCATTTTATTGTTGAGAAGGTGGTTAAAAAGCTTCAGGTACAGACTAAATTTACAGCTCTCAGAGCAAACCTGATAGAGGATCAGAACTGGTCAGGACAAAACTATAACCTCATTTTTACCAGATTTACCAAGAGTGTGTCTGTTAGTTTGGAGCTACAGGATTTACTCTGAATTATTCAGCACAACATTTGACAACCTTTGACAACCTTTGTTAGCTCGGCTGTTACAGATAAGCTAATGAAGCTAAGCTCCAGATGCTAACGTTAGCTTAACTAGAGCCCTTTGGACAACAGCTAAAAATGATGTACGATCTCTAACTTAAGCTAATGCTAGAGAAAATCCCAAAGTGTCCCTCAGACTGCAGTGGTGGTTCTAGTGTTAAAGATAATTTTATATTTCTTTACAGTAAAGTCCCAACCTGCTGCCTCAGATACTCTGTCAGCTGATGTTAGAGCAGATGGAGACATCCTTCTTCATTTGATTCTCTCAGAGCTGATGTTGGTCTGCTGCACAACGTTACCCAAAGAAAACACTTTTCTCTGTTCAGATGTGTCTATGGAAAGGCTTAAAATACACACCGTCACCCTGACTCTCAGGATACCTTCTGTCAGAGTTACATGTACAACATGAACACTGTGTCAACATTTTTAAACTTAACATCTCAGAAAAACCTCATAAAACCCAACAGAAACTGACTCGCCGCGATGTGTTTCAATAGGCGTCCTAGCGGACCGTCTGAGTGCATGGGAATGACTATAAACACTGTGATTGGCTCATTGCGTCTGAGGGCGGGACTCAGCTGCAGGTCAGTTGCTCCCACTGCTGGTCAGTGGTGTGTGGATGGGTATGAATGAAAGCTATATCAGCACGAACTTTTTGTTCTTCTCATGACCATGAGGGCCAACAGACCAAACTGAACCACACTGGTCCACTGGAGGGTCAAAGCAAACGAGCCTTAGAGATCAGAGGTCCTGTCTCTATCTCGTTTAGTGGCGGATGTGGAGCCTGCTCATTAGTAGCTGATGGTTGGAGTCTGTAGTTTGACAAACCTCCTTCTCATTTACCACATGCAAACAATCGCAGGCTGAAGCTGATTTCTGGTGTTTTTATCAACGCGTGTGTGTGTGTGTGTGTGTGTGTGTGTGTGTGTGTGTGTGTGTGTGTGTGTGTGTGTGTGTGTGTGTGTGCTACACCCATGTGAAGGTCTTCTTTGTGTTTGTTTGTTTCAAGTTGGAGGTGTGTGTGTGTGTGTGTGTGTGTGTGTGTGTGTGTGTGTGTGTGTGTGTGTGTGTGTGTGTGTGTGTGTGTGTGTGTGTGTATGTGTGTCTATCACAGCCATTGATGGCCTCTAAAGTTTCATCCTTCCACAATCATTCGCCTGTGTGAAGGTGCAGCCGCTCTGCAGGCATCTGAAACCTGCAGCTAACAATCAAAGAGCTGCAGGAGCTCAGGACAGAGCTATCTGGTTACAGAGCGAGAGCGAGTGAATGAGAGACAAAGAGTGACAGTGCAAGACCCAGAGAGAGAGAGCGGTGAGAAAGAGAAAGCACATCAGAAAGAGAAAGGGAGGAAAACACAGCCCAGGCTTTCAAGGTCGTTTCAACGCTGAGGCCTTAGCCGCTGTTTTCCTGCATTTAGGACTCAGGCCAGTTATAAGGAAGAAGAGCCAGTCAGTTCCTCCTCCAACACGCCAACCATGCCAACCACACCAACCACGCCAACCACACCAACCACGCCAACCACTCCGACCACGCCAACCATGCCAACCACACCAACCACGCCAACCACACCGACCACGCCAACCACACCGACCACACCAACCACTCCGACCACACCAACCACGCATACCACACCAACCACGCAGACCACCTTGAGTGTATGGTTCTTTGTTGGTCATGGACACCAAACTGGTTTTGTCTTCAGTGATATTTTCACTATATTTTCTCCTGCGTTTGTCTGGAGATCCTACATGTAAACATGGCTGTTTATATGTGAAATCAGCTGTTAGCAGCCTGTAGCATGTCAATGCTAACTGGTGTATGGGTGATGTCTTCCCAAAAGGTGAGGAAAAGGAAGACGACGTGCTGGTTCTCAGGTGTGAGCTAAGAAGTGACGACATGGACCTGTCCTTCCATCCATCGTTATTGGGAACACAAGATCTATCTCCAATACGATGGAAAACCAAGCTGTGCTACCCCATCAAGAGGCAATACCAGAGGGCAGAGTAGCATCATGCTATTCACAGACATGGCTAACAGAGCTAACATCAGACACCAGCACCACATTGGAAGAGCTTCACCTGTCGTGAGCAGACAGGATCCAGGAGACAGAGACTGAACAGACTGCTGGGGAGGCTCAGTCCTGGACCCTGTGGAGGTGGAGACTGGCTGACTGGACAATGATGGACAAGCTGTCAGCATCTATTTTCTTATGGAGCTTTTTGCACTTTCCATACACTTTCTTACTTTGGTTTTCTTGATTGCTGCTGTGACTCCTCCTGAATTTCTCATCAAGGATAAATAAAGTATTTTCTATTCTATTCTATTCTATTCTATTCTATTCTATTCTATTCTATTCTATTCTCACCATACATGTTTTTTAAAATATGGTCTATGATTTGCCCTGAAATTTTTACTTTACAAGTTAAAGACATGGTCGATACACATGTGGTTGAAAACACAGAAAAAGGGGAAATGATCAGAGGTCCCAAGGTCAAACTTATCTGATTGGTGCTTTAATATGAGGTTATATTAGTGCAATCAGAAACTGAATTTGAATTAAAATATTAAATTTGAAAACGCATTATGTGTCACGGAATTTGATGTTTTGAAATGGAATTTCTTTTTTTAATTGAATTTAAAAGTGTATTTTATCTATGAAAATTCAACTTTTTTATACCTTAAATTCAAAAATACAGAAAAATCCAACTCTTTTTATACTTAAAAATTAAACAACACAGAATTCAATTTCAATTCACAAAAGGCAGAATCAGTTTCACAATTCAGTTTCAATTTAGAGCGGCACGACCATTACGTCATCTTGTGCCTGTAGGGAGACTAATCGAGCACAGATTCACAGACACCCTCTACACGTCCGCAGACTCTCCTGTGTTGTGTCTAGCTGTACTCCTCCTCCCCTGAGCGGGACAATCGTCAGTTCAACGATGGCTGAAGACAAATGGTTGAACAATCTAGTTTGAAATCACATAGACATGGTTGTCTGTCCACTATGTTACCAGTACCGCCTCTTGCCCAGTGACAGCTGGGATAGGCTTGCGGCAGATGAGCCACAGCTGAACCAATCCTGGTAAGGAGGTCATCACAGATGTTAAGAGGACTTAAACTATCTTCAGCCAAGTTTGATTAATTCTTCTGAGAGGCTGATGAACTGGAGAATAAGAAAGAATAAGAAATCTATACCTGCTAAACCTTTGCCAGTCATTCCTGCTAAAATATGCCAGATGCAGTCAGATAGGTTTCTGTTCATGTGTGTCAGCTCACACTGGATTACCTCTGTCACAGTTCAGCTACAAGGCTGGTCCAGCAGGTCGCAGGTAGTACACAGCCATCCTATTTTAGCTGGACATGGAGCTGTGATGCATGAATTCAGTGTAGGGAAGATCCAGTGGGACAGGAAGTCATGACCGGGAACTACCTTGAAACACCCAGTGTGTGACTCCAGCCGTCAGTCAGTCAGGCAGCTTGTTGGACTGAAAACACAGCCTGTGTGAGTTGATAAATGTAGTCATCATGCAACGGATTGGAGCCAAACTACAGACATATCTAGTGTATTTGAGGTGTAGGATCTAGGACCCATGGCTTAAGTATGGATCCATAAGAATGAGAATGCTATGAGAATGTACCATTCTGCTGGCATCTGTGCAGAGCATCATTGCTAACAGCTTATCTCAGTCAATAAATTGCAAAACCTGAAACAAACTTCAGTGAGCTTCAAAACTTTGTGGGAGCTATTGTGCTTGAACGTCACGCCTGTGGTTTGCTCTGTGCATTGGACTTTGTGATGAAGCAGACACTTAGACTTCACAGTTGGTTGGAATTTTAATTTCTGTAAAAAAAAAAAAAAAAGGGAATCCCAGACTCATCCCTTCTGAACATCCTTTTTTTTCTTCACCAACGGTCATAAGTGGCCTTAAGGTCCCTCCACACGTACATGGACTTTTGTGAAGCTTATGCAAATATGCCCAAAAATGTATGAAAAAAAAGTAACTGCACTTCACCAAAAGAGGGCAGGACGGGAGAGGCAAAGATCATACAATAAAGGAAACAACATAAAAGGTGACGCACAGGCAGTCATCGTGATGCTACAGTTAGCCTGTTAGCATGGAGGAGAATCAGGTTTTTGATCATGCTTTATGGCACATGTAAATTGATCTTTTGAATTAAATATTGGTTGAGGAAAGTGTTCATTTGCAAAGCTGTTTCAAAAGCCCAAAATGATTAAAGCAAGAAGGAAAGGATTATGAAGGATATGGCAGAGATTGTCCAGGTGTTTCACCTTACCTTCAACTTCAGATCCTCATTAAATACTTATCTAAACAGGACATATGTACATATATGCCACGCTGTTGGAAAATCGTGAAGCCTAACTGTTAGACAGAAAAAGGACAGAAGAGCAGAAGAAAGAGATAGAGCACCAGCTAAAGGCTAACACAGGAGCTAACCTGTTTGTGCTATTGTTGACTCCAACCCACAGTCAGCAGTTATTCTGCAGTGGTCTGTTCAAACTTGAGAGTCTATCAATAAAATGAAGAGTGAGGTTACATTAGCTCTGATTGGTAGATGACTGGCAGGACATGAGCAGGATTCACTAACGTTACACATTACAGACATGTCTCACAGCACAGGGCTGTCAGCTGAGCTAAATATAGACAGCTACTAAACTACTGAGGGAACTGACAGTGTTAGCTTGTTGTCATGTTAGATCGTACGTGATACGTCAGATCACCGGGCTTCCCGCAGTGCTACATTTAGCCAGCGGCTACAACGTTTGCTTGTTGTCATGTTCCAAACCGTAGTGCCACATAGCTGTAAATGCCTTACCTCGGTGCATTGTGTCCAGTAAAGATTTGTCTTGAACAAAGAAAATTTGTCTATATAAAACCAGACCAGGATGACTTCCTCAGGACTGCCTCTGTGTTTGAACAGCTGCTGTAACCTGGATCTCCACTGACACGTTCAGCTGAAGGTCTCCAGTTTACAGGGTCACTCTTTAAACTGGAACACCGGGAGCTGACAGAGACACATTCACAGGACCAGGCTCAGAGACCATTGGTTAGGAGGGACTGAACCAAGACCATCACAGCTGAGGGTCAGCTTAATGTGGATGGACAGGGAGAGGAAACAGAAATACTGTAGCTGCTCCATCAATCAGATACTTTCATTTTTGCAGGTTCCACCCCCAAAGTTCCTGGACCTTGGTTCCTGGTGTCAAAACAAAGGTAAACATAGAAGTCTGAGCCTGTCAGGGACAATTACCTAGTAGGAACTTTAGCCTTGCCCTTAGCATAACTTCTTGTTTGTCACAACTCACAAGGCGAAAAAACCTAATGACACAAATTTTGACCCCAATATACGTCTGAGAAAAACAGATCTCAGGTTGTGTGCTCTTTTATTATCTAACAGCTTCTCTGTCTTTTTTTCACCCAGTGAACAATGACTAAACAACAAACCGTCTAAATTCAGCTTCATTTAAAGGACTGGGAACTCTTTAACGGAGGAAACGCGGCTGGGCTACAGACTGAACTGGGCTGGCAGGATTTAAAGGGAGGGAGAAAGAGGGAGGCAGAATAAAATAGTTGCCAATTTGTTTGCTGTGCTGGAACTGTACAGACTTCTTTCTGAAGCGGCTGACAAGCAGGTGAGATCAAAGTCATGGGGACAAAAGAGGCTCAGCAGCGATTTGTCAGGAGAAGAGAGGCAGCGGCTGGGCTCAGCCCTCTGATCACCGCCTCACCAAAGAAATCTGCCCATGAGAAAAAGTACAGCAGAAAGGGTTCAAAGGTCATTTTGATTTGCTCTGGATTACTGGTACCTCCTTTTTCCTCTGCTAAAAGGGGGGCAAAGAAAAGGACCTGGCTAATAACCTTTGTATTATTGCAGAAAAGAAACCCTTTTGTGAGAAGAGGGTTTTTGGGGTGGTGGTGGGGGGTGAGTTTTGGGGAGGTCAATTAAAAAGGAGCCCTGAAATTCTTGCTTTCATTCATGGCTGGAGGAGAGAAAAGGGGAAAGTTAAAATGTATGCTTTGGGGTTTTGTGTCGGAGCACTTCACGTGTGCAGGGTTGTGATTCATTTGTCAAGTGGATGATGGTAAAGTGAATGTTTGGGAATCTTTCAGTTGGGTAAATAATTGGAAAATGGCTCAGTTATTCTTTGAAGGGAAGCGTGTCTTCTAACTATCGGTGTGAGTGTGTGCAAAATGTGCTTCTGGGACCCGAGCGCTGCAGCCGCATCAGGAGGCGGTCAGGAATGTAAGTATGCAGTGTGATGTGGGCGAGAATGGCTCCCTGGCCCGATGAAGGACCAATTAGTCAACTTTGCATTGTGTGGATTTCAGGACAAGGCTCCTTCACACGGATGGTTTGTCTTTACCGAACAAGTTCCTGGAGTCTGTACCTGAGCCGAGGATCAAACACGGTTTGCTGCTGAGCTGATCGGTACTCATATGTTTACTGTTAAGCAGCCGGTTATTAATTATTTGTTAACAGTGATTACATATTACCAGCCAAAGTGACTCTAGAGGCACCCTGTTCACACACATAATATCAAACTCTTCTGTAGAAGGAATGCACCATTGCCTGTTGACACTGGTGAAAATGTCCTGTTTACTCAGCTTCCTGAGTCAGAATGAAAAACAACACAAACTAATTTTTAGTACTGATCCTGTCCTGCAATCCGGGCAACACCAGCCAAGCTGCTGAGAGCTTTTATAAGCTGCAGAGTTCTGTGAAATTACTTAAACCAGGAGCAGTAATGATAATGTATTGTAAGCAGGAAATCCTTTCAGGATCAGACAAGACCTCTACACGTCTTGTCAGGATCCCAGACTAGACCAATTTTCTTTATCACAGGTTATGTCAATGATTCTACTCTTAGAAATTGTTCTTTGTTTGTTTGTTTTATTTATTCATTTGTAATAAACAGCTCCTAACTTTGCTGAATACCATAAAGACCCCAGCCATGACTTCCTGACCTGATGTTTTTTGTTGCACATCCCCTACTAGGAGCACCTGTTCATCCGTCTGTGATGAATCTCTGTTAGTCTGTAAACGGGGAAGCTGGACCAGAAATCAGTCTCCAGTTTGCTGAGATAACATCAGAAGAAAACTACTTAACAGTGTTTGTTGGTTGAATGGAGGCGGATCCATCAGAAGTAAGGACATCTATGTGCTGATTGTGTTCACTGACTCAGCATCGAGCAGATTTGACGCATGGAAATTGAACATGTGGAATGAGCACAAGAAAACATGTGTGGCTGTCATAGCTACTAACGCTCCGCATGGCCTCAAGTGCCAAACTGCAGGGGGCGGTGTATCACAAATGCACGTCTACCACAGAACTAAACTAGAGTAGAAGAGACTGTTTACACTGTTAACAACTTTTTTTTCCACCAGTTGATCTCTGTGTGATCAATCATAAACAACAGTATTTTTATACTTCAGACTCACGGGGCTCTGGTTTGTCCGTGTGTCTCCACGCAGAAATTGCAGAACTTCTTTGCCTTAAAAGGACCACACGAGGGGGCAAGGCGCTAAAGTGATGTCATTCATCAACACGAAGTCACACAGGCCTTGTGGACGCGGCGAGCATAAACCAAGCTGGAGAACAATTAGTGCTTTCATGTCACAGTTTTCAAACTCCAGGTGAAGTCGCTAGATTTGTTTTTTGAAAAAGGTCGCCAGAGGGGGTTTAAAAAGTCATTAAATGAAGAGACACAGTCACTAAGGCAGGGTGTAGTGTATGCATTATGGCTGAAACACACCAGATCTGTATGCAGTGCAGCTCCGTTCCATCAGAACAACAGATCAGAAAGGTTTCATTCAAGTCAATGTGTCGACTCACACTGGATCTGTTGTGCTGCAGTCTGTCTGCGTGGCTGCTCCGTCATGTTGAAGGTAATACCCAGCCATCCTATTTTTAACAGAGGTAGAGCTGTGACGCATAAACTCAGCGTTGAGAAGATCAAGTGGGACAGGAAGTCATGCACAGAAACTACCTTGAAACACTCAGTGACTTCAAAACAAGACGGCTCGTAGAGCTGACAAATTTAGTTCGTATTTAGCCTGGCTACGATGAGGACATAATGAGTGGAGCCAGACCAGGAGTCGACAGGTTTGCGGTTTTACAGCCCCACATGGACGGAGAGATGCTCATCAAGTGAAAAGTGCAGGATCTCCTCCGACCTGTGACTCTAGCTGTCTGGAGGTCCTGCACCGTGTCGGACCCAACACACAGTTGTCAAACGCAGTCAACACACCATGAAGTGGAGCTGGACTGGAGATGGATCCGGTGTGTTCCCAGCGTTAAAACTGGCATCATACGTGACTCTCCTTCCCCCTCCATACACCCCAACAGAGTCACAAACATGGCAGCCATTGTTACAGGTTCTCACTCATCGTCCCCTGGACTTCATGGGAAGAAAATATCTAGTTCTGAGTCTCGCCCAACTTGCCATTAACTTTTTAGATGTTCCATAAAAATCAGGATTTATTCAGGGTCGTGGTGGACCACCATTTGAGGAACACGGCCTCATAGGACAGTTCCTTACAGAACACAATAATCAGTCTGTTTTTTTAGGGTAAAGTTGGACTTGATTTTAAACTCTGCTGTGGTGAAAAATGTCAAACATGTTGACATATTTCAGCTTTCAGTGACATGCAGCGTTCATCTGACACGATATCAGGTTTGTCATCGACCATCTGTCTAATGCATGAGAACGCTCTGGTCATGTGATCACTGAAACCCGACACCCACTGGTCTGAGCCCACGGTGATGCTGCCAGTTGTGTAGCAGTTAACACCAGCATCACAGACGGCCATGCCACAATCAGTTCTGGTGACTTTTCCCACTCAGAGACTCATTTTTCAGATTTTTCTGACGCCACATGAAAACAGAAGACCGTACACAGAGCTGAGGTCACAGATGAGGCTCAGCCGAAACCCTGCTCATATGCATGTGGATAAAAGATCATCCACAACCATGTTTATGATCTGACTTTGTGCAAACAGGGGAGAGATGAAGTCTGGTGTCAGTCTGCTTTCAGTGACTCCACCGACTGGAGAGGTGGGAACAGAAAAACAGCTTAACACTCACAACAGAAGTTTAAACCTGAAACTAAATCCTAAACTCACAGATCCTGATGGGAAGATCTGTGTGTGTGTGTGTGTGTGTGTGTGTGTGTGTGTGTGTGTGTGTGTGTGTGTGTGTGTGTGTGTGTGTCACAAATTGGGAGCGTTTGCCCTGCTTATTGCTGGGATGCTTTGTGGGCGGCGTGGAGGGGAGCGTAATTAAAATAGTTTCTGAGAGAAACAGCACACCACATCTGAGGTTCCACCCCCTTCCAGCATCTAACCACATCAAGAGCGCCTCACTTGGAGAACAACCTCTGCTACACACAGCCGGCCCATGTTTTGGTGTGCTGTCTGACCGGACAGGGTCTCACAGGCATAAACCTGCACACATTTGTAATTAAAAGAGCTGATCAGGGGGGTAAATAAAGTGACACAGGCACCGAGCTGAGTGATGTATGGGAGGGGAAGACAAATTAACCATCGACTCTCTGGGGGATTCTCAGCAGAGGCCTTTATAGCAGCAGTGGAGCAGCGCCAAAGGGCAGAGAGATTTGTAGATGATGGTGCTAATTACCAGAATGCAAACCATAATGCAACCAAGATGGAAGCAATTTAGGCAGTAGTCATTTAGCCTGCTGCTCTTCCGCCCACCGGCTGCTGCCTCGCCAGAGCCGGGGCATTAGGATGGGAAAAGTCTGGGACAATCCATCGCTCAGGAGCAAGGCACATGGAGGGAAGCGTGTGACTGACACTTCATTTTTCTCTGAATCCAACTCAAACGTTGCAGGTCAGGAGGTATAAATGCACCAGAGCAGAGATGGCTATGAGCGATCTGAGGCCTGATTCCCAGGTTAACCTGCGGCATCGTCATCCATGGAGGACCTCTGAGGATCTCTGCATCACCAACCAGAGAGCGGTGGCCTAACCTGAGCGTGTGCAGACTGGCTAGATTTAAGTGTTTGTGTTTTAGGAAGGAGTGAGCCCGGCGGTGGCGACGTGCTCCACATTTAGCTGTAAAAGTGTAAAACGGTGAAGGAATGAGCAGAGGCCTGTCTTCTCTCCGCAGCTCATGGCTGTGCTCTCTGTGGAGTGCGTGGAAAGGTGAGGGTGGGTGTTACTCCTCACCTGTTGCTGGTTCAGCCCGCCTTTATAATTTGGGATGTCTAATTGCTCTTTCAGGAGGTTTCAGAGCTGCTCCACGCTCAGCCACTGTGTAATTTTATCCACGCTGCAGTCTCTCACTTCACACAGGGCTGATACCTTTTGCCTCCCCCTTTCCTTTGTATCAATTGGTCGGAGTTCAGCCTATTGTCGCCACAAGCCTCTTTTATATGTGCGCTCAGTCTGAGCTCGGTCTCTCAGTCAGACCCGCAGGAGGGATTTCAGGCAGCAGCAGCAGCAGCGGCAGCGGCAGCAGCAGAGCCGAGCAGCGGATCCAGCTCGCTCGGGGGCGGCTGTCTCGGATGTGCTTGAGGCTGGGGCTCCGGAGCTTTTTTTAATGGGACCCGCGGGCAGGAGTTCCCCGTTTTTTCGCCACAGTCGTCGCTCTCTGGCCATGCCACAATGCTGATGATTCCTCTGCTGGTGTTTCTGCTTAGCCTGTCGGATCCCGTTAGTTCCCGGGCCCGCTGCGCCCCGGGAAAGGCGCCTTGCGACCCCCGGCAGCGGAGGGACGCCGGGGGCCGCGGAGGAGTGTACGAGCACCTCGGAGGAGCGCCGAGACGCAGGAAACTTTACTGTGCCACCAAATATCATTTACAGATCCACCAGAACGGAAAAATCGACGGATCACTTGAGGAGAACAACCCGCTGAGTGAGTACTGACGCGCTTTTACGCACAGGATCTCCGCCAACACACGACAGACAGGGGCAAAGGAGAAATTGATGGGATTAGGATTCATTTTGAAAGAGTGATGGAGTTACAGGATAATGAGAAAACTTTATTCTCCGAAATAGATTAAAGAGGACAAATTGATTCCATTGAATATTTAGGTGTGAGTGTTTTAATTGATGTCATTAAGTGCTAACGGAGCAATTTCACTGTTTGTTACTCCGTGTGTGTGTGTGTGTGTGTGTGTGTGTGTGTGTGTGTGTGTGTGTGTGTGTGTGTGTGTGTGTGTGTGTGTGTGTGTGTGTTGACACGCAGCTTAATCTCTAGTGGAAGTATTAACATCCCGGCGGGACAAAGGTGCTGTCCTAACGGATGTATTTATCTGATCAGAGACCATTAGAGGCTCTCACTGCTCAACAGGCCATTGACTAATCAGGCGCTGATTAAGACAGCCAATAAACGCGCTGAATGGAGGCGCGAGGCAGCAAACACAACTTCGTTTCCTCTTTATGGGAGAAAAGTTTGTTTTCCAGAAAGTTCTCCTCATGTCAAACTTTGTCTGATGGTGCTTTGTCTATCTTGTGTTGCAGGCATCATGGAGATCACAGCCGTGGATGTGGGCGTCGTGGCCATTAAAGGGCTTTTCTCCGGCCGATATCTGGCCATGAATGATAAAGGGCGGCTGTATGCCTCTGTGAGTCCAGTTTCTCTTCTCTGTCTTATGAAGCACCTGCTCAGAAAGCAGCTTTAGAGTTGTCACCTGGTGTGAGCCTGGTGTTCATACTGGTGTTCATACTGGTGTTCATACTGGTGTTCATACTGGTGTTCATACTGGTGTGTGATGCAGGTTTGGTGTGAGGAGGTGACACACCAGAGCTCTGAGAATCAGAAACATGCCGCTCACTGTTTTCTCCTCCTCCTCCAGGAAGTCTTCAACAGAGAGTGTGAGTTTGTGGAGCGGATCCACGAGCTGGGCTACAACACATACGCATCACGCCACCACTCCACGGAGCAGCCTCTGCCACCAGGGGGCGGCAGCAAGCGGCGAGCCAGCGCCAAGCGCCAGTGGTACGTCTCCATCAATGGCAAAGGGCGGCCACGGCGTGGCTACAAGACCCGCAGCACGGACAAGGCCTCGCTGTTCCTGCCCCGCGTTCTGGGGAACAAGGACCACGAGATGGTGAGGCGGCTGAGGGAGAGCCAGAGTGCTCAGCACCACGCGCATCACCACGGCCTTCGCAGAGAGCGTCGGAGACGCCGGCATCGGGCCAGGAAAGGCCGACAGGGTGGAGGTGACTGAGGAACTCTGGGATCTCTGCTCTGATTGGACGGTAGAAAACTGCAACCTGACATGAACTGTTTGGATCGATCTGGATTAGTGGACGAGTTTTACTGTTGATGCTCGGAGAAAAAAACAGAAGATGAAGGAGAAACACACACACACACACACACACACACACACACACACACACACACACACACACACACACAGCTGTATAATCTATCAACTTGCTACTGTCCTGTAAACATGGAGACGTCTTTGTAAAAAGTTTGGGGCGACATGAAGCAGAAAGAGATGTTGTAAATACAGTATGCACTATGCATGTACAGTGATTCAGAGCCTCAGTTTGTCCAGAGCTGGAGCGACAAACAGTCTAATGTTGTGTATCGTTGAAGTGCTGATGGTGGAGACAGACTTTCTTCACTCAGCAAAGCACTTTTTGTCTGATTCACATTCAAGGTGTGTTCGGACCATGAGGAAAGCTAATTTTTTAAAGTCCAATCAAAGATGCAAAGTGTGCCTTTAGGTCAAACAAAGTCAAGCAATAAAAGTCTCTGACACTTGGTTACAAACGCCGAGCAGCGTTTTGATTATCCAGACGTCCTGGACTTCACAGATCAGCAGTCAGTGTAATAACAAACAGTTGTTTGTGTCTATCAGAGGAAATGCTGGTTCTGGTCTGAGCTAACAGGTCATCAAACTGGGCTCAGGTCAGCCCAAAGCAGCTGGAAGCAGCAGAGGAGTCAACCTGACACATTGTTGATGGAGGAGGAGGAGGAGGAAGAGACGTCCAGGACACAAGATATGAACACTGACAGGATTGAGTTCAGTAAATTTTCACGCTCCACTCCACAAACGAACTTCGTAGGAAAAAAAAAAGGACCTTTTCTTTGGGTAGGAACACATGGGAGAAGCAAAGGGACGCTGTGATCGTCTACTGTCTGTCAACTCAAGCTGTACTTTGTGTATTTTACTAATGAATATTTATTTTGGTGCCTGTGTTGTAAGTTATTGAAGAGATTATTTCTGTATTTCACTGATGTTTTCGTTTGTTTTCACTCACCAGCTGGCTCCAACATAAAACACAAAGGTACTGACCCCAAAGCACACCTGACTTGTCTTTGATTTTTTTTCCTTTTTTTTCAGATGAGGTTTCTATTCTCTGCGAAAGAAAAGGAACAGTTTGTGGTTTAGCAGAGAGATAAAGTCCGGTATGTGTGTCACATGTCTTTTGATCTCATTGTGAACTGTCCTGTGCTGAAACAAAGACGACGATATCCGACATGTCAGAGCTCTCAGACAGAAAATACACATGTGCAGAGATCACAGCAGAAACACGGAGAAACAAGAGGCAGGAGCTACCACCACATCTGCATTAGACCTCACTTTAAAAGTTATTAAAGTATATATTGGATGTGTTTGTTTATGAACACATTTTGCTGATAACTCAGGAAGCTGTTTGGTGTGATTTAAGAAGAGAAACGACAGGAAGAGAAAACTGAAGGAACTGGATAAGTTTAAGAGATAAAGAAATCCAGTGAAAAGTATCATAACTTTTAGCTGTTACTGCTTCTTGGGAGTGAAGCACTAAATAATCTGATGAATTCCCAGAATGCAAAAAGGAAATTAACATTTTATTTAAGCGTCACCATTAGGCAACCAAACTCCTCACCAGATGCTCAAACACACACATTCATGGCCCAAAGCAAAAAGTATCAACACACTTTAAACACTCAGCGCAAACAGAACTGTAGGGATGGATTTGGACTGGATCAAAAAATTAGACAGGTCAAAGAGTTTGGTATTAATATCAGTCTATTCAAATGCTCTCATCAGCTGTTGTCACCCATAAGCCAAAGTTTCTAAACAGCATAAGTTTTGTGCATCAGACCGAACAAAAATCCTCAGACAACCAGTGGAAACATTGGCCGAAACAACTTCTTAGACCGATTAAATCTCCTGTAAGGAATTTTTGGTTTGTCCTGACCATGGCGCCCCCTGTGGACAGCCTCCCATGTTGCTGTCTGCTTTTGTAGTTGAGAAAGAGGCATCACGACTGCTCCTGGTTCCTTCTTAAAACCAGTTAACCCTTTAACATGTGCTCCATTAAACACATTTGCTAAAAAGTATTTTTCAGTTAAATTGTGATGCTGCATCTTGGATTTGGATTCAGGTTTTATGAGTCAGATTACTCGATCAGGAAGCAGATGTACAAGTCAGTGCTCACACAGCTGTTCAGATTCAAACAATATAAAATGTATTTTTTGTTGTTGTTTTTTTAGCTTTGACTATTTATTCATTAGCAGTGCTCAGCAGTGAAATTTATGGTGCTAATCTGCCGTTTAGTTCTGGCTTCTGACAGCTCTGTCTCAAACAGTGTATAAGTCACAGCTTCGATATTTAAACCCATGAATCAGAATCCATATGTGTAATGTTCGTCCAAGTAGGTAAATTTTGACATCATGACGTTTGTAGTTTACAAATTCAGTTCAGTCACTAGCAATGACTCGTAAACAGGTTCCTAAATGAGAAATCAGCAACTCGAGCTCAGCTACTGCTTAAACTGACGACTCAACTGAGCTGTTGACCATGTTTTCTGAGGACTAGTAGATAAACTTATAATTGTCTAATGTAGATAATGTGAAGATACGAGATCTGTGAAGATTTTTTTCTGTCCTCAGCTTTCACACACACTCCACGTGGTTTTTGAGAGGCTGCGCTGGTGTCACTTCAGCTTTGAGACACAATAGTTCAGGGTCAGATTAGCCTGTATTTGCCAAGTATCAAGAATACAAGGAATCTGACTCTGGTCTGAATCACGCTCTCTCCATACAATTATTGGGAATAAACATTAAATGTTAAAAAAAATGGAAAAGGTGTAGCTTAAGTGGTACAAAAAATAAAATTAATTGATTAATTAACAACAACAACAATAATAATAATAATAATAATAATAATAATAATAATAATAATAATAATAAATAACTTAAATAGTAAATAAATAATAATAAAAATCTAAACAGCAGCGCCATTATGTGGATATTATTGGAGCTATGAAAACTTTTCAGTGAGGTTTAGCCAAAAGAAAGTTTTCAGTTTTTAATACAGAAAAACGCAGACTAAAAAACTAGTCAACCATCAGTTACGACGCCAGTCAAAGGGTTAAATCCCCATAGGAACTTAAAACAGTAACACATCCTGAGCACCAGGAACTGTAACCACAGACTTTATTTATTAAACAGCATCATTCAATCATCTTTATACGTCCTAATATATGACGGCAAACACAAAGCTCTGACAGTAGGTTAATAAAGTTTACTTTGTTTTTGGATTTAAAAACAGAAGGTGTGATAGGAAGGTTACATGTTTTGTCTTTGATGATTTGATGAGTTGAGACTGAGCTGAGACTGAGTTGTGGGAGCTAACAGGCTCAGTTTTTCGGACAGAAGGGTCTGATGGAGAGTGTTTCTCACAGGTGTACAGGTGTGAATGCTCCATCAGGTTCCCTGGGTTTATAACTAATTGAGGGGTGGGGGTGCACGCGGACGGTACCTCCCCCCTTCAGCTCGTTTGTCAAAGTGTCCACCTGTCGCAGCTCCACAGCTGAGCACTAACTACAAAGAGCAGCGTGAATATAAAATCGTCAGAGCAGCGTGCGGACTCCTCTGGACGTTCAGGTGTTCCTGGCCTGGCTCACATCTATAGGTCTCTACATAGAAAGGTGTGTCATTCTATACCTGCGGGCTGGGGAGGCTTCCTGGCCCCGGACAAAGGCTCCTCCCAAGGGGAGCCTGGGAAGCAATGCCGCCTGAGACTTTTGGGCTCTTTTTTGAAACGCCGACCAAAGCGCAGAGTGGATAAACAAAACCAGCCCTCCTGAAAGCAGAAACTGTGTCACACTCGGTGTAACACCTCCAACTCTTAGATTACTCAACAGGAATGCACAGCTTCACACAGCTGCTCTGCTGCTCTCATTCAGAGGCCCTTCTTCCACAGATTCCTTTCTAAAGCTACTTTTTTAAAGTTAAACCCTTTGATAAGACTTTAAAAGTCCATGTTTATCTGGTTCCCGGTTTCTGCGCACTGATGAGAGCAGGGAGTCCTCTGAGAGAAACACAAGTTACATAAGAGCTGGATCATTCAGGGGAATCCCTCAGTACGACGGCACTGGATCAGGCTTCTTTCTTTCAATGAAGACTAAACAGACTAAACTGTTTCCATGGAGCATCTCTGAACAGGAACCACTGCTTTAGGTGCAAATTCATCCCTGAGCTATGATTAAAACCACTCTCTTAAAGTCAGTTATTCACACAACCAAGAACATAGTCACAGTCAGTTTTTATAAAAACGTTAACTTGAAGTTTGAGTTTTTCCCAAGCTTCATTTTTTTTTTCATTTAAAATGTTTCTTTTAATAGTCTTTAAATTGATGAGTTCTTCCTCCACTGCTTTAACATGGAATCAAAACTTTAACAAACTGCTCAGAGACAATTTTATTTGATCAATTTTAATTTAATCTATCCTGTTTTACTTCATTTTACATTTGCTTTGATTTCATGTATCTTAGTATTGTATCTTGTTATTTGTGCTGCTTTTAATCTGTACAGGTCAACTTTGGTCTTAAAATGTCCTAAAGATGAATGTCCTCATGTGTGCCAGCCCCTGGGCGTTTTTGTCAGAAGCCGCAGTCAGCACAATTTTACTCTTTCCACGTGAATGAGACACGTGGAAACAGCACGAGTGGCTCTTAGACGTTAAAGGTCGCATATTATGCAAAAATTGTTTGAAGTATTTCAGTGAAATTTGTGGGTCTTTGGCTTTCCTCCTAGACCACAAAATTTGAAATTTAATGACCAAACCTGTACTTAGTAGAGCTTGCGAATGTAAAATTCTGACCTAAAATGAGATGTTTCGATTTTGAGGATTTGCCGATGTCAGTGATTACATTGTTTGACCAATCAGGAGCGAGTCTGACCTGATTGGTCCACCGGAGCAGATTACCCCCCACTCCCCTCCCCGCTGCTGTTCAGAGTGCCAACTTGAAGCGCTGCCCTGTTTGTGTGTGGTTTGTGTGTGCTAGTCACTTCACTGCCGACTGCCGACTGCTTTTCCAACTTTGGACAGTTCAACAGAGGGCTAGCGAATAGACTGGTCCTGAATCCAGGCGCATGACCAACCATCTGCCAACAAACCTGGAACCCTGGAATTGTGAGTATTTTAGATGCTGTGTGCTGTGGAGCAGATGTAAGAGCTTTTCCTCAGTGTCCCCCCTGTCTCTGTGTTAGCTTCAGGATGCTAACTTTAGCTGCAGTTAGCCTGTTGTTTTAGCCTGTAATGTTACGGTAAACAAACTTTACTGTTTTCTGAACATTGGGCACTCGGAGCTCGTGGCGCCGCTTTCAGTGACGCTGAAGAGCGGGGTGGTATCAGCGGTGGCTCATTTACATATGAAGGTCACGCCCACTAAATCAGAGCTTTCTGAACAGAGGGGCTATGAGAGCCTGGAAACAATGCTGCTGTGCTTGATTTATTGGCTTTTTGGACCAAAACATGTTACTACTATTTCATGAAAACATCAATGATCTATACTAAACAAACATGGCAACAGGCAGGTGGAGGAGGTATGGCTAATGTACTGCTTGGTAAAAAAAATAATAATAAAAAAAAAAGAACAGAGGCTATAAACGTTACTTAAATTCTGCCATTGTTATTTCTTCTTTGTGTCTCTGTAAGCTACATATAAAAAGCAACACTGCCCCCTGGTAGTTTAAGGTGGTTCTGCTTTCTTTCATACGTACCCGTAAGTTTTGTAGATATGTGCAGAAATACGGACTAAATGAACGCACAGCATGGACAGAGGGCTCCGTTTCCGTATCCGTATGTAACATTGAGCAGAAATTGATCTTTGATCTGCCAGTTTTCAAGTCTGCCAGGACAGATTATGACATTGTTGGTGCAATTGTGGTGCCATTTTTAGAGTATTTTAATTTTTTCATTACATCTATATTCACTTTATATCCAAAGGTTTAACAATTCTTATCAACTTTTATCTTAGCTACTACAGTAAATTGTGTGTGTGTGTGTGTGTGTGTGTGTGTGTGTGTGTGTGTGTGTGTACATATATATCTTAAATTTGTCAATGTGAAAAAGTTGGAAAACATCCTTTGGTTCAACAGGAAATGTATTTACAGTCTGTGCTCATCTTGCTTTTTGGATACAGACAGTTTTTTAACTGGTTGAAAACAAAACAGTGAGAGATAAAATACCTGCCAAATTTGCGAGGAGATATTTACATCGAAACAAACTATATGTAATAGTTAGGGCTGGGCAACGATTAAAACTTTTAATCATAATTAATCGCATGATTTCCCTGATTAATCATAATTAATCGCATTGTGAAAGTGCCGTAACATCTGTCATGCAAACACTAAATCAGTACTTGTTATACAGTAATAGTTAAATCACATATTTAGTGCAAATCAAATTTACAAAATGTAAATACAAAATTAAAGCTTATTGCCACTGTCAGGGCATTAAAGTGATACTCCAGGATGGAACAAGTTGGGTCCTATCACAAGGTTTAGGGCAGAAATTACCCCTACAGCAGTGTTTCTGTGCAGCAGAAGCCCAGAGCGCTCGCACCAAACACCCCCTCCCTGCTCCTCTGCCAGTTTCCTCTGCACTCAGACGGGGCCATATTTTACTTGACCAGAAACACAAATAAACGGACTCCCACCGAAAAACTCTGATATCGGTCTGCATTCACACTTTATTTAGAGAATTTTCAGCACGTTGCTTTGACACAAAAACACAGCTAAATAAGGCTCTAGTTCTCATCGTGTCTCTTTGTCCTGGCAGACTACCTGTGTTTGTTTATATCTGGCACGCCGTGCGCGCGGACTGATTCACTAAGCGGCGAGCGCCTTTAAAGGGCAACTCCGGTTTTTTGACACCTGGGCCCTGTTCTACAAAGCAAGTTCAGTCTAGCGAGATAGCCTTGGAGCTACCTCACTGAACTGAGCGCTGTAGCCGGCGGTCTCGCTACACGGTTTTACGACGCTGGTTATCAACCTCATAAGTGGATCCAGCTCGGCAATGAGCGCGTGCACACATATAAGGCGGAGCCCGCTGCATCTGACCAATCACGAACATGGAGCAGTCTGGAGCGTCAGAGCAGGCCGGAGAGAGAAGGACCGCATACTTCACACAGGAGGAGCAGGAGGTGATCATGAGGAAGCTGAAACATGTAATTAACGTTAAAAGCAACACCGTCACTGCTGCTAAAGCACGGAAGGAGTGCTGGCAGAAAATTGCTGACAGTCTAAATACGTAAATGTAGTGCAAAAAAAATCTTTTGTGCCATTATCATCCTGAAATAGCACTGTTCACCATGCACTTTTACTGTAACATGCACCATACCTAATTTATTTCTTAGATGAATTTATTCATTTGTTCATTCCTATTGTGTTTACATTGTTGTGTGATATGTAGCCCACATGAGCCCTACATGAATTCCTGTCAATTTTAAGACGGACAATAAAATATTGTCATGGAACAGAAGTGTTGGCAGTGAAGATCTTATTATGGCAATGAGAGTTCTTCATTCCCTTTAACTACCTGTAGAAAGTGTCATGTACTACCAACCCCTCCCTGGAAAACCAGTAACTTTCATAAAGGTGGTCATCCAAAAAATAGAGTGGGTCGGGCTCCGATGTCCATGGGATCCTCTAAGAACGGACAAGCCATTTTTTCGTGAGGGCTCATTGGTCAGTGGGCGGGGTTTTTATAGTCTGCGAGTTCAATCTGGAACCTAACCTGCCCCGGAGCAGGTTAGCCGTTCAGCGTACGTTGCCATGGAGACTCGCCTCGCTGAGGAGTGATCCCGTGTCGTAGAACAGGGAATCTGGAACCTATCCTCAAAGCTATCTCGCTAGGCAGTAATCCTGCTTCGTAGAACAGGGCCCAGGACCTTATTTATAGGTGTGTGCATGCTCATATACTCACTCAGACAAACATCGTGCAGCTCGGAGTCCTTCAGAAGTTATTTAGGTTTAGCTGATTTTAGCCGCACTTAGCGGGGGCCACAGCAAGGGAGCTGCAGCGCGGGACATAATCTCTGCAAAATCACTCATTTCGGCTATATTTTTTCATCCATCGTTATCACAAACACAGTCCTCTTCTGTTGCCATAGGCGAACACTGTCCACAAGCGCACCACCAGTTTGCATTGAGTCGTAGACGTGCTCCTGTTTGTTGTTCTCAGCCAGCTCTTCATCTCTCTCCCTCTGCATCCTTCTTTCATGGAGCTCCTCGTCCGTGTACTCAGGCTCAAACCAGTAAGGACAACCGTCAAACTCGTAGTCGTAGTCTGAAGACGGTAGACGAGCTGACTTTATGATAACACTGGCAATGGATGAAAAAATATAGCCGAAATGCCCCTCTTCTCCATGCTTGTTTTGGTTACTCATCGTGTTTTTCCGCCAATTTCACTTCCGGTCAGCGACAGACATTTACAAAATGAAAGCATGTGAGCAACATGCACTAATGTGCAATAAAATATTTAACGGCGATAATAGAGTGACGGGTTAACGCGAAATTAACGCGTTAACTTGCCCAGCACTAGTAATAGTGCATTCAAATTTCTTAGTGTGCCTGATATTTATGAACACACATATTGCACAAAAACACAGCCTTTCATATAAAATGCATTTAAAATAAAAATAAAAAATTCTGACTTCAGAATAGAGGACACCAACAGACGACGTGATGATGTTTATTTTGACCTAGGAAGTGCTGTAAATACCCGTGGTCTCATTTATAAAGTCTTTAATGTGTGCTCTATTATGTATTTTTACAAACTTATCCCTGCACAGAGAAAGTGCCCTGACGCACGGTGAATGAGTGAAGTGTTAGTGTAACTCCTCAGATTTTATACACAAGAAGAATGGCCGCTCTCTCTGACCTGGTGTCAAATCTATGGCCAATCAAAAACTGAAAATGTAAAAGTTCCTCTGAGGACACAGGTAATTTTTTGAAGGGGCTTTGTGATGCTGGATGTTTTGTTCAAACACTCATCTTTCTCTTAAATAGACGCTGCAGTAGTGGCCAGCCCTGCAGGTGGCCCTCAACACAAGTCTCGCTTCAATATAACAGAAGCCCTAAAGAGGATCTCTCTTTGGCTCAGGTGACTTTCAGAGCTGTTATTCTGCACAGGCCCTACAACTTCTGTGTTCATGTTTGTGTGCTTTCAGAGGACTTTCTACAATTCAGAGATATCTGTGGTTTAAAACACTCCTGTTCAACAACTGTTTTTATTTTCTGAAAGCCTGATTTAAAACCTCCCCCTAAGATAACAGCCTGGTTTTTATTATCTGTGTCTTATTCTTTTTCATACTGCTTTAGACAACTTTTCTTTGAAGCTTTGACAGTTTGTGTGTATGTTTTTAGTAAAAAAAAGCTCCCAGAAGTTAAACACAACAACATATTTAAAGGCCCTCTGAGCTGCAGCAGGAACCCACAGCCAAGCAGTCCTCTAGGAAGTGCTGCCCCCTATGGGCCATTCAGAAGTCTGTTTCCACCATCATGAGGATCTAAGAGAGACCCCAGCACTGCTCTGAGCTCTCTGCTGGTCGGAAAACAAAGGGACATCAAACCTGTCAGAGTTTACAGACACTACAACACACGAAAACTGCAAGAGCTCCTCCTAAAGACTGAAGTGTTTTATTCCTTTATTTTAAACCACAGGAAGAAAGATGTGAATTTGCTCCAGTTTCAGCATCAGATGGAAAGTGTGCATGGTTCAGAGGAACCAGGAGCCGTGCTTTGGTTGATGGCAGAAAGCTAACAAGCTAACAAAAAAAAAAAGATATATGTGACAAAATTGTCACTGCGAGAGGTGAAGTTTAAACAAAAGTATTTTTTTATTGATCATTTAAATGACTTTTGATAGGTAGCCTTTATTTGGTCAAATCAAGCAGAAAATTTTACGTCTGCCACACTCGTTCAGTCACCATCCCCTGAATCGTCCCTTCAAGCTGTTTGTGACTCACTGGATGTCACGTTAAGTCATCTGATGTTAAAGATCAGTGAAAATCGTTTTCTCTTTGACTCCCTGAGCTGCAGGTTTCCCCCACGGATTACATTATGTGTGTGTGAGCCCATGGTGGTACAGCTGGTGTGTGTGAGCGATGAGTGGCAGCAGCTCGGTGACAGCTGTGTGTCTGGCCAGCATCCAGCTGATCTGTGCCAACACTATCAGAGGAAACATGGCTGCTCCTGCGTTTGGACACACAGAACACGACACTGACACACAACACCGCCAACAGCAGGTAGGGCCAGCAGCATCCAGGCTGAGAGCTGAACAGATTCACGCTCACGAGTGTGGTGGGTTTGAGAGGCTGCAGTACCGCTTGACTCCTGCAGGGTGAGAAAGGAGGAATAATAAGAGGAAGAAAGCAGGAAAGGAAAAATACTGACTAATCCTGATAGTATTTGTATAATATTTTACTCTCTTTGACTTCCTGCTTGGTTTGTGCCCTGACGTGCTCTGTCATCTGTTGGGCCTCATACAGAAAGGTGTGTGCCTCTCCAAATCAGGTCCAATCAACTGAATTCACCACAGGTCGACTTGGACAGTGCTGTAGGAGCATCTCAAGGAGGATCAGTGGAAACAGGATGCACCTGAACAAAGGCTGTGAAAACTTATGCACACGGGATGTCTTAGTTTTTCATTTTTGATAAATTTGCAAAAAAAAAAAAAAAAAAAAATTTAAATGTGGTGTTGTGTGGAGAATTTTGAGGGAAAGATACATTTATTGTACCGTATTTTCCGCACTGTAAGGCGCACCTAAAAGCTTCAATTTTCTCAAAAGCCGACAGTGCGCCTTATAATCCGATGCGCCTTATATATATATCAATATTGATTAATTATGGCTACCGTAGTAGTTCACGAAGTCATAGCGGTAAGAACTGGTAAAGAGGAACGCCGGTAAGTGATAACATTAGCTCACAAGCTGGCCCAGGCTTCTTCTCTTGTTTACTGTTAAGGAACACAGCGCCCCCCAAAGGTCTGCAGTGTCAGTGTCTGCAGTGTCAGGGTCTGCAGCATCAGGGTCTGCAGTGTCAGGGTCTGCAGCATCAGGGTCTGCAGCATCAAGGTCTGCAGTATCAGGGTCTGCAGCGTCAGGGTCTGCAGCGTCAAGGTCTGCAGCTTCAGGGTCTGCAGCGTCAGGGTCTGCAGTGTCAGGGTCTGCAATGTCAGGGTCTGAGGCATCAGGGTCTGCAGCATCAGGGTCTGCGGCATCAGGGTCTGCAGCTTCAGGGTCTGCAGCGTCAGGGTCTGCAATGTCAGGGTCTGCAGTGTAAGCGTCTGCAGTGTCAGGATCTGCAATTGCAGGGTCTGCAGTGTCAGGGTCTGCAATGTCAGGGTCTGTATCATCGGGGTCTGCAGCGTCAAGGTCTGCAGTATCAGGGTCTGTAGCTTCAGGGTCTGCAGTATCAGGGTCTGCAGTGTCAGGGTCTGCAATGTCAGGGTCTGCAATGTCATGGTCTGCAGCTTCAGGGTCTGTAGCATCAGGGTCTGCAGTGTCAGGGTCTGTAGCGTCAGGGTCTGCAGTGTCAGGGTCTGCAGTATCAGGGTCTGCAGCATCACGGTCTTCAGTGTCTGGGTCTGCAGTTTCAGGGTCTGCAGCTTCAGGGTCTGCAGCTTCAGGGTCTGCAGTGTCAGGGTCTGCAGTGTCAGGGTCTGCAGTGTCAGGGTCTGTAGCGTCAGGGTCTGCAGTGTCAGGGTCTGCCGTGTCAGGGTCTGCAGTGTTAGGGTCTGTAGCATCAGGGTCTTCAGTGTCATGGTCTGCAGTGTCAGGGTCTGCAGCGTCAGGGTCTGCAGTGTCAGGGTCTGCAATGTCAGGGTCTGTATCATCGGGGTCTGCAGCGTCAAGGTCTGCAGTATCAGGGTCTGAAATGGTGTCCGCAATGTCATGGTCTGCAGTGTCAGGGTCTGTAGCATCAGGGTCTGCAGTGTCAGGGTCTGCAGTTTCAGGATCTGCAGCGTCAGGGTCTTATCATCGGGGTCTGCAGTGTCAGGGTCTGCAGTGTCAGGGTCTGTATCATCGGGGTCTGTATCATCGGGGTCTGCAGCGTCAAGGTCTGTAACTTCAGGGTCTGCTGTGTCAGGGTCTGCAGCATCAGGGTCTGCAGCATCAGGGTCTGCAATGTCAGGGTCTGTTTCATCGGGGGTCTGCAGCGTCAGGGTCTGCAGTATCAGGGTCTGCAATGTCAGGGTCTGCAATGTCAGGGTCTGCAGTGTCAGGGTCTGTAGCGTCAGGGTCTGCAGTGTCAGGGTCTGTAGTGTCAGTGTCTGCAGTGTCAGGGTCTGCAGTGTCAGGGTCTGTAGCGTCAGTGTCTGCAATGTCAGGGTCTGCAATGTAAGCGTCTGCAGTGTCAGGGTCTGCAATGTCAGGGTCTGCAGTGTCAGGGTCTGTAGCGTCAGGGTCTGCAGTATCGGGTTCTGCAGTGTCTGGGTCTGCAGTTTCAGGGTCTGCAGCTTCAGGGTCTGCAGCTTCAGGGTCTGCAGTGTCAGGGTCTGTAGCGTCAGGGTCTGCAGTGTCAGGGTCGGTAGCGTCAGTGTCTGCAGTGTCAGGGTCTGCAGTGTCAGGGTCTGCAGCTTCAGGGTCTGCAGTGTCAGGGTCTGCAGTGTCAGGGTCTGCAGTGTCAGGGTCTGTAGCGTCAGGGTCTGCAGTATCAGGGTCTGAAGCATTGGGACTGCAGTTTCAGGGTCTGCAATGTCAGGGTCTGCAGCTTCAGGGTCTGTAGCGTTAGGGTCTGCAGTGTCAGGGTCTGCAGTGTCAGGGTCTGCAGTGTCAGGGTCTACAGTGTCAGGGTCTGCAGTGTCAGGGTCTGCAGCTTCAGGGTCTGCAGCTTCAGGGTCTGCAGCGTCAGGGTCTGCAATGTCAGGGTCTGCAGTTTCAAGTTCTGCAGTGTCAGGGTCTGCAGCTTCAGGGTCTGTATCATCGGGGTCTGCAGCGTGAAGGTCTGCAGTATCAGGGTCTGCAGCATCAGGATCTGCAGCTTCAGGGTCTGTATCATCAGGGTCTGCAGTGTCAGGGTCTGCAGTGTCAGGGTCTGCAATGTCAGGGTCTGCAGCATCAGGGTTTGCAGCGTCAGGGTCTGCAGTATCAGGGTCTGAAGCATTGGGACTGCAGTTTCAGGGTCTGCAGTTTCAGGGTCTGCAATGTCAGGGTCTGCAGTTTTAGGGTCTGTAGTGTCAGTGTCTGCAGTGTCAGGGTCTGCAGTGTCAGGGTCTGTAGCGTCAGGGTCTGCAATGTAAGCGTCTGCAGTGTCAGGGTCTGCAATGTCAGGGTCTGCAGTGTCAGGGTCTGTAGCGTCAGGGTCTGCAGTATCAGGTTCTGCAGTGTCTGGGTCTGCAGTTTCAGGGTCTGCAGCTTCAGGGTCTGCAGCTTCAGGGTCTGCAGTGTCAGGGTCTGTAGCGTCAGGGTCTGCAGTGTCAGGGTCTGTAGCGTCAGTGTCTGCAGTGTCAGGGTCTGCAGTGTCAGGGTCTGCAGCTTCAGGGTCTGCAGTGTCAGGGTCTGCAGTGTCAGGGTCTGCAGTGTCAGGGTCTGTAGCGTCAGGGTCTGCAGTATCAGGGTCTGAAGCCTTGGGACTGCAGTTTCAGGGTCTGCAGTGTCAGGGTCTGCAGCTTCAGGGTCTGTAGTGTTAGGGTCTGCAGTGTCAGGGTCTGCAGTGTCAGGGTCTGCAGCTTCAGGGTCTACAGTGTCAGGGTCTGCAGTGTCAGGGTCTGCAGCTTCAGGGTCTGCAGCTTCAGGGTCTGCAGCGTCAGGGTCTGCAATGTCAGGGTCGGCAGTTTCAAGTTCTGCAGTGTCAGGGTCTGCAGCTTCAGGGTCTGTATCATCGGGGTCCGCAGCGTGAAGGTCTGCAGTATCAGGGTCTGCAGCATCAGGATCTGCAGCTTCAGGGTCTGTATCATCAGGGTCTGCAGTGTCAGGGTCTGCAGCTTCAGGGTCTGCAATGTCAGGGTCTGCAGCATCAGGGTTTGCAGCGTCAGGGTCTGCAGTATCAGGGTCTGAAGCATTGGGACTGCAGTTTCAGGGTCTGCAGTTTCAGGGTCTGCAGCTTCAGGGTCTGCAGTGTCAGGGTCTGCAGTTTCAGGGTCTGCAGTGTCAGGGTCTGCAGTTTCAGGGTCTGCAGTGTCAGGGTCTGCAGCTTCAGGGTCTGCAGTGTTTGGAAAAGATGAATAAAGAGCCCTGGGTGCTGGCTGGTGTTGAATGTTGAGACGTTGTGAGCTCTGAATTGCAGCTGTCGTCCCGTGAAATCCAAAACCAGTTTCCCTCAGCATAATTCATTGCATACATGTAACGGAAAACCACAATGACTTCAGCCCAGCAAAAACAAAAAATAAAGCCGGACATTACTGACAGGAGGAAAGGTCTCAGCAGAATCTGATGTTGGAGGGGACTGGAAGAAGCCCGTACTGACCCAGTCCACCTGGTTCCCATGAGTCCAGCACACAGGAGGTCCGGTGGTCCTCTGGAGAAATTGGTGGTGGTCTGTGGGTCTTTGGAGACTTGTCTTCAAAAACTGCAATTGATGCTCATTGAAAGGGCGGTTACAGTTCTGTCACAGACCAACAAAAACACTTACAATAGATGACTTGATGTTTCAAATGAAGAAGTGAAGAGGAGCTGTATTCCACACTATTTCCGGTCTCCAGGCTATTCCAGATTTCCAAACTATTCCAGGCCGAAAACATGTAGAGATTGAGGACCGTTCTTACCCACCCATGTAGCACATTAGGAGAGACCAGTCAACTTTTCGAGAACATTTTTATACCTGAAGAAAATTCAGGCGTGCACACAGAAAGGCTTCTGCCCAGCAGAGGAGTCACACTGCACTCACATTGGCTCCTGAATGGTTTCAGTCCATATTTGGTGCAGATTTACCACGAGCTGCCACTTACATCAGCTCCAGATAGAGGCTGCAGCTGAGTAGGAGCTCATGTGGGTTCAGGTTCTAGTCAAGGTTATAATAGTTAACTAAAACAAAACTAAAAAGGAAAACTAAAATTTGAAATACATTGCAGTTAACTCAAACTAATAAAAACTAGAAAAGAAAGCAAAAACGATAAGTAAACTAAAACTGTCTCTTGTGCTCACAAAACTAACTGAAACTAACTAAAATTAAAGACAAAATGTCCTTAGTTATCGTTTTTGACAATATTAATAGCCTTTAGGATTTAAATTAATCCGACACATTTTCCCAACCAATTTTACGACAGTTTTCGGCAGTTGTCAGCACCGTACAGCACCATCACAGCGACGTACTGGGACGTGCTTGTTTGCTGCACTGACTGGCTGTTCGCTGTGCTGCGACCAAACGTCATGGAGCAGTGAATCAGAGCATCTGTAACAGTTTAATTTCATGTGAGTCTGACTTTATTGTTACAGAGTCCAAGTTTCTAATTATTAAAGCTCATATTATATTGTTTTACATAATTTATGTTTTTACTATTTTATTTAATTCATGTTAACATTATTTTATATAATTTATGTTTAAATTTTTATATTAAGTTTATATTATTTTCCTGTGTTTAAGGCAGCAGCCAACATTTCAGTATCAGCATTGACTGAGCAGTGAGCACTATGTTGAACTGGAAAATAAACAGTATGACAAAATATTTACTCTGACCTTTTTGAATCCTGCACCTGGTTAATAAGGTATGAAAAACTAAAACTAAACTAAAACTTAACTAAAACTAAACTAAAACTAAGCCTTGTTGCAAAAATTAAAACTAAATAAAAACTAGAAAGCCTGCTCCAAAACTAATTAAAACTAAAATATAATGACACAACTATTTTGTCTGGACTTCGCGAGAGAACAAACCCCATATACAGGAAGTCCATGTAAACAATAAACATGTTTGCAATTGTTGTCGTCCAAAAGTGTGAAGAGGTGCTGTGCTGCTCACTTTGGTGACCCAGTGTCACTGGGTGTTATGTAATGTTTACCTTTCCTACTAGTGCGAGTGTGTGGTTGAAGAAGAGCATTTCACTTCCTGTATAGGTCATCATATTTCATTCAGTTTGACGCAGACCCTCGTTAAATAGACTTCTTGCAGATTGTTTCTGTTGTGCCGTACGGTGCCCACAACCCGACCCGCACCGCGTGGGGCTAATGTGAGCATACAACAGGGATTTTAATGATACAGGTTACATGCAGGAGCTGCACCAGATCCGCACAGGATTTAGTCCGAGCCTTGGGTTAAAGAATACACAGTCAGTTCAAGACCCCATTTACACAACAACGTTTCACCCCAAAAAGCAAAGATTCAGAGAAAAAGATCTGCATTCACATGGAAACAGGAAGAGACTGAAAACATTGTTCCAGAAAAAATCCACTCCACAGGCCATTTTTAAAGTTTGCTTTTTCGTCTGCTAAAACGTTGTTTCTGTGTAAACGAGAGACCAAAACACAACAATACCTTTGTTTTTCATCCTAAAACTGTTGTTGTGTAAACAGCCCCCAAGTTTAAACAGTCGTTCCAGGTCCAAACAGGAAGTCCAGGTTCAGTCGGTACAGAATAAGATAGCTGCCTCCACTTCAGCGTTAAGTTTGGTGACTGGACTCCAACATTTACCAGGGCTTCTTAAGAGCTACTCTTTGCTGATTGGTCCATTCAGCAGATAAAACAGGTGTAACCAATGTGAGGAATCTGCGTACTGATTCATTGTGTGTCACCCTTTAATTAAAAAAGGTCTACGGTTTAATGAATTTCTTTACGTGTAATTAGAGTTTATTATGTTTTTTAAATCAAATAAATCTGGTGTCGGCCATGTTCGTCCGGTCTCTCTCTGCCCGTTATCGGTGTATCCGCAGCCTTCAGGGATCCTGATCGTAAACGACTGTTGGACCGTTGACAGCTGGTTGCAGGAGGGCTCAGACTGGGTCCTGTGGTGATCAGCTGAAGGGACCCTTCCAAACCGGTCCTCGTCTCTGGGATCTGTTGGCGTTCATTCATCGAGCCATCTCTAACACACAAAGAAACAATGTAGTTGTACATTGAGGATCAGCCGAATGTGAACGTGAGAAAACGTGTCAAGCGTGGTCGATGAGGAGCAGGACAGAGCCACCCCAGGGATCAAAGAGAAGGGGGACCTCCAGGACCCCGACCTACGGGAAGAAAGAGACAGTCAGCGCGGGGGCTAAATGTTAGCGAGGGATGAGGAGTCAAAAGGAAAGAAATGATGAAACAAAGGTTGGGAGAGATGTTTGGTTTATTTCAATGCACACGCAGAGAAACGCACCAGTGCATCCCAAAGACTGTCAGGGATCACGCATCAAAGAGGTCCAGCTCAGAGGCACCAAACCACAACCTGTTGTTCAACAGATTCCTCCCTTTAAAACAGAAAGACGACATTTATCTGACCGATAACCTGCCACTCACTCTGATGATAGCTCAACGAGTCCAGAACTGCTGTCTGCAAATTAAAATATAAGCTGTGAAGCTTATGAAGCAAGTTATCAATTTATACAAACAAACAAACAAACAAACAAACAAAAGAAGATCACAGAAAAGTTAGCCTAACAGCAGCATGGACTGGGCAGCATTAATGACTGGTTATTCACATGTTGCTCACACATGTGGGCAAGAACAACAACATACACAAGCATGCCATGGTAGACAGATAAATAAATAAATAAATAAATAAATAAATAAATAAATAAATAAATAAATAAGGTTATGGGAGCATGGGAAGGGCTGAGACAGAGCAAAGCCGTTTCTCTGGACTGGGTAATTTTTTTCTTTTCTAAATGTCAGATATATTTCCATTTCTTTATTATTTTATCTATTTATCTAAAAATTCAACATGTAAATACAATTCAACATTACTTAAAAAAATTTAAGTTAAAGGGTTTTTTTTTAAGTTAGCTTAATAAAGTTAGGGTTGGTTGTCTCACTGTTCCCCTTTATTTCACTATTATTATGATTTTTAAAATGTATTAATTTATAATTTTTTATGTGGTAGCTCATGCTTACAGTTTGCACAGTGATTTTTGATGTTTGGGAGAAAGTGGGGAAATCAGAGGGGGGGCCATGGCCCCCTTAAAAATGAGGTTGACCTGAAATTCTTCACTCTGGCTCCTGAATAACAGCACTCAGCCCAGCATTCTGCCTTTTCTGTTTGTTTTAAGACACCTGCTGCATATCACCCCCTGCAAGACTCGGTGCCCCATTTCAGCCCCCTCCATTACACAGTCTGGATACGGCCCTGTGTCTAAACACACATTCACATCACTCATTTTTAACTGAAAATTATCAGTGTGAGAGTTTTTTCAAAGAAGCTTTTCCAGATTTAAAGTTTTCTGTGAAAACACAAATTTCTTATGATAACTGCTTAAACATGACACATTATGTAGTCTATGTTTTTCACAGCTTTTTTTTTTTTTTTTTTTTTTTGTAAACTTTTTAAAAGGAGTTTTTTCCAACATTTACCAGAGGAAATAGTATGAAAAAAAAAGACGTAAGCATTCACTCAAAGTCAACTTTATTTGTATATCCCCTTTCATAGAGTCATGCATACAGCCCAAAGTGCTTCACAAGAAAGAAGACACAGAAAATGACACACATCAGTAAAATATTACAAGATCCAAACCAGACTGAGGATGGCGATCATAAATCCACTTCGAAAATATATCCATACAATTAAACCAACAGAATAAGTTAGCGTATAATGTTAAATAAAATTAAAATAAAAACTTTTAAACCTTAAGGGATAAAAAAAAGATACTGGAAATATTCAAGAAATAAAATAAAAAAATTAAACGTTATCTAAACAATGATAATAACAATGATAATGTAGTCCAGGTCTGGAAGAATGGATACCTTAAAAACACTCACAGGGCTCTGAGCTGTTTTAAAGTCCAGAGACCAAGAGTCCCACAGGTTGCTTCATTAAAACAGGAACCTTTCTGGACAGGGCTTGTTCACATGAGGAACATAGAAAAGGAAGCGCACTGTAATGTTTGGAGGAGTGGGGTAGTGTTTAAATTGCAGTACAATGACTTTAAAGCAAACCTATTAAAGTAGAAGAAAAGAAATAGATCAGTCTTTAGAGGAGAAGAGTGATCAGTTTTCTCTTTTAGAGTTAGACCCATGACAGCAGCATCAACTTTAGCATCAACTTGAGCATCTGTCTGTGATTAACAGAAAAAAAAAGAGGTGTGACAGGAGTTTCTTGGATGATAAAATGAAACACTTGTAAACCGTTGAAAAAAGTTAAAGGTAAAATCTGAGTCTAACAGCCCTCTCAGGTTTGATTTTCCTTTATTGAAATCCTTTAGCATGAATTGAAGGTGATCTCTGGCTGCTTGGGCTCCTTTCAATAACTTTAACTGGATTTAGTCTTTAAGTGTTGCTCATTCTGCTTTGGTGTCAGAGAGACAGAGACAGGGGGGGGGGTACAGGCAGGTACAGTCAGGTGCTGTGATGGTTTGAGATGGAGTGTCAGAGGGGACCAGTGTGTTGGAGTAAGGTCAAAATAGATCAATATGATAATAAATATAATAAAATGTTAATTAATTGGTTTGTTGGTGGAACAGTCTAATGCGAACATTTCCAGTTGTGAATGTGACAGAGGAATCTTATTTGATGTAGAAAACTGGTTTGAAAAACCATCAAGTGTCTACTCCTAAACCAGTTCTCTGTGATTGTTTTTCTTTCTTTTCTCTGAGCATTGACTTCCATTCAGAAACAGAGGAAAACTCTACGTTCATCCAACAGTTTATGAGATCAACTGATTTGACAAGGGGGTGACGTTATTGTTCGTAACCTTTGTATTATGTTCGTGTCACACACACACTCCCCCCCCTTACTTTGATATTCCCGGTATAATTTGACCGGTCTGGTCTGGTTTAACTTCTCTTATATTAACACAAAAAAGATCATTCAAGCATAATCATCAACAGATTTTATTTAACACCCTTCCAATGATGTAAACAATGTCTCCAACTCATAGTGAACATTTATGAATGCAGTCAATATACAAAGAATTGACACTGAACACTAGAAGAATTATCCAAACGGACCAAGTTTTTAAATGTAAGATTATGAGGGTGTCTGTGAAAAGATGTGATGCATTGTTTAGTCTGGAAAGTGTGGTTCCTGTGGAGGAATAGGCACATAAGCGCGGGAAAGAGACATGTTACAGAAACAGACACTTAACTGTTTTGTTTGATGTGCCTTTGAACAGGTATGATGCATTAGTTTGGAGGGATAGGCACACAAGCGTGCAAGAGAGAGACAGGTTCCCATAATTGACACCTAATTCTTCAGCCTAAATGTGTGTGTGTGTGTGTGTGTGTGTGTGTGTGTGTGTGTGTGTGTGTGTGTGTGTGTGTGTGTGTGAGTGTGTGTGTGTGTGTGTGTGTGTGTGTGTGTGTGTGTGCGTGAGGGCAGAGGGGGTGGTGGTTGTGGATGTGTGTGTCTGCAGGGATATTATCCCATCTAATGGATGAACAGACCCATTCATTGTCTATGCCGGTCATTTTTGACCGGGAACACCACAGGTGTTTCAAAGTTGATTGGACCAGTCAAAATTCAATGGAAGTGGTGATCAGCAATTTTATATGTTCAAATGCCTGGTGTGGAGGATATCATAAGACCTTGAGAAATTTTTTTTCTTTTTTATTATGTTTGAATGAAGTCGTAAATCAGTCTGATTTGACCCGAACATCATAGAAGGGTTCTAAACTTTGATATGATCAAAAGTTTGATTTTAGAGTTTTTGTTTATGAAATAACTTGAAGTGATTTTTTTAATGATGACTTGGGAGCTGATGTTTTATCACCGTACAGAGTCCATGATGAGAGGTGAAACGGGAGGAACAAGTGCGACGCCAGCCCCGGTCTCCCCTACATGCTTCAATGTCGGGTGTTTGATGTTTTGAAGTATTTCCAGGTATTTTACTTTAAAATAATTAATAATTACCACATGTTGGATGGAGACACACCGACATCAGAGCTCCGGATCAGGGTAAAACTCATCGCCCCAAAGTTTTCAGACTTTCTAAGAAATAGGTGAACCCCTCCTTTACACGACGATCTAAAAATAATCTCACACAGTGTTCAGAGAGCAGAGGGGTGTCTATGCACCGTGCTGGACCACAATGACAGCCTTATCAGCCCGCAGACTCCCTATTTAGTCTCTCCATTGTGTTGTATAAGAACATGATTTCCCCCGGAGCGCACTTTAAGTTAGCGCGTTTTTTCATCGCGTCGATTGGACCCGTGTTTTTTCCTGTTATTGTTCATTTATAGAACTGTCTCCTGTCTCGACACCACAGTCCGTTTCCTATTTAACATCCTCCCATACATAAATTATGATACTTTGTGGCTGATAGTGAAGCCTCACACAAAGAAGTTCTTTATTAGAAAAACTCTTTTATTCGCCCAACTTCAGTCAGATAAGCGCTATTATTTGGTTTGAATGAAGCCCCCATCAGCACAGCGTGGTGAATGTGAAAGCACATGAGTGTGTGTGTGTGTGTGTGTGTGTGTGTGTGTGTGTGTGTGTGTGTGTGTGTGTGTGTGTGTGTGTGTGTGTGTGATGTAATGCGTCTGCAGGTATAAATATAGCGGCATGGCTGCAGCGCCTTCATGCAGATCCATGTCGCTCATTCGCTCCGCACTGCGCCGCTCGGTCTGGGAATGAGCCGCTGCGTCTTCTTCGTCTTACTCTCTCTTCATTGGAAAGACAAACGCAGGGAGGCTGCTCTCAGAGCCAGACCCGGGATGGGCTCTCTGGCGGCCCTGAGGACGGTCCTGGTGCTGGGGTTGGTGGTGGGACTCGCGGGATGCGCCCCGGGTCTGAACGGGACGGCGGAGCGCTGGGAGGCCCTATACTCGCGCTCCCTGGCGCGGGTCCCGGGGGAGAAGCGCGAGGAGATCAACCGGGACAGCGACTACCTGTTGGGCATCAAGCGTCTACGGAGACTCTACTGTAACGTAGGCATCGGCTTCCATATCCAGGTGTTACCGGACGGCAGGATAACGGGAGTCCACAACGAAAACCGGCACAGTAAGTCATCCAACTTAACAGGTAGTAAAACGCTGATTATTCGTGTCCAAACTTCAGGAGGAAGAAAACAGCCTGTCACTCCTACACTCACCAAAACAACAGGAGAAGAGTTGAACTCCACAGTGAAAAACGATCCTTTGAAAAGCGCCGTGATTAAAGCGCGCTCTCTAGCCCCTGATACCTGAGCCGCACCTGCTCCGTCAGACCCAGCATCAGAGGTGGAGGTCTCAATCCCTGTCCGAGCACCAACATCTGCATGAGTCCTGCCGGAGTGCCGCTGAGCAGATCCGGGCTGGTGTGTAACCAGAGCTCGCTGTGACTCAGGCAGGTCCTAAAGTTAGGACGGAGGCGTCCTGAAAGACACATTAACCCCCGGACACAGCCGCTCCACAGGAGGGGAGTCAGACCTTTATCAGAGACATGTGGAGGTCTGACTGACCCCTGAGTCTGAGAACAAACCCGGTTTATGAGAGTCCTCACTGATTTCAGACTAGGCACGACAATCTAGGGACACATTTAAAACAAAACTTTTAAAGAATTAGAGCTGGGGTTAAAAAACACTCACTCTGTAAACTAATGTCAGGATCTCTGTACAACACACTTTAAAGACCAGACTTAGTTCATTTTTATCAGACCTGGACTCTGTGTTTTCATCCCTGCTCCTTTGAACTCCTCCAGAGGAGCTGATGTGGAGCTGAACTCTGCAGAAAAACACTTTCTCCATTCTCCACCACACACACTCTGTTTCATTAGATCAGTGCTGCTCAATGCCATTCTTCAGCAGCCCAGTACCTGAGCATCACTGTGTGTGTGTGTGTGTGTGTGTGTGTGTGTGTGTGTGTGTGTGTGTGTGTGTGTGTGTGTGTGTGTGTGTGCTTTGTTTCCTATTTTTCTACCTGCATCAAAGTGAGTAAGTGTGTGTGTGTGTGTGTGTTCATGTCTGTGTGTGTGTGTGTGTGTGTGTGTGTGTGTGGTTGATTTCCTCCATCATTATCATCATCACTGGTGTGAGCACGCGTGTGTTTTCTTCCCTCAGGTCTGCTGCAGATCTCTCCGGTGGAGCGAGGCGTGGTGACTCTGCTGGGCGTCCGCAGTGGACTCTTTGTGGCCATGAACCGGAGAGGGAAGCTGTACGGCTCTGTGAGTGTACCCACAAACACAAGCTGATTCAGCACACACACACGCACACACACACACACACCAAACACACACTTTGCTTTGGTTTATTTGATGAATAAAATCAGATTTGTTCAGGAGTAAAAACAGGACATGACACTTAAAGTTTGTGGAAAACTGAGGTTGATTTATCTGTGCAGCTCTTTGGACTTGTTGTAAAATTGGATCAAACTCAGATTCAGGCTGTATCAGCTGATGACAAACTTCAAGCTGCACAGAAATACCAAGTGAGGACTGGCCGTATGGTCACTCTGATGTCTGACTGTGGCAGTTTGGTTGGTAGACATTCATGATGATGGTGTAACATTGGAGACCCAGTGTGTGAGGAAAACCCACAGTAGGGGCTTCACTTACACACACACTCACACATGGTTACACACAGTGACGGCTCTGCAACATGTATGTGCCTTCTCCTGTGGAAATGAAAAGAGCTGCTGGCTGTGTCTGTGTCTTCAGCTCGTTGTGTCGGAGGGACAGATGTTTTTACTGCTTTCACGTTGACTTGAAGGAGCAGAGTGTCCGGTTTAGTGAAAGGTAGCAGTGGGCTGCAAATTGAAACCAGGTAGTTACAGCTCTCCCTAAACTCCGCTCAAACTACAGAGGCCATGACACTGATGGCGAACAAGTGATAACTGACAACATCAGCTTCTGTTGGTCCATGACTGTGTGCTCCAGGGTCAACACTGAATCAGGTCAGATAAGATAGGATAGGATAAGATGAGATAAGATGTATTTAACTTTTGTTTTATCTGAGGGAAATTTACAGATTTACAGCAGAAAACAAGAAAGTTTACAGTGAAAAGCTTTAGGTAAGAATATATCAAATAGAATAATAAAGTAAAAGTGACTTGGACAGAAATATAAACATATGAAGCCTAACACTAAGGTAAAAAGTCTTCTGAGCAACCTCTGAGGCAACAGCTTGACCATCAGTCTCCTAAAGGCACCACCCCCAGAGGGTCCACATGGTCCACATGGTCCAGAGGGTCCAGACGACAGCTCAAGACAAAGCTGGTCTTCTTTACCCGTCTGTTCAGTCTTGCTCTCATTTGTCCTGTTGGACCGCAGCAGGTGAACTGCCTCTCATGTGGGGATCATACCCAGTGTTTGCTAAATATCCATGTCTCTGTGGCTAGCATGATGCTACAGCACCCTCTGGTATTCCCTCTGGTGCTGAGTTAGCACGGTTAGCTCATCTTTTTGGAGGAAGATCGTACATTCTCTTTAACAATGGGTCTAAGAACAGGTTGATGTTGTCTCTAGCTCACAACACAGTGCCAGCATGTCGTCCTCGCCTCCTTCTCTTCAGCTCGTGGGGAACATTGGCCCTAGCACAGGTTAGCATCGACATACTACAGGCTGCTAACTGCTGAACTTTGTCTGAACAACGTGACCATGGTTACACAGAAGATCCGTGGAAACACACATGAGCAAAAATAGTAAAAAACACAACTACAGATGTAAATAGTTTTGTCACTTTGATCAACAAATGAGACATAAAGAGTAAATACGGACTACCAATGCAAAGACGACAAAAAGCCACTTAAGCTGCACTTCATGAAAGGTGTTTCTCTCAGTGTTTCCAGTTAAATTTGATTGATGTGAAAAACAAAGGCACAAATGTTCACCCTGTAACACATTTCCCTGAAAAAAATTCCCAGAATTAATGAGTGCTCATGAGTAGGCCACGCCTTTAAAGTCTGACAGCAGTGAAACTTTTCTGATATCTTCATTTTGACCAGAAAGACTGAAACAAAACTCACTTTGTGAGAAGTCAGTTAAGTTTTCTGTTTGAAGCAGACCTGACAAATAAAAAGTCTACTCTTTACTCTATTTGCATATATTTTTTTACACAAATTCTCCTGGAGTCCAGTGGATGAAAAACAAGACAGGCCGAGTCGGGACAGAGCTCCAGTCCCACCCTTGAGTTCTTCTCAGACCAAATGTGTCAGTTGAGTTTTATTGATGTTAACAGGTTCAGTTCAAAACTGAGTGATGAATTTCCAAAACACTGATGCTGTTTTAACAAATGATGGATCCAAACCATCAGTTGGCAGAGGAACAGCACGTACTGGTCCTTTAAAGAGTACAGTAAACAGCAGCACATAGAGAGCCTGGTGTCCCGCGTCCTGCCCCTCTCACAGCATTCATCGTCCTCAGTCTGAGTTTGGTGACAGAAACAGCCACTACAATGTTCCAGCTCTCAGAAATAACGTGATTGTTTGATGCTAATCGCTGCGAACAATATCCAAAATTCCCCGCAGCTTTGTTTTGTCTTTGCTGTTGAACAATCCACATTTTTGAAATCAGCCTTATATCTTTTCTATCTGCTCTCTTTCAGCTGCACTTCAACAACGAGTGTAAGTTCAGGGAGAAGCTCCTCGCCAACAACTACAACGCCTACGAGTCGGCCGCCTACCCGAGGATGTTCATCGGCCTGAGTAAGAACGGCAAAACAAAAAGAGGAAACCGGGTGTCCCCCGCCATGACAGTGACGCATTTCTTACCCAGAATCTAAAGCATCACAGACTTCACCTCAAACCATGATGCACTTTCACCACCAGCTTTACACAGGTGTATCTGATCTCTGGATTTATCCGTCTTATTTATGTTAAACCATGATTTTGTATTTTTCTAGGAAGGGCTGTTTCCCTGAGCGCTATGGGGCAGAGGTTAAAGATTATTTATGTTTTTATTTTCTAATTTAAGAGAAACTTGCTGCTATGTGATGATTTTTTGATGTTTTGCACTGAAATGAAAACGAGCAGTGCACATTTCACACTTTGACTTCTTGATCACTTTTTTTATATTTAAAAGACTTCTGAGTCCAGATCTGTTAACAGAATCTGTGTCAGACGGCGCTCTGATTGCCCAACACGCCAGCTCCTTTGTGTGGCACTGGAGCCTAATTGAAACAGGATCATCTTACTACTGCAGAGCGGAGGGAGAGGAGCCCCCACCGCCCTCTCTGGGCTGTTTATAGCTCTGCCAAGGGGGGTGAACTCTGAACTTTTCTGCCATCCATCTCAGTCAGAGCCATAGCACTGCAGATAGAGAGGCATCCTCTCTGACATTATATAAGGGGAGAATTTGGGAGTTTAAAGGCAAGGTCACAGAGCTGAAATGTGACAGAGACACAGCCTTGACTGTGGATTCTTTGAGTCCAGTTATTTCTGCTGGTCTGAGGGGATTGACTGGCCTGCAGGGTCTGTGCGGGGTGCTGTGTGACAGTCCAACAGATATTTGATGTGAGACAAATGTTTGTCATCTCTGTGTGAGGAGGAAAAACCAAGCTGGGTTGTTTCACTTAGACACACCTTACTTCAGTCTAAAATACATCTTCCTGTGTTATAATTGGCTGTTAAAGGGAAGGGAAATTCACATGGGAGTACTATGAACCTGCATCATTCAAGACCCATGGTGAGAGCCTGGTTCAGACACAGACTTACACAGATGTACACACGTTCAGTCATTACACAAACCATCAGTCTAAAGCCCTGTTTCCACCAAGCGACTGGTACAGATCAGCACAGTTTGGTACGGGTCGGGCCGGTAAAGCCATATCCTGCTTTTCTTGGTAGGGAGCGTATAGGCTAGATGCCAAAAGGCGTGTGAGCAATGTAATAGCATGACAAGCAGCACAACACAGTGTACCCCCTTAATAAATCCAACAAAGAAGAAATGTGCACAGTAAACAAAGAGCAACATTGGAGGACATCCAACATTTCTTTGTGATAAGCATGTGGCTCTTTGTTGCAGAGACCTTTGTTTCAAGATGTTGTTCCTATGGTGCGTTCGAGGCAACCCGTAAATCGTATGTTTCCCAGTTGAAATCTCCAAGTTCTGACCTGAAAGCGTTCCAGGCAATTTACGACTTTGGTTTGAGCGCAAGGAATTCTGGGATGTAAACGAACCCGCATGGCAGAAATTCTAAGATCTATGCTTGGTCATTTCAATTTACCAAAGGAGCCTGCAAGTTCTTTATTTAAGTGAAACAGAGGAGGGGAAACGGTGCATGAGGTATTTACTTTATATCTCACAGTATATGTCGTTATTTTAAAGTGTAATTTTTGTTGATTAATGCACTGAACGCCAGAGTTGCTGCCAATGTGCAATGTGTGAACATCAGACTAGAAGTTTACACTTGTAGCCCAGTGATTAAAGCTCTCTCTCTCTCCCTCCCTCCCTCCCTCTCTCTCTCTCGCTATTAGCTATTTCGTGTCAGCGACACATTTGTCCACTGTCTTGGACACATAACAGATAATAGTACATAATCGTGTGTGTAAATTGTGATTGCAACATTCAAATTTACTTCACATTGTTGTAAAGTCTATTTCTCACTGCACTACCGCATCCCTAGAGGCTGCCATATTGTTTTGGTACAGATGTGACGTCACAAGTCGTAACTCGGAGTGAATCAATCTGGTTCGAGTTTACGGGTCATATGTTACGAGTTCGACTGCCGTTCCAGGGTATTTTCACAAGTTACAGGTGGGAAATATACGAGTTACGGGTTGCCTCGAACGCACCACTACTTACTGCTGTCACATGTCACACAATTCTTTGACCAATCAAAAGACTATAGTGTTTCTAGCTCCGCCTTCTGGGGTCTGATTGGTATGTCTGGCACCCTAATAGAAGGGTCCAAATTAGCAGGTAAATAGGGGATCTGTCCTGGTCTTAGTCAAAGGAAACACCACAAAATGAGTGCCTTACTGAGACAAACTGAGCTGAACTGCCTGGTGGAAATGGGACTTTAGCCTAGCGTTGTGGAACGGCCCATTTGGCTGCAGCGTTAGCCACATGCATAACTGCAAATTGACCAAAAAAGCTTGGCAGGTGCAAAACGTCATATGTCAAGCTGAACAGGTGTGGTAATCCAGCTGTTAGTGCCTGTGATGGTGAGGTCTACCTCCATTAAATTCAATGCTCTGTTGGGGAGTTAGCCTGGCTCACAGATACCAATAATCCTTATTCTTTATTTCCACAAACAGTCTGTTTTCATTGCTAATGGCTGGGTTACCACACAGGCCCTGGCTGCTGCATCTCCCAGTAAACCTGCAGAGCAAACAGCTTCTCTGTGCTCCTGTGTGGGTTGTGTTGAAATAGTCGATGAAGCTTTCATTTTTTATCCAGCTGCTGCTGAGAGACGGTTGTAACTGTATGGCAGTTTTTTCATAAGGTGTCATTCACAGACCTTCCAAATAACATGACAAATCACTTGTGGATGACTCAAAAATAACGTATTGGTACATGAAGTCTGCTGATATCCGGGGCTGAATGAGTTGACCTGACTCTGCTCTGGCTCACTCCAAAATGTGCGGAGAGGCTCAGGGACAGGGTAAGGTCTCGAGCTCTAGCTTTAAGTCTTCTTCAGTACGTAAACTATGGATCCAGGGTCACACAGAGCACAAAGCAGGAGAGCATTAACCATGGCGCCCTGAACAAATTCTGGCTTAGTGTTCTGTTTTATTTAAAGGAAGGGTCTGCAGGAGTTGTTGTTACTTGTTAGTAAACACAACTTTCAAACTGGGCTCCTCCTCCTTGGCTCAGTGCCAGTGGCCACCCACACCAGCTGCCTCTGACCGAAGCTTCATGAACACATCACTAGCCCAGCAACCACCTGTAGCATCACCTTTCTATGTGGGAAAAACTTAAGAGCTGTGTACCTGACTTGGCATGTTAGCACAAGCTAATCACAGGTATTTGACACATACCTGGTTAGCAGAAAGCTAACTCACATCGCTCTTTGTCCAATGCTGCTCTCCAAGTGCCTAAAAATGAGTGAAAGTGGAGCCAAGCTTCCCCCTCATTTAGGAAAAAGTTTTATCTGTTTGGTGTTTCATTTCACATTGGTTGTGTTCCTCTCTTCTTGCTCTGTCCTTTATTGTAGCTGCACAGGATAGCTTCTTCCACTTGTCATCATCAACACTCAAACTCACACACACTAAGTGCACTGTGATAGGCTGATGTTACCATGCCTGGTTTCCGCCCAGAAATGTCCTGAAACATCAACATCCAGGCAGAGGAGGGGGTTGAGGCAGACTCAGACACTGACACACATGCTTAGAGGCCTAGAAGTGAAGATTGAGCAGGACTTTTCCTGTGAAAGTTGATATTTCATTATTTGTTGGAAAATCTTGTAGACTCCATCTTTAAAGACACCAGAAAGGTTGTTTTGCTGGTTTGGAAACTTGGCAGGCACCGTTAGCATCCTATATGTCACATAGCTACCATCCAGCTAGCCCAGCTCATGCTAACATCAGGTCATGAACTGACCTCGTCTCAGTCTTGGGCCTCCAGCCAAAGCCATGAGTCAGCGTAGCACTCCACCAACCACTGGGTGAAGCCATGGTGACGTAGCATGGTTCGTAGCTTAGCATTAAGACAGCTGAAGTTGTCTTACTATGAACTATGCCACAGCATCCCCTCAGATGACACACTGCTTGTCCTTCTCACCTGGTTGGAGTTAGGCCGGCAGTTCTTCCTGTCCTTGGTTTCATGCTAAGCTAACGTGCTGCACACAGCAAACAGCAAACGTTTGACTCTCAGCACAGAGGATGACATATTTCCAAAGAAGATGAACTATTTTTGTAACCATATTTCTATCTTGATCCCAGCCTTCCTTCAGTTTTTAAGGGATTTCTCAGGCGATCCATCAGTGTCACTGTCTAAGTGTTTCCCCCCTGCTCACTTCCTCCAGCCGTGATGAACAACAACCACTCAGGATAAAATAAACCCAAATATAAACATTGTTGAGGAGACAAACTTAGGCACACTTCCAGCTCAACTAATTTCCAATCTCCTGCTACAAGCTCTGATTTCACTTCCTAAAGCAGAAGGATTTCATTACTCAGACCATTTTCCAGAGACTGTGTCTTCTGTCCCTGCCCCTGCCCCTCCTCTGTCTGTCTCTGCCTGTCCCTGCAGTTGACTTCAGCCCGGCTCTGGTGGCCATGTTGTCCTAGTTGCGCCTTGTCACGTTCCGGCTATCTTTACCCAGTGATTTACTTTTAGAAAGGATAATCATGGGAGAAATATTTACGGACAGCTGTTGGACTGTACTATATGCTCGGGCCAGTAACCCTATATTTTTCTTTATATATTTGTAAATAGAACTTCTGAGTAACTGAAGGTGCTGGTATTCGTTTCGGGGGGAGCACTTTTAAACCAACAGGCCTGTCTGGAAGTTTCTGTGTGCAGTCCCAGTTTGTGTTTGGTTCACTGTGATAATAAATGAATCACTTATCAACAACTCAGAGCCCTGGGCAGAGTAAGGTGACCGCACTCAGCCTGTGCTTATTTATTATTGGATGTTTGTTTTGGGTTTGACATATTTTTTATTGCAGAGGTTATGAATCTCTGTTTGAACATTCCTCTAACTCCTGCTGGTCCCGAGCAGCAGCTTCAAAAACACACTCACACTCTGTCATGATAGTACTGTTTTCTCTGCTGAGCGTGAGTGCCTGCAGAAGTACTGATGCATTAGCACTGAGGCGGGCCACGCTGAATGCACAGGCTAGGTATTAAGTTGCAAATAGCTCAAGCAAATATCATGCAAACTGTGGCGGCTTAAGACTGTGATTCGTGCAAACCAGCGTGGATGTTCAGGCTCCTGTGAGCTCTGCAGGCTGCGACATACTCTACGTGCCTTTGTGCACATTGTCAGAACCAGTCCTGAAACATCTTCTGTTTCAGTTTATTCTCTATAATCCTCCCTCCATGCTCCCAGACGCTCTCAGCCAGTCAGCAGCCGGTCAGCAGCCAGTCAGCAGCCCAGCATGCAGGTAACCCAAAGAGTCACAGCTGGGCTGGCTGCTCTTCAGTATCACTGCTTTGCATGCCGGCATCGTGTTTGTAGAAGAAAACCTCTCTGCCCTCTGTCACTGACCCAGGACCAGCCCTCTCTCTAACAGCTCATTTGGTTAGCCAGCTTCAGTCAGGGAGATGGGGGGGGGGTCAAAGTCTGCAGTCTGTCTGCTTTGAGGCCTTCAGGGGGTCAGGTCCACCTGCAGGAGGACAGATCGTTACAGATACACACTTTGACTTCAGTGGATTCAGAGGATCCCTCAGATCAGAGATGAGAAATCAGAGCGAACAGGAGCTGGGGGGTTTGTGTGTGTGGTGAATGAAAATCACTGAGGGTATCTTTAAAGACAGGTTTTGTTGCTGAGCTGTTGAATCCATGTCAGTCTGTTCAGGGGGGGCAGTAGTGATGCTGATTCTGAGTCCTGTGGTCTATGATGCCTGTTTATCATTTAATGTTTATCATTTTGTGGTCCTGTAGTTTTATACAGGCACTGATGAGATGTCTCACTGTATGTGCTGTGCACATGACTAACACATGGGGATGATTCATGATGTTTTGTGTGTTTTATGTATTTTTGTGAGATCTTTTATGACACTGAATTGTTTTCAATAAAAGAATATGACCATGTGATGCTGCGTCTCTGAGTGTTTTTACCAACAACACTAAAAATAGTGAATAATGACTCTTTCCTGACAGTAGCCTGTAACAGCCTGAACTCTGCTCGTCCATACGTCCTTTAATGGGTATGAATTGATCTCTAAAGGCAAACTAAAGCCATATGTGTGGATTAAACTCAGTCATGAAACATATTCATCCTTTCATGGGTTGCTGGATTGTCTCTTGGTGTGGACCCTCTACACACAGCGCAGCCTGGCTGAGGATAAGTTTCCACTCTGTTTAGAGCTGTCCACTTTGGAGGCAAAGCATCCTGGGACACTCAGCAAGCTGTGCTGGTGGTTCTTCTGAAATTTCTTTCCCTGGTTTGTCTTTATCACGCCCACAAAGAAAAGGTGGTGTAATATAGAAAATATGCCTTGTAGGCTGCTGATTTGTTTGGAAAGATGTTCAAGACAGGAAACGAAGCAGCTAAGTTTGGTAACGAGCTGCTCCTCAGCACTAGACGTGCTCCATAAAGCCCCGTTTCCACCAACAGTCCAGTCTGGTTCAGTACAGTTTGGTGCACGGTGGGTCAGTAAAGCCTGGTCCTGTATGTGTTTCCACAGCCAACTGTGCTTTTCTTGGTAGGCGGTGTGAAAGCCAAAGGCCAATAGCACGATGGCACAGCAGCACGACTCAGTGTACCCCGCCAATAAAACCAACAGTGAAGAAAAATGTGACACAGCAAACAAAGAGCAAGGATGGAGGACATCCAGCAGTTTGTCTTCTTTATAAACAGCTGTGTGCCACCAGGAGAAATACAGCAGCCACTTTCACAGGGGACTGCAGTGTTTCTAGCTCCACCTTCTGGGGTTTGGACCAGTACGTCTGGCACCCCAACACAAGTTTCAAAAAGTGGGACGGTACGGGTCAGTGATTTAGGGACCTGTCCCGGTTTCACTCTGTGAAAACGCCACAGAATGCGAGCCATACCGAGATGAGCTGAGCTGAACCGCTTGGTGGGAACAGGGCTTAGGGCACTTCTTGGCCACGCCTGTTAAAGAGATCTGGATCTCAGTGGGTTTTTCTGTCCTGCTCTTCTAGATGCTCCTTCAGTCTCATGTTGAGTTGTGCAGAAACCTCAGTGGAGGTTTTATAACCTGGGAGAATCTCCTTTTTGGCTTTTTTAGACAAACTTGGTTCAGTTTTTCAGTGCTTCCCTTTAGTCTATCAGCTCTGCACCCTGTGTGTATTCATTACTCTTCTTTTTACGTACGTAACATCAGACACACAGGTACACGTCAGGTTTGATCTGAAATCTTCAGTCTGATGTTAAAGTAAAAAGCAGGAGGATGGGATGGATCTGTTGATGTGGGGACCTTAGATCAGCTGGGTGATGAGCAGGATCATAGTGAGCTGGTCATTATGCACATTAGAGTCCGTGCAGGGTGAGCGTGCGTCCACACTGGTCAGCCAGCTGGGACTCTAATGAACATCATCACCCACTCTCATTTTACCACCAAGGCCAGTTTTCTGTCTGTTCAGCTGTCTGCAGACACTGAAAGCAGGGAGCCACTTACACACAGTGAAGACATGCCTATGAGTGATCGTATAATTAGGAAAATATTTAGCATGGCAAGGAGGAAAAAATACTTTATTAATTTCATTCTATTGTTTGCTAAGTTTAAACCTGGAATGCATTAAAATAATTAGTTTGCAAGCTTAAAGTGATTCTCTGGGATGGAACAAGTTGGGTCCTATCACAAGGTTTAGGGCAGAAATTACCCCTACAGCAGTGATTTTGTGCAGCAGAAGCCCAGAGCGCTCACACCAAACACCCCCTCCCTGCTCCTCTGCTGGTTTCCTCTGCACTCAGACGGGGCCATATTTTTCTTGACCAAAAACACAAATAAACGGACTCCCACCAAAAAATCTGATATCAGTCTGCATTCACGCTTTATTTAGAGAATTTTCAGCATATTACTTTCACACACAAAAAACGTAGCTAAAAAAAACTATTCACTTTGAATAAAGCGTGAATGCAGACCGATATCCGATTTTTTGGTGGGAGTCCGTTTATTTGTGTTTTTGGTCAAGTAAAATATGGCCCTGTCTGAGTGCAGAGGAAACCGGCAGACGAGCATATGAAAATTCATATGAAATTCATATGAAAAATATGAAAAATAAAAAATTGGAGCATAATTTTGTGTTATGGAGAAAAGTTGTGACTATTGTTTTAGCTTTAATCCATATTATACTGAATTTAGAGTTATTCAACATTTCTCTGTCAGACTACGCTCCCTAGAAATGTCCCTCATCATTTCTATCACAGTTTAGACAAAATTTAAATGAATTATGGCTCAAAAATCCCAGTAACCAGCTGACAGGACAAGAAGAGAGAAACATGACTCTACAACTCTACATTTAGTGATGCTAACACAGTCGACATTTCCTCCATTTTTTGTCCCATGTGCTAACTGCAGACCCTGAACATGTCACCACCTGACCTCCATCAGCTCATATTTAAGCTCCTTTTCTTCACAGTTTGCTCTTTATAACATCTACAGTAAGAAGAGCAGAAAATGTTGGTAACACAGTTGATGAACAGTCAATGCGCCCCATGTACAGGCAATCATTCTGATGAGATATTGATGAGGAGGAGCTGAAACATGACACACTTTCTTCAAGGTTCACACCAAAAAGGATGGGACCTCAGCTGATTTGGGTCATGTGACTTTGGGGACAACCATTGCTGATTTATAGGGTTTTTTTCAATGGGTAACACAGTTGGTGCGGATTTCTCAGACACACACAAAGTGAATTACTTTATCTAAATTAATTCTTAATAGTTTTCAAACTGCTTTGTAATACTTTTATGATTATTTTTGAACAAATAATGCTGAAAATAACAAACACAAACATGTACTCGAGTGTTAATTTTGAAGAGCAAACTTGAGATTAGAGAAGCTGCTTCGTAGTTTTCCTCCATATCTGCCGTCCTGGCTGCTGGACCGAGATCTGCTGCACCTTGGCCTGGCTCAGAGCAGGACAGGTGTCCACACAGCTCCTCAACACAAGTATTTCTGCCCCCGATTCATCTGCAGCCGGGCTAAAACTGGCCCCAAAGAATGACAGAATGACAACTTTCTGCAGGACCAGACCAAGGCCGGCCCTGTTAGGGGCTGTAAACCAGACTAAAGATAGAGCCTGCCCCCTGCGTGCTCTGCCCTATTGTCTGCTTAGTGTGCAGGGCACACACACACACACACACACACACACACACACACACACACACACACACACACACACACACACACACACACACACACACACACACACACACACCTGTAGATTTAACATGAGAGCCTTTGAACTTTATGAAGAGGGAGGGTTAACAACGACGTCTGTGCCAACAGAGGGCAGTGATTGGTCGGTGGTTTCCTGGTGTCTGAGCGTACATACGGGTAGGTGAGGAGACGATAAAACCTCCTCATGTACACACACACACACACACACACACACACTGGCGCTGTGTTGTGATGTTTATGAGACAGAGGAACAGAGCAGAGGAGAGAAGCAGGTCCTCGAGGGGTGATCTGAGCCCTGTGGGACCATGTGTCAGAGGGACGTCCTCAGGAGAGACGCTCTGAGGCTCACAGTCCTTTTCTTTTCGGCCCCAGTCACAGCCCACCCCCGGCTTCTCCTGCTCCTTTGATGGATTCAGGTTTTCTTTCCTGGCCCACCTCAGGTATTACATCATTTAAAGATCTTTGTTGAGGTAACATAGTGGCATCATTTCAACAGTCATCTGAATAATTTCCACTTTCTAAATCAGATCTTTTTTAGATACTTGCAAATCTGAAGTTTTCTCCAAAATGATAAACCCCCAACCTTCCAGACCCCGCTCCTTTAGGTACACTCCTGATACTCTCACATTGTGTAAGGGTACCACCTCTCATTTCCTCCCTGCATCCCTCCTCTTTAGAGGCGGATATGAAGTCCCACTGTGAAGAGGACCAGGGTGAAGAGATTTCTGACCCATGAGTCCACTCCTCTTCATTTTCTGCTAACACAGACCAATACAATGCTGAACTGTTCATCGTACACACTTCTCTATAATCAGATTAGCTAAGACGTTTGGAAGTATTAATCTTACATGTGACAGGTGCCATCAAGCTCCAGCATCAGACAGCCACACGTCGTGGTCCTGACCTTCTGTTGTTACAGAGATCTCCTTCATCCTTTAGGAGTCCAGATGTCCTCGTCAGCACTTCTGCTATAACAGCTTGTTTTGGTTTTCCCTCTGTTAACCTACAGCTCCCAAAATATGAGACAGACCCAGTGCCATCTCTAAGGGCTGATGGGTCTGCAGTCCGTCTCAGCCCCGTCACAGCAACAGATCAGACACATTTCCACTCAAGTCAGTCTGTCAACTTACACTGGATCCACTCCTAAAAACAACCAGAGACTTTCAAAATAAAGCAAACTGTCAAAACCAGTTCATATTTATCGTGACTACATCAACAAACTGAGGTAATGTTTGGAGCCAGACCAGGAGTCACAGGTTTGAGGTTTCACAGCCCAACGTGGTTGAAGAGAGACTGATCAGTGGGAAGTGTGGGAGCTCCATGGTCTGTGACTCCAGCTGTCTGTCAGTCACTTGTTGGACTGAACATACATTGGTGTGAGTTGACAGTCGTAGTCAACAGGTAACAGAATGGAGTTGGACTGCAGACATATCTGGTGTGTTTGAGGCGTTACCAAGACAAAAGATTTTGCTACATTAAAAATCACACACTCCTTCCTCCCACAGTGCATGTCTCAGAGATGTTTCATACTTTATTAAATTGAAAAAGATAAGATGCTGTTAGCCTCAAAATAAATTCTTAAAATATGGAGCTCTTTTTTCAAGGTTCTCTTCATGGACGGATCCAGTTTGGTGATACCAACCCCAGCCAAAATCAATGGTTATACAGTAAAGCACTAGCTCCTGTGTGTTTGATGAGACCAAAACAGACAGAAAAAACATGGAAGTCTGAAAGCTCTGTTTTGATAATGCCCTAGCTGTTTATATAAGAACCTCGGGGGTTTTGGTTTTTACCAAGAAAACTTTGGAAAATGGTGAGGTATCAGCCCTTACATTAAACTCTATGATCTATTGTTGTTATCATTGTATTTGTCCAAAAAAAATGTTCCTTAAGTTGTACCAGGCATTAAAATGAACCAGAGAACAAAGAAAAACGAGGCTGATCTAAGACTTTTTCCATGACTCTTCTTGTTCACTTCTTTTTCAACAGCCAAGCTTTGATGGTGTTGTGTTCAAATGATCTTTTCCTTTTTATTTTTTTTTCAATTTTATTTGAAAACTGCTCTTATTTTACTTAAGAACCTGTCAAACATTTACTGGTATGTCTGAAAAACTCAATTACAAAAGTTTTGAAGGAGAAGAGAAGGTGCTCTGCGTTCTGTCGGTGTTTGAAACCCGTCAGGAGGTACAGCTGCTCTCAGGTTTATCCAGAGGCAAATCAGCTGATCACTGCCTGCATTCAAATGAGCTCAGTGTTTGTGTGAGAGCACACCTGCTGCTGCACACACACATACACACACACTCTCGACTGTTTGCATCTGCCTTAATGTTTTTATCCCCGTCATGATCCAGATCTTGAATTTATGGATCATCAGACTGAGAGCGGCAAAGTGTCTTTAACCAGTACACACTCAGCATACACCTCTTAAGTTGTTACACATATGCAAACCACATATTGTGAAAGAGATCCAAAGCTTCATCCTGAACAAATAAATTCAACATTCATCGTCGCAGCTCAAGTTCTGCTTCAGACTTTGTTTCCCAATTTCTCTCCATCTGAGTCAGGTTCCTTTGGAGCTGTTTGTGTTTCAGTTGCTGTGATAGTCAGGACTCTAAGGATGATAAAGACAGAAAAAGTTTGAATCAAGAATTTAATGAAGAGTTTAATAAGGAGCTTTAAAAAGAAAAGCAACAGAGAAAGAGCAGATTTGGCAGTGAAATGTAAAGGCCTCTTCCAAAAAATGGACGGTCTGTGAGAGTGTGTGTGTGTGTGTGTGTGTGTGTGTGTGTGTGTGTGTGTGTGTGTGTGTGTGTGTGTGTGTGTGTGTGTGTGTGTGTGTGTGTGTGTGTGTGTGTGTGTGTGTGTGTGGTAACAGCAGTTATCCTCTGCTGAAGAGTCCTCTGATGTGCAGCTGTAAAGTGAACACTTCAAACACTGCTCCTCCTGTTCCTCTCTTTTATTTCTCGACCTCTCTGCTCGAGTGTGTGTGTGACTTTAGGAAATGACGTGGACTCTTGTGTCTGAGGAACTCCAGGACTCTCCAGCTGTGGCAGTAACATCCCTGAGACCGTCTCCCTGAACCAGAAAATGAACACTGAAACAGGTTTTCTGTTTCTGATGAACTGTGTCACAAACATCAAACTCCTGCTCCAAGCGTCAGCAGCGCGCTGAGTCAGCAGTCTGTGTCCCACTCAGAGTTTTCCTGATCATCTGTCAGTGTATACTTTTTTTTTTTGGGAGGTTATAAATTTAAGATTGATAATAATCTTACTTATCTTTGATACTTTCTTCTGTTTCAATGATTTTGGATTCATTATGAATGTGAGGTAGAGCAGCCAGGAAGTATTCACAGGGCTTCACTTTTTACACATCACTATCTTACCGCCTCTTTCCAAAATGAAATAAATACATTTTTCCCTCAATGCTACACACAACACCCCATCATGAAAGAAGTGAAAAAGTTTTTTTCTTTCTTTTTTTGCAAATTAACAAAAAATTAAAATCCATAACATTACGTGTACAGTAGTCAGTTATAATTGAGCTTATTTCATCATCCTGTTTCCACTGAGCCCTCTTGAGATGCTCCTATAGCTTCATTTGAGCCCACCTTTGGTAAATTCAGTTGATTGGACCTGATTCTGACAGGCACAAACCTGTCTACACACGGTCCCACAGGTGACAGAGCAGGCCAGAGCACAAACCAAGCAGGAAGTCAAAGAACCTGTCTGTAGACCTCAGAGACTGGGTTGTTCCCAGGCACAAATCTGGGGAAGGGTCCAGAAACATTTCTGCTGCTTTGAAGGTCCCAGTGAGCCCAGTGGACTCCATCATCTGTGGATGAAGAAGTTCAGAACCAACAGGACTCTTCTAGAGCTGGACCCATCTAAACTGCGCCATCAGGGGAGAAGGGCCTTGGTCAGGGAGGAGACCAAGAACCTGATGGTCACTCTGTCAGAGCTCCATGGTCCTCTGTGGAGAGAGGAGAACCTTACAGAAGAACAATCATCTCTCATGGTAGAGTGGGCAGACAGAAGCCACTCCTCAGTAAAAGACCCATGGCAGCCTGCCTGGGGTTCTCCAGACCCTGGAGGACTCTCAGACCATGAGAAGTCCTCTGCTCTGATGAGACAAAGATTGAACTCTGGTGTGAACACCAGGTGTCATGTTTGGAGGAAACCAGATCATCACCTAGACCATGCCATCCCTACAGTGAAGCATGGTCGTGTCAGCATCATGCTGTGGGGAGGTGTTTCAGCAGCAGGAACTGGGAGACCAGTCAGGATTGAGGCAAAGATGAATGCAGCAATGTTCAGAGACATCCTGGATGAAAACCTGCTCCAGAGCACTTTGATTTCAGACTGGGGCGACGGTTCATCTTTCACCAGGACAACGACCTTAAGACCACAGCCTCTGTGAAGGTCCCTGAGGAGCCCAGGCAGAGCCCAGACCTGAATCTGATCATACATCTGTGGAGAGATCTGATCTTTTTTTTTTTTTTTTTTATCGTGTTCAGCGTCCTTGAGTGTCCTGAAAGGCGCTTTTAAATAAAATGCATTATTATTATTATTATTATTATTATTATTATTATTATTATTATTATTATTATTGTTGTTGTTGTTGTTGTTGTTGTTTTTATTGTTATTATTATTATCATTATTATTATTATTATTATTATTATTATTATTATTATTATTATTATTATTATTATTATTATTATTATTATTATTATTATTATTGTTATTATTATTAAAATGTCAGTGCACTGACGCTCCCCATTATCAGGGAAGGGAAGATGCAGCAGGTCCCACTTTGGTTCCACTCTGTTACCGCTCACATCCCAAGTCTGAAGCAGGCCCAAACCTGGCCAAGAATCAGTATTCAAAAATATATCTGAAGCAAGGAGCGGGATGCAATCTTAGTTGAGTGCAGTGATAGGCAGAATGGCATGATGGGACTTTGAGCAGGGAGCAACAGTTCACACCTTAGGGAGTGAGGAGCAGAAATTCCAGCCATAACACTGTCTTTTTAAAAAATGAATGCATGTCCTTAAGGCAAAGTAAGTAAACATGCAATAATGTAATTAGAAAATTTTAAAAAATCCAATCAACAACTCAGATGAAATAAATCCAGACTGCACTGAAGAGTGTATGAACAACCAAATACAGAAACAAGTAGAGAAAGCACAGCAAATACAATCAGCGCCCAAAAATGATCACCAAAGAAACAGACACTGAAACAGGGTAACAACGGAAAAAAAAATCAGAACAAAAAACCTGCAACAGAGTAAAGACATAACAACACAGCCAGCAACAGAGGACACAACCAAACTAAGACAGAACGGCTACACAAAGATAAAACAGCAGTCAACAGAAGACACTAGTGTATAGAGACAACATGATGAAGTTAAACAGTGAGAGGAACATCACACCATCAAATACATAAACAACTTTACTCTCAACATTGTTTTTTTTTTATCTCATAATCTTAATCTTTGAGTTTACACGTGTCTATGGTATCAGGCCTCAGTGTCTCTTAGTTTGGATAAGTGACACAAGGGGGACAGAGAGAAAAGGCTCTGACTGAATAAAACCTGTTCTTGGCTGCCATCTAGTGGCCGAAGCTGTGCAAACTTTTCAGTCAAGAGGAGGGAAAACCTGTCACTGTGCCACAGCACACACTGGCAGTAACACCATCTTCTGTCAGAGAGGATCGGCTGACAAGTCTGAAAAATTACCAAAAGATAAGCTTTGAAAATCTGGCCTCTGGCAGTATTTTGGTGATGTTTGCTCTTCATTACAGTTTAACTTGTACGTAATTACAAGGCCGAGCAGCGGAAACACAGGCCAGACTGCGATAAGAGCGGAAAGAAGTCTGTTGAATTAGTGTGCACTGACCCAGTCTCACAGCTCAGCTTGGATTCAGACCAATCTGTAGACTTTACCCTGTGCACAAATAAAACATGTGCAATATGACTGAGTGCATTGGAGAGACCTTTATGTAACGTGATGTTCAATATCAGACACATGCAGTCCATGGATCTGAGCCAACGACGGCTCTTATTCAGCATCGTTCCCCTCAAACAACCAAAACAGCTTTACTACAGAAATGACACAACTACTACTACTGCTACTACTACTACTACTACTGATACTAATACTACTGATTCTAATACTACTATCACTACAACTGATACTAATGCTACTGCCTCTGCAACTACAATGTTGCTAGTACAACTAGTAGCATTGCACCTTGATATCGTACACTAGCAGAGTTCCTCATTTCATCACTAGCGTTACTACTAAGCAAATTACATGACACTAGTATTACTGGTAACTTCACAGCCCTCTCTGTTAACGTGCCCATTCTTTGACGACATCTGGTCACCTAGTAAAGGTTTCAGACTTTAACTAGTTCACTGCTAACAAAACAGAAAACTGACTCTAGACATCAGAGGGTTTGGGATAAATGTGCTAATGGCTCTCATGACTTACACCTATACAACCACCAGGATCACAACCACCACCACTACTGTAGTTACAACTACTACCATTAATGGTAGATATGAGGCATAAACGTATATATTTTTAATCATCTTCTCAAAATGAAACCCTCTGTCACTAAAATGATTAGATTCAACAAGGTCCTGGAAACATTGCTCAGAGAGTTTGGTCCATATTGACATGATAGCATCACACAGTTGCTGCAGATTTGTCTGAACATCCATGATGAGAATCTCCCGTTCCACCACATCCCAAAGGTGCTCTATTGGATTGAGATCTGGGGACTGTGGAGGACATTTGAGTACAGGGAACTCATCGTCATGTTGAAGAAACCAGTCTGAGATGATTCCAGCTTTATGACATGGAGCGTTGTCCTGCTGGAAGTAGCCATCAGAAGATGGGTACACTGTGCTCATAAAGGGATGGACATGGTCAGCAACAATACTCAGGTAGGCTGTGGACTTTAAACCATGCTCAGTTGGTACTAAGGGGCCCAAAGTGAGCCAAGAAAATCTCCCCCACACCATTACACCAGCAGCAGCAGCCTGAACCGTTGATACAAGGCAGGATGGATCCATGCTTTCATGTTGTTGAGGCCAAATTCTGACCCTACCATCTGAATGTGGAGCAGAAATCCAGACTCATCAGACCAGGCAACGTTTTTCAATCTTCTATTGTCCAGTTTTGGTGTTGCTGTGTGAAGTGTAGCCTCAGTTTCCTGTTTTTAGCTGACAGGAGGGTCACCCGGTGTGGTCTTCTGCTGCTGTAGCCCATCTGACTCAAGGTTGGACGAGGAGAAATCACCTTTCTACTCCGTTCGAACGAATGCAGTCTTGAATACATGTCTAAATGTTGCAGAGTTGCTGCCTTGTGATTGGCTAATTAGATGTTTGTGCTGACGAGCAGGTGAACAGGTGAACAGTTGGCCAATGATATAAATTAGGGATGCATGATATTATCGGCACAATATCAGTATCGGCTGATAAAAGCTTAAAAATACGTTTATCAGTATCGGCAGATGTGAAAATTTCTGCTGATAGGCACAGCCGATGAGGTGCTATTCAGTTAGGATTATTATTATTTTCCATCTGAAAAATAAGCTCCTTAAATAAAATGTAGCTGTTCATTTATTTGCACTGCAGAGCTCTGTGTCTGTCACCAGGTTGTTACAGTAGCTCTAAAATAATCAAATGTAACTTGGTTATGTTTAAAAATGCATTGTACATTTAAAGTTCATGTGATCTAAAGAAATTATTTTTCTATATTTCAATACTGAATGTCTTGAGTTTGAAAAATAATACATTTCTTATTTATGGTAAAATCAAATGATTTTGTCTTGTTTTATGTGTGTTTCTTAAACAAATAAGACCGTCACAATAAGAGTAACATATAAATGTCAGTACAGGATAGACTTAGCTTTCTTTACAGTGAAAAAAACAAACAAACTTGTGATTAACAGTATCGGTATCGGTATCGGCCAAAAGGGGTTTCGATATATCGGTATATCAGATATCGGCAAAAATCCAATATCGTGCATCCCTAATATAAATGCTATAAATATAAAGTGATAAGATTTGAGGTTGAGAGAAACAGACTTCAGCAGGACTTGATGTGACAGACTGTGTTTCTTTTTTCACCTGTCCAGAGAAAAAACAGACACCTGCTCACAGACTCATGACTGTAGTTCAGTAATCCTGGTCCTGCAGTCCCTGTGGAGGGGACCTTAATGAGCAGAGGGGTTTTATCAGAGCAGTGAATAAAGAGGATCTGTGCAGGTCTGTGGTTTCCTGGCTCCTGGGGGATCTGTGCCTCGGTTGGTGTGGTGCAGGGGTGTGTTGTGTTGTGTTTCTGGGAACTGGCTTTGGGAAGGAGGGTTATCAGCAGCTGATAAGAGCCACGTTTAAAGGGCTCGATAAGGATCGGACTACCTGACTTCACACCGCTCACTGCAGACAGAAACGCCGCTTTCAAAGGATTTAACCAATCATGCTCGTACTCCTCCTGCTCTCCGCCGGCGCTGCTCAGCTCCTTCTCCCCGAGGGAGTCGCCTGCATGCCCACGGCGCTGCAGGGACCGCACATCGCCCACGGCTGGGGACAGGTGGTCCGGCTCAGGCACCTGTACGCCGCCAGGCAGGGACTGCACCTGCTGATCGGTGTGGACGGACAGATCCACGGCTCCGCGGACCAGACCCTGTACAGTAAGTGAAGCCTTTAGAAATCCACAGACTGTGACGATCTGAGGCAGAGGATCACACTGAGGTCTGATCTGCAGGTCTGCTGGAGATCCGGCCGGTGAGTCCGGGCTGTGTGGCCATCAGGGGGGTCGCCTCGGACCGGTTCCTCTGCATCGAAAGAGACGGAAGACTCTACTCCTCGGTAAGATTCACATTAACATGATAGGAGCTGGAAAGGTTTGTCTGAGCAGAAGCAGCTCCTCTGTCACAGGTCGTTCATGAAGAGAGACTGTGAGGTCTGAGAAAAAAGAAAAACAGGCCAACAGATCTACTGATCACAGCAGAGACAAAACCTAGTCCTGATACAATCCTTTAATTCAGAGGTAGACATCTTTACTTTGACTGCAGAGCTGAAAAACAAATAGATTCAGAAAAACTGGATGTTTGACAACCTCACTTTGGATCCTGAAAATGTCGCCCTAACCGTGACAGAACATCAACACATGAACCAACAAAGAAAAATGATCCACAAGATGCAAAACTATGAAAACAAAGTAAATCCCATCACTTTCAAAGCTCATCTTTTTTTTTTTCTTCTAATGTTCAAACAAATACATACAAAAAAATTTCATTTTACTAAACTTTCTTTTAAAAATTCTTCTTTTTTCAAACTGTTTTTCCTCAACAAATCCGACCTTTGTACATTTTCTGAAGAGCACTTTGGCCTTTATCCTCTCCCCAAATAAAGGGATGCCAGCAGACAATTCTGAAGTTAGGTTTTTGATTCCTAATCTAAAGTGAACAATCAAAAAGTTGTGTCTGGTTTCAAGTTTTTCTTTCAATAAATAGATTCTGCTGAAAAGGAAACTTGAATGAGTGCTCCTGTTAGCAGAAAAATAAAAATCCTGCTGATGGCAGCGGACTCTGACGAGCTGGATCAACCTGTCAGCAGTGACTGAGCCATTTCTGCTCTCTGTGGTTTTCACCACTCTCTCTTCATTTCAGTTCTCTTCATAAAGTTAACTGCTATAGCATAACTCAGCAAGGAGATTCAGAGCGCTCCACGAAACATCAAAGCTCGAGGACAAAGGTCAGAAGAAATGGGTTCAAAGAGATGTCAGACAAAATCATCCAAACAGGCCCCAAGACTCAAAGTCAGGCTGGAGGAAAAACAGCAGAAAAAGAAGCTAAAACTACAGAAATCATGGAAATAAAGTCACAGTGTCACAGTGTCACAGTAAGATAAATCCATGAATCTGAAAAAGTCCTGGACTCTAAAACCTCAGACTGACTCTGAGCTGCCTGTAGCTGTGAGTGTGTGCATGACTGAATGTGAAGCTCTGCATCTACACACAGACTGGAGACCTTTCCAGACTTCCACCCAATCAGGAAACAGACCCTGAATGATACCATGGAGGATATTTAAAAACCTTTAAATTACTTAACTGAGTAAAAAAAGGAACAACAAGACAACAGCTACACACTGAGTGAGGTCTGGTTAGTCAGAAGCTTGTTGTGATAAACAAAAACAGATGAGAATGAACATAAGGATAAAATAATAATGCCTGTTTATCTGTGAGTGCATTGTGATTATTTTTTAAGACACTTTGATATTTGAGTTTTTAGTACAAAATGCTTTTAATGGCCATAAAAACTGCCTCACATTACAAAAAGCGACTGAAACTAAGAACAAAACTAAACTAAACATTTTCAAAACATCAAACTAAACCAGAGAACCTGCACAAAAACAGATTCAAATGAAACTTAACCTGTTTTTCAGTTTTGCTTTACAAACATCACAGTTCCAGTGTTTTTTCTGTGAGTTGCAGAGATTCATCTGTTTCTCTTTTCTTTGGCTTTCAGCAGCCTCTAAAACACAGCTCTGACTGATTTTCAAACCTTTTCCTACAGTCAGTCACACAACACTTCTTTTCTTTTTGGTGATTGTGTTTTCAATCCGGCGCTGACAGACATCAGCTGCTCTCTGTCCCTTTAACTATAAAACATTTTTGATTTGATCTATAATACCACAGGATATTTCTGTAGCCTAGAGTATGGGGGATCAGAGGGTGATGTATTTCACGGGGGGGGTGGGTCATCAGACCCTCATACAACACCAGGTAGGGTCTGATCCTCCTGATGTTATAAAGGACAAGACAAGATCCAGCAATCAAGGCCATGTGAGCCTTAAAGGTCAGCTGGTCATCAACCAGGACACACAGGTTTCTGCAAAGTTTGTGGCACAAGTTGACTTGAATTAAGAAAGGACACTGATCTGTGGTTGAACCAAGGGACAAGCAGGAAGGACAGTGAGCTCAGTTTGGACAGATTTAGCTGAAGGTGGCGTTCCTTCATCCAGACACGTTGATATCTGAGCTGAGACAGTTTGTGGTCAGTTGTAAAAGACAGGAAGTGCTGAGTGTGGTCAGCACAGCAGCAGTAGGAGGAGCCATGAGAGCGGATCACCACGCTAAGTGAGGTGGTGTATGAACTTCCTCTGCCCTACAGACTACAGCCGTGGTCAGCTGTTCTTTGCTTTCTCATCCTGAGCTGACCCACGTCCTCCAGTGGGTTGCCATAACGACAGGCATCATCAGCTTACAGGCCACAACCTGAAGCATCCTCATCATCAGTGAAGACTTAGAACATGACCCCAGTGGTCCCATGTCACCAACCTCCCATAAGAGGCAGGAGAAATCCCTTCAGAGGGGGGAACTGAACCTTTGTGCACGGGGGCCTCTACTCAGGGACCCTGTCAAAGCCCAGTCTACCAACAACAAAGCTCCCAGGTTCACATGGACATAACTCCTCCACCTCATCAAGGAGCAGCTCTTAGAGCTCAGATTTCACTTTTTTAAATGTTATTCACACACAGAGACAGAATATTAGTGATAAAGGGCTCTAATTTTGTGGCACAGCGCAGAGGCGCAAGCCTGGCGCAAGCCTGGCGCAAGCCTGGCGCAAGCCTGGCGCAAGCCTGGCGCAAGCCTGGCGCAGTGTTAATTTTGTGCTGCGCACCACCGTGCACTGCCAATTTGACAATTTGGTAGACTGTCTGCGCAGAGATGGGTGTGACGGCCCACCAGGGGGAGGTGTCGGCATATTCATTTTGGTGCAGCTACAATTTTGTGCCAAAAACAGTGCAGAAAGTGCCCTGAAAGCTCGCCACTTCCAACCTGGTCTATTCTTGGCGCAAAGTGGATCTGTCCCGGGAGCTGGCCCACGCGGTGATGCGCTTCGTGTCCTCCGATGCGCCCCGCTGTCCATTCTCCTGCTGCAGGGACAGCAGCTCTGACCGTCTCCACTACCGGGTCTTTCCAGCACACTTTCCACGGTGGCGGAGATCAGTCAGACCAATCAGACGCTGCGCCTCGGCCGCAGCGCATTTAAAGGCGAGGAGAGGCGCTCATTTGATTGGTGAAGGCAGTGCTTGGCTGTGTTTAACCCACTCACGGCTTTTCTCCTCCCTCTCTGCCATTTGCACAGAGGGGAGCATGGAAGCGCACCCCTGTGCCTCTCCGCGCCTTGACTGCGCCTCTCTTGGTACTGCAGGAAACGTGCAAAGTGCGCTGGTCACGCCCTGTCCACGCGGCAAAGGGTGCGCCTGCACCTGCGCCTGGTCTACGAAATTAGAGCCCAAAGTGTTGAATTGTTTCCTAGCCTAAATCAGTGATTCCCAGCTAGAGGTACACCAACACACTTCAGGAGGGACCTGGAAGCATTGAATAAATCATTCCCATCCTTGGAAGTACTGAGATAAGCCTGTTAATAACTGTTATGTCTGACTTTGACTAGTTTCACCAGGGAGAAACTTTGGTTTGATTTGAGTTACAGAAGAAAAGGCCAGAGAAGGACGTTTTCAAATTAAGGAGATTAAAAAAAAGTGATTTTCATTTAACAATCAGTTGTGTTACCTTCTGCTTTTGAAGAATTATCAACATGAATGAGTGAGGGGGTTTTCATGACAAAGAGGATCAGGAGGAACACAGGAGAAAAGAGCCTGGGAACCACTGGGCTAAATGATTGGGAAACAAATTGGATACATATAAATATCAAGTGTATACAAATTAATTTGTTTCGTAATGTTTAGTTTGCAAAAAAAGGTGAACTTTGGATGGTTTGCTTGTTTTCATTTAACACAGCCGTGTGGAAATAGTCTGTCTGTGTTTTGGTGGCTGGAGACTCCTCACAGGAGCTTCACAGAGGTTTTCTGGTGTTTTTAACTTGTCAGATTAGGATTTGATCAGATTGTTGAATGAGCGCTGAGGCAGGGGAATATACCCTCTTCAGCTGATCAGCATCACTCTGAGATACACCTGTCTGAGCCCTGGAATTAGAAAAGTTGTCTTCACTTCTTCTTCAAACTTCTCTGAACTCTGTTATTTGTAGTGTATCATCTCTCCTGACAAACAAAATAATTGGATTTGAAGTTTTTCCTTTCAGCATAAAACTTGGCAGGTCAGGAAGGCCAATCGGTCAGTCCCACTTCCCCATCATGTGGCGCCCACACAAGCATGCCTGACCCTTCTTCTGTTAGCCTTTAGAAGCCAGCAGACCTTTGATTTAACCTTTCATTTCAGAGGTTCATCCGAAATCTCATCCTCAGCCAGAGAATTTCAACATGAGTAAATGATTTAATTTCAGCCGTCCTGAATGCTGTACATGGGACAAAGTAGACTGACGGACTCACACTTGATTTATCTAATTATTACTGTTTTACTTCTGGCTGCTTTTCCTCTATAAAATCAAATCTATACTGATAAACTGAGTGCCAGAGTAAGGGTAAGAGTCCTCTTAGGGACTGGATGCTAAATATCAGCGAAAACGTGGACATGTTGTTGAATAAAGACTGAAAACAGGAGCCAAGAAAGCTTCCTGATCACTGCAGAGGAGTCACTGAGCAAGGCACAGAGTCCTGAACTCTGTGCTGCTGATGATCGTACTCTGTGCAGTTTACAGCCAGCTGCTCTCTGACTGTTTCAGAGCGGGGACTGAAAGCTGCTCAAAGGAGGAAACAGTCCAGTTTTTAAGGAAACTGTTGAAAAACCTGTGTGTGTGTGTGTGTGTGTGCGTGTGTTTGTGTGTGTGTGTGTGTGTGTGTGTGTGTGTGTGTGTGTGTGTGTGTGTGTGTGTGTGTGTGCGTGCGTGCGTGCGTGCGTGCGTGCGTGTGTGGGTGTGTGTGTGTGTGTGTGTGTGTTGCCTTTCAGGCTTTCATTCAAACAGATGCTGGTTCATCAACCTTTGTCCGCGGTGCTGCAGCCAGGACGTGTGTTTGCAAAGAGAAAAAGCTGAATGAAAAAAGCCACGACAGCAACAACAACCTTGGCCTCTGTGGCCAAAGCAAACAGCTGTTGAAGAACTGGCAGCTCTGTTTACGTCTTTCTTTTATTTAGTGAAAGAGGTCTTCAGCATGAAAACAGAACTTGTGCATTTATTTTATAAAACCTGACTTCAGGTCAGGATCTGTCTTCATTTCTGACTAACGTGGACCTGTGGGGAAAAGTGCTCCTAATATCCTCTGTAAGGTCAAACATTTTAGTGTTTGATCCAGGGAACATCATCAAACCCAAAAACAATGTCAATGTCAGTTCAGAGCCCTGTTTTTGCCGTGTCTTCAGTGATTTGTTGTTTGATTTCTAACAGGTGGAGTCTTTGTATGTACGGGTCCAAATGTCTTCAGGCCTGTTTCTCCTTCCTTTACGAACAGAAATGTCTCCCTCCCTCCCAAACGATGTTACCTTCACTACTCACATACTTCCATGCATCCTTTACGTTGGCATTGCAGTTGACCAACACATCCACCAGGGGAGGGGGGGTTTATGACAACAACACACTCTAAAAGAGGGGGGTATTGCTAATATATCCCTTACAATTAAGACAAAAACATAGGCAGAAGTTCCTGACCAACTCTTAAAGCTCTCCATAAAAACTTTTGTCCATTGTTGTTTCTTCTTCGTGTCTCATTAGAGCTACGTATGGAGTACTAACAGCAGCACTGCCTCCACGGTTTCTGTTTGGTGCATATCTGTAAGCTTTATGGAAACGTGCAGAAACACAGACAAAATGAACCCAAAGCTCAGACAGAAGGCTCTGTCCGTATCCTGATCCGTGTTTAACGCTGAGCATGAATGGGCCTCCACCTTTTTTAAAACCTATAGGAGATTGAGTCTTTGCAGTTGCAGCTCCCACTCTGTGGAAAGCATTACCTCTGACTGTTCAGGCTGTAAAAAGCCTCTCCACTTTTACAACACTATTGAACCCTTTAAACCCCAACCAACCCTCCAGCTGGGAGACTTTGAGGTCTCTCCAGAATAAAAAGCATAAAACGAAGCACTTTCCAGGTATAAATATGGTAATTTCACATCAGATTGATTTAACAAGACCAACTCAGCTACAAACACCATCAAGTCATACTTCAGCTGGACTCTATCTCCATTTGAGTGATACTAGAGTTATTACGCTGAGCAAGTGACATGAATACCAACACTGACACCTCTGAACAAATTTCACAAGTGTTCCCTTTGTTAGGACACCAGAATGATTCAAAGAGACCGTGTAGATGCAGAGATATACTCTTCAGTCTGGGTTTGTCCTTTTCCTAGCAGAGACCCAGACAAGAGGCCAGGCCTGAAAGGGTTCAGATGTACTTCACTTTGGCCTGTAGCAGAGTATAGTCACTTTATCTGTTATGTTTATCTGAGTTGTTGTTGTTTACCCCTGTGAACTGTATTTGGCCGAACAGAGATTCTAACAGCGTCTCCATCTGGTTGCAGACCACCTACAGCAGAGACGACTGCACCTTCAGAGAGCAGATCCTGCCCGACGGGTACAACATCTACACCTCAGATAGACATGGAGCCCTGCTCAGTCTGGGAAACCAGCGACAGAGACTCCTGGGTCGAGACCGGGGCACCCCAGCTCTGGCTCAGTTCCTCCCCATGGTCAGCACCTTGGACCAGGCCTCACCCCCTGGACCAGGATCCGATGTCCTGGAGCAGCCAGAACAGAACGTGGATCTAGGAGAGGAGCCTGTGGACACGATGGACGTGTTTGGAAAGCTGTCTCAGATTATTCACAGCCCCAGCTTTCACAAAAGATGAGATGGATGCTTCCATGAATCTGGAAATGGAAGTGACCGGGATGAAATTGTACACTCCTGCTGCACGAAGAGAAACCAGGGAAAGATGCTGCAGCACTTGGTCAGTGCAGAACACACGTGTAGAGTGGAGAGCCACGCCTGTGGTATGTTGGTAACAGCCTCTAAGCTCAGGAAACCAGCAGTGTGAGCTGGTTCCTCCTCTCCAAAAACAGCCACCACACTCAGGGAGTGATGAGCTGAGTGTGCAGGTGCTCAGGACTGAGACAGGAGACCGAGTCACAGAGGAGCTGTGAAAGCAAAGTGAGTCATGCTGAGGGAGACAGCAGAGCTTCTTCTTATTTTATTAGTCTAACAGAGACACAAAGCCTCAAACCTGCATTCTTTCTAATGACCAGCAGGGGCACTGGTTGTTAAGAAGTTTACACTAAAGAGTTTCCTCAGTGGACTTTTCCACCATGAGTTTATGGTCCCAGTTCAAATCTTCTTCAGACACATTATGATTTTCTTTTAGCAACTGGTCGTTCAGAGTCACACAGACCAGGAAGAGGGGAGGAGTCAGACGGGAACACCTGGGACTGATGTGTCCCGTGGAGCCAGTGTGAGGTGTAGCTAGGCTCGCTTTAGGAGGAAACAGACACCCACATGTTTGCTACAGTGAGTGTTAGCAGAGGGGAACCGCACTAGACTCTCTTTGGACTGATTCAGGTTTTGTGTGATCTGTGTATCTCTTGAGACACTTTGCTGTCAGGAAACACCACTGTGGTTTATGGGGCTTGTGACCAATCAGAATCAAGTATTTCAACATGTCTACATTTGGTCAGGAAGTTGGTGCTCCCGTCTGTGGCTCCACCCTCTGGTCCATGTGTGGTTGCCTCTGACATCAGAGAGAAAAGACTTGAAATTATGTCACGTTTGACCACAAACTAGTGGCTCCGCCCATATCGCCTGTGTGACCTGAGATGAAATGTGTCTTTTTATCTGTCTGTTGCATTTATGTTATAGGAATAATCGTACTCTGTGGTTCTGTGAAAACCTCAGTGCAGCGTGTTAGAAAGGACTGTGTCTCTGCAGATGTGCAGTTGATGTATTTATGAGTTTTTGATTGTTTGTTTTTGTTTTTTTAAGCAACCAACAGGTGAATGTGAACACCTGTTTGCTTCAGGAATGGAGTTCTGTATTTCTCTGATGTTTGAGGTTACATGTAATTAAATGAATGTGGGAAAAACCTCTGGAATAAATGAACAGATCAAACTGTAAGAGTCCCTGTGTTATAAATATCCTTCAAAATGGTAGACATCCACAAAGAAAGAAAGAAAGAAAGGAAGAAAGAAAGAAAGATAGAAAGAAAGAAAGAAAGAAAGAAAGAAAGAAAGAAAGAAAGGAAGAAAGAAAGAAAGAAAGAAAGAAAGAAAGGAAGGAAGAAAAACGGGGATGTCCTAGAAATCCAGGCCATTAAAAAAATATTTGTACCCCCACACATGACACTGAATGTTTTTTTAAATTCATTTGTTTCTAACAGATTAAAATCTTTCAAACTTCAATTCTTGTTAAAGAAAAAAAAAACAAGAATTTGACAGATAGCCAAAATATTTATATTATAGAAATCATTTGAAAATTGGACACACACACACACACACACACACACACACACACACACACACACACACACACACACACACACACACACACACACACACATATATCTATCTATCTATCTATCTATCTATCTATCTATCTATCTATCTATCTATATATATATATATATATATATATATATATATATATATATATATATATATATATATATATATATATATATATATATATATATATATACATATATATATAATGCTGGAATATTGCTCAGAGCAATTGAAATAATCTAAAATGCTTAAGAAATCTTAAATAACAGAAACAATGAAGGTACTACATTTTTCTAATAATCTTTTTACAAACGTATGATTTAGCCTTGTCATCTGTGATCTACAGAGTATTCTGAGTGAGATGTTATCAATGATCAACTGCTTTTTTCTCAGTCTGTATTGTGAGATGATGATGCAGTAATTCACTTGATTAAATGCTCTGAATGAGGAAACAGTAAAGACAGACTCTCGCTTTTTCTCCCCACCCCTCACAGGTGAAGCACATCTCTGAGGCATGGTTCAACATTAGCTCATCAGCTGGTTTCTTCTGGTAAAGTGTCATTGGCATCAGTTTGCTCATAAAAGTACCAAGAGGAAGCATATATCAAGGAGTGGTCCAAGCACTGAACCTTGTGGGACTCCAGTCTCCAGACTTACAAACTACAGACAGAGTCATGAACATAAACCAGGCTTGACATGATGCCACTCCAGGCGTTACATCAGCTGAGGCTGAAGGGCTGACACAGGCCCTGGGTGGTGCTCAGGACAGGCTCTACAGCCTTCAAGCTGCAGCATCCAGAGAAGGCTGAGGTGTGGCATCCGACTGTCAGAGTAGGAAAAACTTTGACCTCCAAAGCTGAAGAAGCTCAGGTGGACAAATTAGAAATGAGAAAAGACCGTGACAGTAAGAAGCAAAGAGCTGGAGAAAGACTCAGAGTGAAACAGATGGGACCAAAGGAGCTAAACGTTAAGAAAAGGAGCTGAAACGTTAAGAGAAGGAGCTAAACGTTAAGAGAAGGAGCTGAAACGTTAAGAGAAGGAGCTGAAATGTTAAAAGAAGGAGCTGAAACATTAAGAGAAGGAGCTGAAACTTTAAGAGGAGATGAAACTTGAAGAAAAGGAGGAGCTGAGGAAAAGGAACGAGACGGAGGAGGCTCCCTAATGTTCAGCTGACATCAACAGTAGCTTCTTCCTCCTCCCCTTTGCATCTCCTTCCCTTTCCCTCAATCTGTCTCCCCTCTGTCATCTCCATAAACCCCTCATATCATCATCCCCATGGCCACCCTGAAGTTTCCCATAGGGGCAGGCTGCCTGGCTCTGCTGGGGTTTCTGCCTCATGAGGAGAGTCTTTGCCCTTGTAGCTGAAATGCTTAAGCTCCATGTGGAAAATTCTGCAAATGCAAAACTGCAAACAAACTCTTAAAGCATTCACTGACTTGCCAAACACAGCTATTGTCTGTGAGTTGGTAAAAACCTTCACCAGTGAGATTTCATTTGCACTTAAAACATCGCTAATAAGATGTCTTGTGCAAAATCAAAATGAATTTTGACAGTCAGACTGTATTGGAGAGTTTTCATGCAATATTCCCCTCCCCATAATATGTCCAAAGTCACTGCTCACATGATAACTTGAACTATTCACCCCTTAAAAAACAAAAAAAGAAAAAAAATTTGGTCCCAAATATCTGCTTGTGTCTGCTACTTTGAGTGTTGACACAACATATAATGAAACTGACACAAACTTTAAAGTATCAAATAAAAACAAACTATATTTCTGCTTTAGTGCAGTTTGTATACATTTTTTTTTAAATTAGTCTGATTTAAGTGCTTTTTGAAATAATCAGTCTTACAGATAGTGTATTGTAAATTTTGGGGGGCAGTTTTGCTCAAAGAAAGTCAGCTCCATCAGGTCGCTTTCCTGATTCACATTTGAACAAAATTTAGGTGTGAGACCACAAGTTTCCAGAAACATCCAGACACTAGCATCCACATTTATGCTAGCCAATGGGGCCACAGCACATGTGGGTGGGGCATGTTGACACGTGGCTTCAGGCCAATTATTGTCCCAGATCGAGCATCCAATGAGGGACTTTGGTGGTCTGTTGTAAACAGTGCTTCATCTGTAGGGAAAGGATTCAGCTTTAAGCCTGTTTGGTGAAATGATGAAAATCTGAAGGAAATAATTGAAATAGTGAAAATAGTATTCATCAGAAGTGCTAATGGCTGGTGTATTAAAAACAACCTCTGAATGCTCCTGTGCAGGTAAAGCCGGCAGGACGACCTAACCCTTAAATAGTCACATGACGTGATTTTGAACACAGCTGCATTTATTTAAAGTCACCCAGTCTATATTATGTATTAGGAAGTGTGATATCAATTTTGTGCATCAGGAAAAAAAGGTTTCTTTGAGGCACCAGAAGTTGTGTTTTTTATATAGAGTTATAGCACCTCCTGGTGGCAGCAGGGTATTCAACACTGCTTTAGGAGGCTCATCGCTCAGTGAGAAAAAAAACCTTTAAGAAAGATATGTTTTTGGCTTTTGTGTAATAGATGAAGAAAACCGGTGCCTGACTTGTAATCACAGGTAACTCCAATCAGAAGCTGTCTGGTGGTTTGGGCACAGAATTCAGTGGTTCTGGCTTTGGTGGCTTCTCAGAGTTGGCTGCCCTGCTATTTAAAAGGAAGTCATTGCAACTCAAACACAGAAGTTCTGTGTACAAATTTGTTTTATACCATTACTACATTTATGTCAGAGTCCCACCAGCTCAGGAAACACATTATGAATAATAGGACATGCACATTGTTCCTTTGATCCCCCTCATCCCCCCTCAGTCTTCTCTTGATTGTGCAGCATTAAGACCCTTCGGATGCTCCTTTACTCAGCAAACATTTTAGAGCTGTAAGATGCAAGGCAGGAACGCTGACATTTCAGTCTGTGTCATGTTAACATTGAAACTCAGAGCCTCCATGACTATTCCTCTGTCTTTTCCTGGAGCAACAGCGAGCTCTGAGACTGCTCTACAGGCCATCACCCTGATTTGCACCGAACCCCAACACGAACAACACTACAGCGTGTGTGTGTGTGTGTGTGTGTGTGTGTGTGTGTGTGTGTGCGTGTGTGTGTGAGAGGGCCTGTTCAGTACTGCTGTGGTTAGCCTTTCCATGGCAGCACAGGTTATGATAATCGCTTAAAAAAGACCTTTAAAAAAGACTTTTATTTACCTTGAAGTTAAGAACTTGGCATTCATATAACGAAAACATTTTTGAAAACTGTTTATATCAAAGAAAGGCAGAAAGAAAAATTAAATGAAGACAAAAAAATAAACAAAAAGTGTTTTATAGAAGTTCAGCTTCTGTCAATCGTAATATTTTAAACACAAGAAACCTCAAATTATACTTCTTCTTGATTTTTATTACCATTAAAAGTCAATTAAAACCTTTTCTAATTAAATCCTTTTTTTATGGAATGAATAATTGACTGATTTGTTTAAGAAATATGTGAGTAATGCTAAAAGTAAAATGAAATACAGTAAAAGTTTGTACTTCCTGAATTTTTTTGCCTTTAGAATCAATGAAGTCTTTGAGCTAGAAAAGAATTGATCTTTCAGAGTTCTTTATCTATACAGTCATTGGTTCCAGCTCGCCATCACTTCAAGTCAGTAGATATTAACCCCAAAACACTGACCTGCATAAAAATATAGGGCTTAACTACTGGGATGCAAAATAAATTAACAAATGAATTAAAACAAGTTAACAGATAGTCATAATCATATTTAAATTCAGACTAAACATCTATAATATTTACTTTTTGTTGTGTTTTAGCCCCACACTGTACTACACAGTTAGTTACTACACTCACACAGGCTGTTGTCTCTAACATTCATGTAACACCTCGAGTTCGTCCCACAGACATCAATAATTCATTAAACAGATGGATGTGTGAATGAAAAAAGGTTAATGCATGTCGATGTAATCTCAGTTATTATCTACCAATTCCAGTTCCTCGTCCTTTCACTGAGCACAAACACAGCCTCACACCTTTAGTTCAGCTTTTCAGCTATTCATGATCAGGGCTCAGCTTTCCAACTGTTCAGATCATACGTTCAGCTTCTCAACTCTTCTCAACTCTTGAAACTTCTAGTGGTGGCTGAAGCTGAACCCCGCACACGCTGTACGGCACTGTCCTATAGAAACCACTTCCTGCTCATTATACCAAGTTTTTGCCCACAGTAACCTTTACATTTGAACGGTTCTTTAAATTCAGTGATCGTGGTTACAAGAACCTTAAGAGCTTGTCTCTCTGCTTCTGGATTTTATACATGTGCACTTTTCATCTTTTCATCACAAAGTAGTAAACTGCTCTGGTTATTCTCCAGCACACAAACGCTTGCAGAGTCCTGCAGCTCTATGCAGTTTGATCCAGTTTCCTCTGACTGTGACTGAGATGAGCTCTAATCAAAACACTTTTCAGACTGGAAAAAAGTTACTGTAATATCTGACTATGAAATTTGACTCTATAGATAAGTTTCCTCCTTTAGCTTCTACTTCTACTTCTTTTCTCCTGAAACTGTTTGTGACAAAGTCTTTTCCAGCCCACATGCAGTAGTTACTCTGCAGTGGTCTTCTTACTGTAATTTTTGCACTTGTACTTTCACAAGTATTTTTTAAGTGTGTAATTTTACTCACACTTGAGTGCAAGTTACACCATGTAATCTACTTCACTACTTTTAAAACCAAAGGTTGCCTCTGAGTACGCCCACCATCTGGATCAGTATTTATACCTTCCATCTGCACAGTGAACCAATAAGGCTGTCCGACCGTGACTGTGCCAGTGAAGTAAGAAAAGGAAAACTCTGCCAGTTCAAGCCCAGGCATCAGGAGTTCAAATACCAACGCAACAGAGTTGATACTAGACAGGTGCCCGTGGTCGTACCTGGAGGGAGTTTAAAGCACAGGGGGAGAAAAGGAGACGCCCCGAGAGGCAATATATCGGTTAGCCTGAGCCTTCATTTTCTGAGCTGTTGAATGAGCCTGTCTGAATAAGTTACATGTAGAAATTCACGTCTCAATCTTTGTATCAATCAACCAACCAGTCAATCTATCTTCAGACGTTTGTGTCTGGGACAGTTTATGATTCTTCTTGTACCTTGCTGTTAAACTCTCAAATGCACACCTTGGAGCATGGTAAAACGACGATGGAGTAGATTTTGAGGAGGGTATTTTGTACTTCTACTTAAGTATTATTTTAGCACCAACAATTTTACTAGTAATTGAGTACAATTAAAGCTAAGTAACAGTACTTGTACTTAGGTAAAACTTTTTGTACCCTGTCCACCTCTGAGAGGAATGTATTTGAGCAAAGGGCCACCTCCTCTTTTTATCGAAGCATGTTGTAAGCAGTAACGTGTGGTGAGGTCCATGATGAGGGAGGCAGGCAGCCAGCTCAAGTTGAAATTTCTGTATGTGTGTGTTATATAAACGGTGCACTGCTCACATTTGCTAATACAAACTGTTACGGGCCATCCCTGCCCCTTTAACACGGTGACAGTCTGTGCTGTGTGTGTGCGCGCGTGACATAGCAGAAGAAGAGACGGTCTGAGTGCATGCATGGTGTGTGTGGGGCGGGAGTGCATTATTTTGGTCTTCGTTTCCTCAATAAATGTGCGGTTGTGCACAAGGTGCACCTTTTTTCCCTCCTCTTTAGTCTTTTCCCTCACTTTGGCCCGGACTCCTAAACACCGGTTACCAGCAACGAGCCAAGAAAATAAATGTTAATCAGCTTTACCATCTACGGTTCGGAAACAGACTGAAGTCCTGGAGTTAACAAGACGAAATGACAATTAAAACCTGAAACATACATTCACCTGCATTTCTACAGGATTTACATCACAGGAGCAAGAGCAAAATACGAACAAAACTAACCCGTACCTCAAAAACACAAGAACACAGGCCAGGCACCTCCGGTATACTCTATTAAAAGTCTGCACTAACAAACTAATGCAAGACCTCAAAGAGGGTGTGGTATTACAACCTGCGGAGGCAGAGAAGCGCTGTGCCTCATCAATGCCCACGTTGATCAGCATTAGACCTTCGTACGCATGCGCGAACCTGCATAATGTTGTGATTTCAAGTAAACAGTCTCTCTCTCTCTCGGTGTCTCTGCCTCCGACGCACATTACAAGCATGAAGCCAGCGCGAAACGCTGTCCGTCCCCTCTGTTAGCCTCCCTCTTATTGACAAATCAGCAATTTCCTTTTTTATTTTTTAATTATGACAAATTGTATACGAACAACTGAAATTTTTTTTTTAATAATATATATATATATATATATATATATATATATATATATATATATATATATATATATATATATATATATATATATATTTTTTTTTTTTTTTTTTTTCTTGTTAGCCTAGGGGAGGCACTGCCTCCCCTGACCGCACACCACTGGTTGTAAGGCATTATTTATGTTTATGATACAGAAAAAAATCACTCAAAACAGAGAGGGGTGTTTTCTGTTCGAACTACTTCTGACGACGTCCACATGTCTTAGACAGTTTGAAAACAGGCACCCTCTCTAGGGACACAGCCCCCCTAAAGGTGTGATCCTAAGAACGCCCCTGTGCCAGGCTTAGCCCTCTTAAAGAGAGACCAGCCTCTCTCTGGCCCTGGACTGAGGCATGGGTGTTTTACTTTGAAGGTGTCGGCCGGAAGCTCAGTATGCCGTCAGATTATGGCGGGGTGCTCACGGGGGAGGGAGGAGGAGGAGGGAGAGAGGCATTGGGTGTTGCCTCGATCTCGGAGCTGAAGACAGGATTCCCAGTCGAGGTCCAGTCCGTCGTACAGAGATCCCTGAGTGTGTGTCGTTACCTCTGCGCTGAGAACCGAACCCCGGAGCACCATGGGAGTGGAAGGCTGCACCAAATTTATCAAGTACCTGCTCTTCTTCCTCAACTTCATCTTCTGGGTGAGCAGCTTGTTTATTACCGGTTATCCCAATGTGTGTGAGAGTGTGTGTGTGAGTGTATATGTGTTAATGTACCGTGTGAGTGTGTGTGTGTGTGAGAACGTGTGTCCGTGCTGCGCCGCCTCCTCTCCGTCTGCTCGGTTCGGTGGGTCCGGACTGGGAGCCCGTCATGAATGAACAAAGGAATCCAGCTCACCCAGAATAACGGTTCTTCCTCGGGTCTACATTCCCCGTCTGCGCCTCTGAGTCACCGCCAGGCTCCTGCTCACCGCTAGGGGAGAGCAGGGCCGAGTGGACTCACAGATTTCCAGCAAGACGAGCTCAGTTTATGTAACCGCAGCTCCTATCCAGCGTGTGGAGGGTTAGCGTCCAAAACACGGGTTCAGCCCCGGATAGTTTCCCTCAGCGGGGAAAAATCAGACACGAAGCGTCTGTGACACAACAAAGAGCCACAGACCTGTGGTAGTTTTGGTCAGCTCAGGCACAGACTGCTCAACAGTTTCATTCAGTGAAGCCTCCACCGAAACAGGATAAAACTCTGCTCTGTTTCTGTCAGTGGGGTTGGTTTGAGTAAGGCTTTGTTAAGACTTCATCTTTCTCTCTCTCTCTCTCCCTGTGTGTGTGTGTGTGTGTGTGTGTGTGTGTGTGTGTGTGTGTGTGTGTGTGTGTGTGTGTGTTTATTTGAAAAGGGGGGACCCAAAGTGGTTTCCATGATGTGTCTGGGCCCCAGGTTTGGTGATGTATCATGGAAATGTTAAAGAGTGTTCAGTTTTACTTTTGTGCGTACCGTTATCTGCTCTCACTTTCTGTTTACTCACTGTCTTTTAAAACCCTGTGAGTCTTCCCCCTCTAAAAGAAAAATCCAGTTGCCTCTTTTTTTTTTTTTTTTAAATTTAGTTTTAATATCAACTGCCAGTGAGAAGCCAAAAAGCTGATTGGTTAAATGAAGTCTTGGTCTGGAGGTCTGGTTGACGGCAGACTGAATGATGAAAGTGGGCGTAGCTGCCATGGCGGACAGTACTTAGAGCTTTTGTCGAGGTTTGCAGCTGCAGGCCTGATAAGAAATGTAACATGAGATTGTTACTGCCAAAAAAACGGTGTAACACAGTTTGTTTTAGATGAGTTGTGAGTTTTCAAAAAATGAAAAAAAATTCATTCGCAGTAACAAAGTGGATAGTTCATGTGACCATTACCTCATCCCCAGGATGTATTTTCCATGTTTTAATGTGTTACAACTGGCAGACAGTGTTTGGGGGCCATTTGAAAGCTTTTTCCATTTTGCCATTAAATAGCAGAAAAACTTCTAGAATAACATAAAAAAATAAATAAATAAATAAAAACCAGCAGTGCCTGTCATCCGTCATCTGTCATCCAACAGGTTGGCATTGTGATGGTCAAGATAAGACAGAGTTATACTTTATCATCAGTCCTCATTTAAAGAAAATTCAGTGTTTTCTTCCTGAATCATTGTATAGGTTACGTGTTCACACTCTATGTTCCATGTAAACGTGGTAGAGTTGTTGTCTCTCAATCAAAAGGTTGAGGGTTTGATCCCAGCTCCTGCAGTCATCTGTAGTCATCTGCCCAAGGGTCCTTGAGGAAGACACTGAACCCCAAATTGCCTCCACTGTTGGTTAGTGGTGTGTGGATTGGTTGAAATAAGTTAGCTAATCCTAGGGATGGGTACCAAATTTGGTACTTTTATAGATATCAACAGAATTCTGTCTGCAGTACTGAGTACCAATGCACGTAAAATCAAACGGTGCCATGTTCCAGTACCTAAACGCATCCTTGTGACTGTGAGGGAGAAGAAGAGTAGGCAATTTTCCATATTGGACATGAATACAGCATTGCAAGTTTATATATAGAGAAATTAACATGTTGAATTGAAAAACTTAAAGATTTTATTGTTTAATTAATTAATATTTATTACCACATAAACACATAAAAATGCCAAAAATTGGTACCATTTAGCACGGATTGCCAGGTACCAGCCATTGGTATCAGCCATTGGTACCAGCCATTGGTACCAGCCATTGGTACCAGCCATTGGTACCTCATTGTTTCAAATGTGAAAGGTACCCATCCCTAGCTAAGACTGATGGTGTCCTACTAATGCAGTCTGTGCCATCAGTGTGGGAATGTGGTGTGTGGTGAAAGACATCAGAAGTGTGAAAGCGCTTTTAGTGGTCAGAAAGACGAGTGAAGTGTTTAAGAAGCGCTGGTCTGTTACACAAACATTAAGTTTGACGGAAACATGCACTGATGGAGTGAGATGAGTGAGAGCACTGTCGGCAGTTCATTTGACAGCGCTCATAAAGATATTATGACACCTCTTCACCTATCAGCCAAATGTCAATTCTTTTCAAACTGGGACTTAAACCAACAACCCTCTGGTTGTGAAACCAGGTCTGAACTGACTGCAGCCTATTTTCTTTTCTTTTTGAACCCAGAACTGAAGAAAAACAGACGCATAGCTTTCTGGGAGAAACATCAGTGAAGTTGAGGTGAAGTTTAAACTTTGCCGGGTTAAACCAGAACATAGAAAATATCTGTTACCACTTTTCCACCAGTGTAAGTGCAAGTGCTTAAGTTTGTTTTTATCCTGTTCTTCCTAAGAACAGGTTTCGTTTTCCATCAGCAAGGGGCAAAGTTGGAGCCACATCATTGCGCTACTGTCACATCACTGCAAACAAAGCCGTTCCAGAGGGGGTGGTGTCATTGTTGGGGTGGCTACAAAGATGGCGCTGAGAGCGCTTAAAAATAGCCAGAGGTTCCTTTTCATCTGTGTTTTTGACATTATTTTTCCTGACTGTCTGCAACATAGAGTGTGCTCGTCTTTGTGTGCGTGCGTGTCTGTGACACACATATCATCACAGAATAAGATAAAGCTATTTAGAATGTTCGATGAAATAATAATGTAAAAACCTGATCTATAAGGGGCAATGCATTGCTGCTTCACTTTCACCTGCATTACAAGTTTTGAATGAGGAAAGACCAACAAAACATCAGACGACTCGCTCGGCTGCTTTCTTCTTTAAGAATGAAGGGAACTATTTGAATGATTACCAGTGCTAAAGGCATTTTACAGCCTCTGTCATTTTAAGGGAACTCTGGGAACTTTAAGGGAAAACTGGAGGCATCACCAAGTTTTACATCAGCACATCAATCTGGACAGAGCTGAATCCTCACAAATGATTTCTGGGATCCACGCTTTAAGAGCCATTCAGTGTTTTTGAAGTGGGCTGTATGACTTATTTATCACTTGTAGACATATTAGCTACAGCACGCCTGATGACTCGGCCCTTTAATGAAAAACTGCTTTTAGAAACAACACACAGTTCAGTTCTCTACAAACAGCATGTCCGCAGCACTGTTAGAGTCGCCCATCCTTCGGTCAGTCACAAGCTAAATGAGGGACCAGGCTCCACCCTGTCTGCTGGGAACCGTACCCTGGCCCGCTTACTATTTCTCCTGGTGGTTTCTCATTAATGAGACCAAGTTGACTGTGTCTAATACCATCACCAGAGACGTGCAACTCACACAGCCCTACTTCAAAAACACTGAAATATCCCTTCAACCATTGTTCTGAATCAGACTGTCATCAGAAGACTTAAATTTGTACACATCCTTTGAGTTGTTTTTTACGTCTCCTCGTGTATTCTAGTAAACGCCTGACTCTGAAAATAACCGTGCCACTCATCAGTGCTGGAAAAAGCCACGTGTGAAAAACAACTTCCTGTGGCGTGTGCTCTCTGTGAAGTTAGTAATTCCTTTGTAAAGTGACTTTAATGTGATTATTAGTGCATCACAGTATCTCTCTGACTCTGGCCCTTTTACTTTAACGCCTGTAGAGATCTGTGAGACGACACGGGTTGAGTGCGTCTGCTGTGTGTGGTCAGAGCACTGTGGGCTGAGTGGGGCTGAGCGGGGCTGAGTGGGGCTGGGTCTTTAAAATGAGACCTCCTGTTTCCATAAATCACACAGGGCACTAACAGTGCTGGGGGGAGGGGGTCTGCAGACAACACCCCACCACCCGCTCCCCTCCTTCAGCATGCCCAGCATTCTGTAACCCCTGAGCCCCGGCCAGCAGGCAGAAATAGACTCCACAGGGAGAGCCGCAGCTGATCTCACATTGGTTTATACAGTTTCACAGTTTCTGTTTACGACTCTCTGTTGAAGTTCTGTGTTTTGGAGGTACAGTAACTCTCTAACATTCACTGCAGCCAGCTCAGCAGGAGCAGCGACCCTCCCTCTGTCTGTGAGCCCGCCGGCTGCCCGTCTGCAGTCGACATGTGTCTGCACTGTTTCCTCCATGTGTGACAGCAAATGCTGCATGGGTAACAGATGGTGATTGATAATGTCTTGAGCATGTGTGAGTTTGGTGTTAACGGGCACAGATGCAGGTAACCCGGAGCTCTCTTAGTTTTTGTTCTCTGACCTGAAAAGAAACTCTGTCACAGAATCCAATCAGCTAAAGTGCTGACGTCAATTTTGGAGCCATAGAAGAATTAGCATTTTTATGGTCACGAAGAAATACACAAAGAGCTGCTGAGGCACAATGATTAGGCAAATGTATTTTTATTTTTGACCTATGGGAGCAGCTAACCATTAGCTCAGTTTGCTGGCTGCTGTGAAGTCACCTGGCAGTATCTTGAAGAAGATGGGGACAGTAAGGACATCGTCTGATGGTTTTGGGATGAATGAAAGGAGCACGTCTGCTGTGTGGAAAGGTTTTACAAACAGGTATGGACATTATCCATGCACAGCTGACTCCAGCTTGTTAAACAGCTCTGATGATGGAGAGAGCCACAGAAAATCAATGAGCACTTCCTTACTGAACACCTTGGTGAAAGTCTTCAGACCACTTTATTTACGTTAGAGTGGAGGAGGAGGGGGAGGAGGTACCATACAGCTGGCTCCTGAACTGAGCCTCATGAATGCTCTGCTCCATGATCCGGTGACTGACGAGTGAAAATAAAAACAAGGTCCATATGTGTTGCAGTGAATCATTTTTGACCAGTTAGGACACTCCAGTCACATATTCCCAAACTTATTCTCAAATCAACCACAAAACACGATGCAGACAGAGATGGGGAGCAGAGGGAGGCAGGGCAGCAGGGTTGGACCTGTTGGACGTGAGAAGGAGGTTTTACTTACAGGAGCAGAAAGTGTTTGAACACTGGGACCACCTCTGTTTCAGCTATAAAACCACTACAACTACAAACCTTTATATCAACAAAGAAACCACCTCAGCTTGTTAGGGATAAAATCTAGGACACCAAACCTAACCTTCTTACAGGGGTCATATAGGTGTACACTGCAAATAAACTCAGGTCATGTTGGGTTTAAGAGTTGGTCTAGTTCCAGTTTGTACACCGCGGGCTTGATTCAGAAGGGCTGAGCGAGTTTTTAAGCCTTTCTTACTCAGTGTTTACATGTATGCAGCAGCCTGACTGAGGGGCCTAACCCTACATGACAACGGTTTAGGGTGAAACGCAATCGTTTTGTTGCATTTCAGCCTCGCGTTTGCACGGAAACAGTGTTTCAGTCGACTTAAAACGCAAACTTTTGAAAACGGCCGCCAGAGTGGGATTTTTCTGAAATGCTCCCGACACTGTTGCCGTGTAAACAGTAAGCTGGCATTTTCAGTGGAAACGCTGACGTCACACTCTGCCTCTCGCGCGCGCATACAACAGGACAACAGTACCGTTGCGATCATCGTGAACTACCGGGTTGTGCTTGTGCTGCTCAATCTGCTGACTCTGTGACTGTCAAAAATAGCATTTTTTGCTCCACTTTTTAACTTAGTATTCCCCAACACACCAGATGATCAGCTCAACTCTACTTCAGTGAAGATCTACCAAAAGCTGCTTCTGGACAAGACAGTTATAGCGCCACCCACAGGCCTGGTATGCTTACTACAGCGTTTTCAGTCCATCAGCAGATTTTTTTCACAGCGTTTTAGCGTTTTTTCTGCGTTTACATGCAGGAGAGAGAATCAGATTTCTGGAGAAGAACATATCAGTCGACCCCTTTTGATAAGTCAAGCTGTGTGTGCATCAGACTAGTTTCAGTTCATCTGAAGAGGAAGCAACATTTTACCAGCGATGGCTGAGATGGATGCAGCTGTAGCTCTAAACATTAAATGTAAGTATGGTGTGTGTTTGTTGTGTTATCATGGTCATCGACTTCTCCTAGCTGAACGCAGAGATGTACTGAGACCTGCTGAGCCCTGACATATCCAAACGCAACCGCAGTCTGATAGCAATCACATTATCTGGGTGTGTTAACCGAGCTACACTTAGTCCGCTCTGGGTCTGACTGAGCTGTTCACACACATCTTAATCATCCTGACTGAGCTCATAGCCCCATCTCTTTAACAGTATGTAAACATACTGACTGTTTGTTGATGAGCTGAAAAGACATCATCTTATTCACAGCAACACACACACACACACACACACACACACACACACACACACACACACACACACACACACACACACGCACGCACGCACACACACAGGGTTAAATGCGTCACAAACTGCACTGCAGACCAAACGGTGTGTCTGTGTGTGTGTGTGTTTTTTTTTTTTTTGCATAAATGTAAATGATCCACTTCAGATTCATCTGAAATAAAACAGCTGATCCAGTCACTCTGTGCGGGGCTGTTAGCTCTGCACAGAGGGGAATATGTACAATCTGCAGAGAGCCAGCTGCACAGCAGTGTTTACAGGTTTGTTAATATGACTCTGACATTACTGTCATTATTATAAACAGAAGCTACTGTGATCAACAGCAGACGAATAGTGTTCACAGAGCCTTTGAAGAGATATTAATGAATGAGCTGAGCTCTGCACAGGCTGGTTTGGGAACTCTCTGACCACACCGACCTCAGAAAGGAAGTCCACAAAAGTAAGAAACAAACAATTAGGCAGTAAATGTCAGGACCTGCCAGCCGGGTGGATAACCTACCAGACCTGTGAACTGGAAAGCCCAGCAGAGTTTGGCTGTTTCCAGCTCTGACTTTGTGCTCAGAGCTGGAACTTCTGACTGAGTTGTTCCACAGCTCAGAGCTTCTGGAAGAAGAGCTTCTTATTTCCCCCATCACTGATCTTCATCCAAAGATAATCCTTTTCTTTTATTTTCCTACTTTTAAAATATTGTGGCCCTTCTGAAAAAAATAGTAGTTTTCTGAAATTAAAGATGAAAATTTGTGAGATAAAGTTTCTGTGAGTCCCGACGGTCTGAGAGTTTCAGAGACTTTGTAGGAGCAGCTGAAGAATGTTGTGGTTGAGTGTGACCTCTTCAGGGTCAAGAACAAGTCTGATAAAAAAAAAAAAACACAGATCTTGTTTGTGACTTGTTTGTAGTCAAAACTTTTCACACACATTTCTACTCCAAACTTCAAACGATGCTCTCCATAAACGAGTGTGAATCACTTCAAACCGCAGAGAGCCTCTGTGACTCATCTCAGCCCTTCACGTGGTCGCCAAGGCCTGATAGTTAAGTCATTCCAATGTGCTGTGTGTGTGTGTTGTGTGTGTGTGTGTGTGTGTGTGTGTGTGTGTGTGTGTGTGTGTGTGTGTGTGTGTGTGTATGTGTGTTAAATTGCAGTGCTTTTGCCAGTTGTGGTGTTGATCTGGTTACTAGGCAGCAGCTTGCCTCAGCTGTGGAATGAACTTCAGTGAGAGACAAGGAGACGAGAAGGAGAGGAGAGGAGAGGAGAGGAGGAGGGTTGGCTTGGTTTGAGGATACACCCCTCAGGTCCTCCTTCTCTAAGTTCACTGATTTGCGATAAAGATAAAACTATTTAAACATGAAAGATGTGTCTTGCTGCAGTAAAGATCTGCTGACTTCAGATCTGTTTTCCTGGGATGGACTAGGAGCACAGGTTGGACACTCGGAGGCTTGTAGTGGCAGCAGTCACCAGCTGTGGCTGTGAGGCCGCAGAGCTCAGGGTTCCTCCTCCTCCTCCTGTTTAAAAGCTCAGCGTGTTTTTTCCCCCTGGGGTTTATTTAACTTGTGCTGTGGGCCTGAAGCCGGATCCTGTGTGCCTGCTCAGGTTTGTGCTAACTCTGGTTATATTTAGGGCGTCTTTGTCCAGGACTAAACAAAGGGCTGAGAGAAGCTGGTGGGAATGAAACACGTGGACGAACAACAGGAAGCAGAGCTGCAGAGGGGGCTCAGAAAAGATAAACCCCAATGTTCACCGAAATGATCCAAACACGGGACACTCAGACCTCTTGAAGCTCCCAGGGGAAATGTAGCCTCTGTGCTGGTGAGTGTAACCTCCTCACTGTCCGGCCACTGGGAAAAGCTCCTCTGTAACAAGCCCCAAGCTGGCTGCTCCAGGAACCAACTGTCTGACACAAACAGTTCATGAGGAACCATTTCAATGAACCACACTGAAAAAGGGAAACAACTGTGTCATTTAGTCACATTTTTGCTTTCCTGGAAGCAAAAAGCAAACTTCATGGATAAAACGGAAGTAAATAATTTTACTGTAATAAGATTTTTACTTCAGACCAAAGATTTTTATGTCACATGACCACATGACATCATTGGCTCTGCTGCTGTCATTACTCAGACTTTGCAGGAACAAAAGTGACATCAATAAAGTTTTGACCTTTGATTTATCACTGATATTTAAGGAAACTATGGGCGCAGGTCACGTCACCTCTGGTTTGAGTCACAAGCCTGGCGCAGCCTGCGCAGTGTTAATTTCATGCGGCGCACTGCCGTGCGCTGCCAGTTTGACAATTTGGTAGACCGTCTGCGCAGAGATGGGTGTGACTGCGCGCCAGGGGGAGTTGACGGCGCACCAGGGGGAGGTGTCAACAGATTCATGTTGGCGCTGTGACAATTTCGTGCCAAAAAAGTGCGCTGAAAGCTCGCCAGCTCCAACCTGTTCTATCCTCGACGCAAGGCGCAGCGCACCCCACGCAGCTGTAATTTGGTGACAGGCGCACATGTGCGCACATGTCATCAAAGCCTCAGAGGCAGGTTTCCAGAGTGTCAGGCACATTTTAATGCAATAAACAATCACAGCAATCACTATTTAATGTAACTGTCTGAACCAGCATATACATTTGTATCTATATTAACTGTCCCGTCACATCTGATGTCAGATTAAAGCCATTTGTCATAATGGAAAGTTAACCTGACGGCAGCTGGAAGTTTGATGCACATCTTACAATTAAACAATAAACAGCCTTAACATCTGATACTGAGTATATATCTGGCTTCTCTCATTTCATTTCATTCAAAGAAAAGAGGGAGAGAAAAGATGAAGAAAAAAGAGACAAAATAAATGTATGTCACTCAGGATTTACCCGTGATTTCCCATATTTCTCTGTTTTAGTCTTTATTTTTAAGGTGATCTAAAAAGATGGAGTACATTATTGTAAGGAGGATGAGGAGGAGACACTGGGAGAGTATACAGTATATCACCAAAGGTTCTGCTATTTGGCGATGACAAACCAGGAGTGCAGGTGGATCAAAAGTATTCTGAAACTTGGAAAGTGCGCCGGTCATGCCCTGTCCGCGCGGCGAAGGCCGGTGCAAGGCAGGTGCGCCTGGGCTTGCGCCTGGTCTACAAAATTAGAGCCCAATAACATAACCCAGAGTCATCTAAGATATTCCCAGAATGCCTTTCAGCCATCTAATATCATCATGTATTTTTTGTTACAAATTCTCACAGTTGGTTGTGTGCCACCAACTCGTATCGTAACCATGAGTGATGAGGGTACGTGGTTGATGTGGACTCTGCTACTTGGTAACCTGAGGTGGTGCCCTTACTGCGCGCTGAGAGCAGAGTTAGCTTAACAGCTCATGTTAGAGCTAGTGGAAAGGGACAACGAAAGACACGACGGTGTAACTGCAAACTCTGGTTTACCACCCAGCACATTAATGCACATTTGGCTACACTTTGTCCATGTCAGTATTAAAACACATTGACGAGTATGTTCTAAAGAATCTTTGTTCCTCCTCCAATATTTTACCAACCCTATTGCTTTCAACAGAATTAGAGAATCACATTAAGTTATCTGAAAATTCAACTAAGATGGAATTTAAAAAGTCAGGTTTGTTCAAAATTAAAAGTTGAAATGAAGGTTTGTGGTCTCCACGATGAGTCATCTCCTCAGTTTGTGTGAGTGTGGTTTTTTGACTTAAACAAAATGACTTTCTAAAATGATCCTGTGTCAAATTTTACTTTTCAATTAAATCAGAAATATGATATGAGAAAATTAAAAATTTTCACATATAAGAGTTTTTTTTTTTTTTAAGTAGGTTGAAGATGTTGTTTTTGTGTGTTGGTGTTTAGGCTGAAAAAAAAGTGACCCATTGATTTGACATTCTCTCTCTTTCACTGCTTCTGATGTTGGTCTACTTATACCCATTTCACTCACTCCTTAAACTTCATCATCGAGTAGAAGTAGCTTCATGTTCTGTCTAAAGAAAAGTTATTATACCCACAGAGGTTATCAGCTGTCTGACAGTGACTCATATGTTGTCCGTACATCTCTGATCTACACTGGTTGACACATTTCCCACAAAGAAGAAGTGAAAGCTGAGCTTATTTTGAGCCTGTTGTTGGGCTCAGAGTGACATAATGTTTCAGCTGTGTCATAACCATGTGCTGCAGTCATGTTAGGTACTTTTCCCCCACATGGACTTGCCCCGGTAACCAGGGGCTTTTTGAGGAACTGAGTGGTTTTTGACTGCAGGAACCAGGGTCTAAGTTTAGCTCTGAAAAACTGGTTGTAACCTTTACATGGCCCTGCCTGGGCCTGCAGAGGTCCAGGAACTATAGGGGGCTGTGGTGGAAACGCAGACAAACAACGGGCCACAGGAACCCTTCAGTTCCTGGGATGTCTCCTAGAAACTGAATGTTAGTATAATGTGAGGTATCCTGTGAAGCTCGGGCAATTAAAAGTAACATTCAAAAACTGATGGCAAATGTGAGACCACTGCTGTGTGTTAGCATGCTCCGTGCTACTGACATCACAGGGGATCTGTGTTTCTTTGAAGTTCACCAGTCGAGTGCCTCTGAAATCAGCAATCCAGAGTCAATGTGGAGACAAAAGCAAGTGTCCGGCTGCTGTGCGTAAAAACAGGATTTAGAATAGGGCTGCCATGATTAGTTGACTTGATCGACTACGTCCATGATAACAATTCATCGACGCAAATTTGAATAGTCGATGCATCACATTATTATTTTTATTGTCATTGTCACGTGGTGAAATCAAATACCAGAGGGTAATACTAATTTGTAACTTCAGTTCACAGCATGAGGTGCTGTGTTATTGGATACTTTTATGGGAAAAGATCACTTAGTTCTATGTGAGGAATATTGATGAGGAAAAATCTCCACTTCCAGAGAGCGCTGTGCGCTGACGGAGGCTCTGGCGGAGCCTGACAGCTCCCGGAGTTTAGCGTCTGATAACGTGATTTTGAGAGTCTCCTTCACTCTCTGTTACCAACAGTTTGTAGGATCCGAGTCACAAACTAATGTAAAACTCCCCTAACTTTTGAAAAGAGAGGACATCTATCCGTCTATCCATCCATCTATCCATCTATTCGATGGAGCTCTCACTCTCAAGCTCACACTGCACTGGTAACACTCAGTGGGGAGGAGGAGGGGCAGAATGCGCAAGAGTGAAACGCCACATGCAGAGAAACGAAACTAAACGCATTGTTATGGAGAGCTGGGAGAGTCAGGCTGGATCATACAGAGAGCAAAGCCCCAATAAACAAATAAACATGAGAAAATAAGCCCAAAGTCACTAATAAGCGGTCTGTCCGACACTGCGTACAACAACTTCATTTCCCTGTTACCTGCTTCATTCATTTTGAGATTTTTTTTGTATAGTACCTACTTATATTTTTTTATATCATCATGAATGAAATAAAGACAAACAAACAAAAATGACACAGGGCTGACCAATCAGAGGTGAGAACCTAACTCTGGATAAATGCAGTCAAAATGCAACACACAGGTTGAGTTATAAAGGTCTGCACATTTTAAAGGCCAAATTAGGTTGAAACACAAAATAATCGTGATTAATCAACTGATCGAAAAAATAATCGATAGATTAGTCGACTTTAAAACTTCGTTAGTAGCAGTCCTAATTTAGAACGTGGAAACGAATGTTGGAGTAACTGTGATGGGTGCACTGACCGACCTGTGGGTGCTCTGTTGCAGCTTGCAGGAGGAGTCATCCTGGGGGTGGCCCTGTGGCTGAGACATGAACCCCAGATCACCAGCCTGCTGAACCAGGATTTCCAGGGATCGCCGCCTCCACAGACCTTCTACATCAGTGAGTACCTGACCCACAACACCTGTGCCTCTGTCCTGTCTCTGTCTGCCTCACACAGACCCCAGAATCAGTCCAGATCCTGCTGTTCTCTTTGTTTTAAGGACCTGGTGTGATCACAGGGTCACAGGGATAACGTGTGTGTGTGTGTGTGTGTACACAGACATAGCTGAGTGTTTCCAAAAACAAATATCCCCGCCTCATTTGTTTTTAAAAATACTTGCGTCCACACACAGCGGGGAAGTCCAGCGATGAGTAAAGCACGCCAAACCCATAAAACGCTGTGTTTTTCAGGCGTAACACCTGTGCGATCCAATCAGAATGAACTCTATCATTCAGCTGTGACCAAAAAAGCTAAACCATTAAACCAGAGTTTTCTGAATGCATTGTTTTCAGGCCTGAAGGTCCGAAGGTTCCTTTGTGATGATTCACGATTCACGATTCACGATTCACAATGAAAGGTCTTCACTCAGCCTGTTAATGGAGCTGAAACAGATATCTGTTATTGATAAGCTAAAAGGTGACTTTAAAAGAGCTCATTAATAGTTTATTATTGTTTTACTTCAGGAGAGATTATCACAGCAGACCAGTATCTGTGTTTCCTCTGCACATTCATCCTGACAGACTGAAGGTTTGTTTACCTCCCAGGGCTCAGGCAGAGGAGTGATGGTGTTCCAGCTCTTACAGAGGCCACAGACTGACAGTAGATTGCGCCCATATCCAATCACAGCTTGATGAGTATCCAGACTTCTTAGAGATTTGAAAACCTTGTTGCAGTCTAATGAAATCACGCAGTGGTTTACAGAGTGGAGTCATAACCTCAAAGATGAAATATTGACTCCAACTGACGTTAATGTAGAAACTGGCAATGATGTTGCTGCAATGCAGCAACCTGCCAGTCAACTCATCAGCGGCTGGTGTTGTTCACACTGGATCATGTTCAATAAACCAAAACAGATTGAGTCTGTCAAACACAGGCCTGTCCAACCATCATGAACAAAGGAGAATGGATATGAACCACTATGTCGTCAGTGAAGAGGCTTTGAATAGTCTGATTTATGGAGGTCAATATAACAGTGAAAAACACACAGCACTGGTTTAATGTCACTCACAGGAAAATATGATCTGGAGTTTCTCTGTGTGCATCAGGTTAACACTGACATGCTGTCTCAGAGAGCCTCCTCTCTTTTGACCAAAGAGGCTGAATGAGAAGATGGCTCACTACGTCTTTCTTTCCTAACATCGGGGTGCATAGGTTCTATAGCGGATTTAGCAGATTTATAGTGGAGTGAGCATCTGTCAAAAATGCGATCTTTGGGGTGAAGACGGGGCTGCTCACGCGTACACACGGAGAGAGCTGAAGCGAGCGTCCTGAGGGGTAAGGAGAAAACACACGCTAATATGAGTGATGGCACGAAAGATACGGTTCTTAAGCCGCCTGCCACAGTCCCAGTGTGGGAATGTTTTGTTTTTTATCAGAATGAACAAAGTGTGAGCTCATGAACACCAACGAGCTGATATGTCGCATTTGTTTGAAAACAGTGGTGATGAAGAAGAAGAAGGGGAGGTGCAGTGGAGCCTTGTTCTTTGACAATCCGCTCTTACTGAGGCTTTTGGTCTGCAAAGTAAATAGAAATAAAAGCGCCAAATGGTGGGCGCTCAAAGACAGTTACATTGCCAAAGAAATGCAGCCCTTCAATACAGTTGAAAGCCAGAAATGTTCAAAATGTTTGACAGACAGTACGGATTGACTGGGAAAAAATACATGTTACAAACAATTCAGGAACTCTATAAACTCCCTTTTATTTAGGCTATAGTTTTTATTGTTGTTGTTTTTTTATGGAGTTTTGTTTTTTCTTTAGAGACAGGGTCTATGTTTTGTTGTTTTTGATTAGTATTAATTATTTTTATTGACATGTATTTTTTTCTTAAAGAGAGTCCATTTCATTTTCATTGTATTTTTTTTCTCTTTCTTGTTTGTTAAATTTATTATATTTTTTGTTTAATTTATTTTATTTAAAAGATCCTGACCTTTAATTACACTCTTAAGAAATTAAAGTTTCTTGCTTTTGATATGGTGTACTCACTTTATTATCCCATTTATCATAATTACATCAATGAAAAAATGAAAAAAAAAAATCAAAATAATATTGACAATAATATTGTTTATTGGCAATGATATTTTGGAAAATTATCGTCTACAAAATTTGTTATCGTGACAGGCCTACTCCTGGATGTAGATTATTAGACATAGAGGAGAGTCAGAGCTTTGGTTCAATAGCTGTTCTGTATGGGCAGAAAGCCAGATGCATCCTGGGAAAGTGGCTCGGCTAGCTACTGCTGTTAACTGATTTGGCTTAACAGCTGCACCTCTGAATCAGTGACCTCCATATTTCATACGTTCTTCAAAAGTTCTTCATACATTCTTCATGCTTTCGTGATACATTCATCATATGGTCTTCATATGTTCTTCATATGTTCATCATACGTTTATCATATGTTCTTCATACGTTTATTATATGTTCATCATGCATTCTTCATGTGCTTATCATACATTCTCCAAACGTTCATCATATGTTCTTCGAACATATTTTATACGTACATCATATGGTTTTACAGTTCATCATATGTTCATCATATGTCCTTCATATGTTCTTATGTGAACATATGATGGTGAACGTAAAGTTCACCATCATTCATCATATGTTCATTGTACGTTCATCCTACAATCATCATACGTTCTCCAAACGTTCATCATACGTTCATCATATGGTCTTTATATGTTCATCATACGTTTTTCGTATGGTTATCATACGTCCTCCATACCTTTAACATATGTTCTTCAAACATATTTCATACGTTCACCATATGGTCTTCATATGCTCATCATACGTTTTTCATTTGCTTATCATACGTCCTCCATACCTTCATCATATGTTCTTCAAACATATTTCATACGTTCATCATATGGTCTTTATATGTTCATCATACGTTCTTCATATGCTTATCATACGCCCTTCATACCTTTATCATATGTTCTTCAAACATATTTCATAAGTTAACCATATGGTCTTTATATGTTCATCATATGGTCTTCATATGTTCTTCATATGTTCATCATATGTTCTTCATATGTTCTTCATACGTTCATCATACGTTCTTCATATGGTCTTCATACGTCCTTCATATGCTCATCATACCTTCATCACACCTTTTTCATACGCTCATTATATATTTATCAAACGTTTATCATGTGCTTATCATACGTTCTTCATACGTTCATCTTACGTTCTTCATACATTTATTATATATTCATCATACGTTCTCCATATGCTTATCATACCTTCATCATACGTTCTCCATATGTTCATCATACGTTCATCATACGTTCATCATATGTTCATCATATGTACAGGAGGCTGAGGAACAGATGAAGATCTGACACATCCAGTGGCACTCTTGGCCTGATGAAGACTGGAATCGTTGATGGTACAGTCCCCAGTCCTCGTCCCTTCAGAAAGAAACACAGAGCTTACACTCCAAACCCCCTGAGCCTCATGACCATAAAAACAGCAGCTGATTGAGAAGTGGCGTGATGAGCCCCTCCGCGGTCGCTCACACGTATTGCTTGGTCAGGTGGTGCAGAGCAGACCCCCTCAGATCGAGGTGTAAAAGTTTTACAGAGGTGTGAAGCGAGGCTCGGAGCTCATCATGTGACTTTAACAACAACATGAAGTTATCTCCTGCCACCTCCCCAAACAGCCCCGTCACAGCTGAGTCACCCCGACCAGGAGAAGGGGAGTGTCAGGAGGGGGAGGGGAAAAGAAGCCAGTGTTGGAGCTCCTCTTGGGCTGGATGTCTGTGGTAGCTCAGCCTTTCTCCTGAGCCGCCTCCATGATTGCATCCTCCCGTTACATAAACCTCCCCCCATCCCACAGAGGGAGGAGAGGCCTCGTCGGTTTAGGAAAAAATTCCTCACTGACCATCCCTCCTCCCCCTCCTCCTCTTCCCCCTCCTCCTCCCCCTCCTCCTGGTGCAGGGCGGCCCCACCCATCCTCCTCCCTCCCTGTGAAAGTTTTCCTCTCCTCCTCTTTCCACTCTCCCTCCCCCTCACTTCTCCATCTGGTTGTGGTTAGTCTTCACGTCGCGCTGTCTCACTCCCCTCTTCGCTCCAGTCTTTCTCTCCCTCCGCTCCTTTTCCCCCTCCTCCTTCCAGGAACTTTTCAACCTCTGCATCTGCTCCTTTCTCTCACTCCTCCACCCGCGCACAGACACAGCTACCCATCATGCCACAGGTTCAAAGACAGACTGGGTCGCGCTGGGAGGATAAACAGCTCTCCTTAGGGGTTTCAATCTGAAGCTTCTGGAGTTCAGTGACCCAGAGAGGAACAATCAGTCGTCAGAGATCTTGTGGTTTGTCGTAAAACGGAGAAAGTTTGAGAAACGGACCCTTTAATGGAAGTCTCACTTCTTGTTTTTTGTTTTCGTCCTGTTTCTCTAGAGTCGTGTTTGTTTCTCAGCAGCAAGAGTTGAGCCGTCATTTCCTTACGCCAATCTTTACGCCATCACAGCTTTTGACAGATGGTGGCTGGATGGTGAAAACTCGGAGTCAGTGTGCCGTGAACTCAGAGCCCTCCACAAAAACCACAGACGCCTTCTCTAAGCATGAATGAAGCGTGTAAGGAGGTTAGTTTCTGCTTCAGAAGAAGCAGCTTTCACAAGCAGCAGCTTTCATAAGCAGCACTTTGGGTTGCAACACCTCGACGTTAAAGGTTGTCTTCCTGGTCCTCGTCGTGGTGTTGCATCAGACGATCTTTACTCAGCAAAGACGTTTCCTGATCTCACCAAAATAAAGTCTGACCTGGAAAGATGCAGAGGCCTCTGTCCTCACAGCTGTCAAGGCTGCAGCAGATTAACCATCCAAATTCAGTTCATCTGAAATATCTGAAGTGGTGAAATGAAAAGTCTTTAGTCCCACATGTCAGACATTTACTGGTGACATCAACTGGTCTGGTTTGGATCAGTGCAGTTTGGTATAGGGAAGGGTACCTTTCATGTTTGAAATGATACGGTACCATTGCCTGATATCTGGCAATCGTTACTGATACTCAACGGTACCACTTTTCGGTACTTTTTTGTGTTCATGTGGTAAAAAATATTAACTTGTTTAATGATGAAATATTCAAATTTTTTCAATTTAACATATTTGTTTCTCAAAATATAACCTTGCAATGCTGTGTTCATGTCCAGCATGGAAAATCACCTACTCCTCTACTCCCTTACAGTCACAAAGATGCATTTAGGTACCTAAACATGGTACCTTTTGGTTTTAGATGAATCGGTACCCGATACTTTTGCCATAATTCAGTCAGTACCTATAAAAGTACCTCATTCGGTACCCATCCCTAGTTTGGTACAGGTAGGATCGGTAAATTCTGATATTGTTTGTGTTTCCTCAGCCAATCCCAGTCCTTAATGGTAGACAGCCTGTAAGCTGGATGCTACACTGTCATAGTGTGTCAGCGTAGCAGCAGCACACAGTGTACCTACCAAAGACGGTTGGATATAAAAGTCCATCTCTGTGTGAGAAACAATGATCAAAGCTGTGTAACTGAATACTAAAACATGAAGAAAGAAAGAAAGAAAGAAAGAAAGAAAGGAACAGGTGAAGAGTTCCTCTTTGTCTCTGAACATTTCAACATGTCAGGGCGTCAGAGCTGATTCACAGACTGACAGACGTGACTCCGTTAGCACACACATCCGTTACAGAGAGGTCAGATGGGCTGTCTGGAGTCCAACAGGTTGATGAGGACTGATTTCAACTTTACCTGATGTACAGGTAACCCATGTTTGATCCAGCCCCTCTTCTACACACTGTTACATGAATTTATTTCTCTTTAAATTCAGTCTGCCCATGACGAAACCAAAGAAGAAGAGCGTACAGGCAGTCACCAGGAAAAGGCTGTTGGAACAGAGCGTGTTACTGTCAGACACTGAATCCTCAGTGGAAAATGTGTCAGATCTGGACTGAAGAAAAGACTTTTCCTGGAGGGCAGGGGTTTCCCACATTTGGCTCTGAGAAAATGACTGAGAGCCAGCAGCTCTTACTAACTCATGTATTAACCATGAAAGTAACACACAGCTCCAGATTTGGTAACTGTTTCTTTTAGTGATGTCTGTAAAAATTAGGGACGGGCAATGGTTTTTAAATTTTTGAAAAGTCATTAACATTGAAAAAAAAATCTTGTGTAATGATGGCTTTGTCCTGTCTGCGGCACGTTGCAACATGTAACAACTATCAGATGTTTACCGGACGCTGGAGCTGTGACACATCAGCTCAAGCATCACAGGAAGTTTGCTCAGAAACCACCAAAAACCACCCAGCGACTTTCAGATGAGAGCAAACTGTATCCAAATCAGATCAGGCAGGAAGTCAGGTTGATTTTATTTTTCCATACAGCGCCAGATCACAGCAGGAGTAATGTAGAGATACCTCTCTCATTAATCAGGTCCACACCTTTATTTAACTTAACAGACTAAAGCCTTTTGTTATTTATAAGGGATGAAGCGGTTCATAATATCCACGGCTTGGTTCCTATCATGGTTTGTGGTCATGGTTTTCGGTTCGGTTCAGTGTACATTGTTGTTGTTTTTAACACCTTTATTTTTACCATATACCCTAATAATCCACTACTAAAAGATGATTTAGTTGTCATGTAGAGTCATGAAAAAAAAAACTGAAAGAATGAGGCTGTTTCCCACTTAAAACATCATTAAAGCTGAGTGAAACATTGCTAGTTTCAACATGCCAGCTCCCCAGTAAGGACAGTCACTATTGTCTGTCCCAAAAGTCAATAAAAGCCACTAAATGACACTGCAGTCTGATTTACATAATAATCCATTTGTATGTAATTGTCATGGACTCTGAAGGTGAGAGAAATAAGGCAGGGGAGACAGAAAGCAGGTAAAACACAACATCATAAATATGTTTACCACTACAAATTAACTTTCTTCTGTCCATTCTTGTTTTTTCAAGTCAAAATATCAACCCTCCTCCTTTATCTGGGCTGGGGACCAGCAGAAATGACCATAACACACACTTGGAGATTTCATCTGCTGTGAGTGAGCACTGTCTGTGTTTGGATGGGGGAGGGACTCACGACCCCTTACCAAAGAAAAATATATGTACCAATATATTTTTTGAAATGTATTATGATTTATTATTGATATATTATAATATACATGGAATAATATATTAAGGGAACATATACAATATATGATATATTCATGAAATATATTGCAATATATTGCAGCATATACAAATGATTGCTGCTTTCCATATATTGCAATATATTGGAAAATATAAATACTAAATCTCATATATGGGAATATATTACCTAATGTATGACATGATATTTTCCAATATGCTGCAATATATTTTTCTTTCGTAAGGGGTACAGCACAGGCTGCTAATTCAGGTGATCAAAACCTGCTTCAGCGTCAGACTCCAAACTCCAGAAAAGTCGCAAGAATTGTCGTTTTTAAAATAAACTCTCCCAAGGGGTCTGAAATCTGATCTAAAGTGCGCTCAGACAGCAGAAGGACTCAACGCCACAGGTACACACTCTGCCTTCTCCTCTCGACATGTAAACAACACACACGCTTCCCCACACCTGTTCGAATGTATCCATCACCTCGCGTTGCGCATGCGTCTGATCGGAGCTACATACAGGCTTCAAACCGAGCTGTAAAACAAAGAAAAACCAAGCGGCAAACTCAGGTCTAAGAATATGAGACAATGCTTAAGAGCTAAAATCTGCTGTTTCTCCGGTGTCCACTTGAGGCTGGCCCAGGTTTGAGGTTTTACAGCCAAAACAAGAACAAGGAGAGGATCGATGATGTATTGGGAGGTGCAGGGGCTCCTTCGAGAAACTAAATGAAAAGTTTGGGTAGTTACCATTAAGTGTTGAATAGTGCTCACCCCCAGTAAAAATCAGTCACACTGTGCTCCAACATCATGTGGTCATTAAAGACTGACCAAATGAAAATGTTCTCCATTCAGGGGTGGTATGGGGATGTTTTCATGGATCTGAATCAGGGTTTTATCAGGACTGTTTTTTATTATCAGGTTATTTTGACCTCAAACAAACTCATCTTTTGTCCTTTAATGTGTTTTTTTTTTAAGTTTCACATTTTCACATCATGATAAATCCATCCATCATTTAAAGATGTCAGCAGTAAGAGTTGTTGGTTTTCTGCAGAATGTTCAGAGCTTTAGCTTTAGCTTGACACCACTATCCTACACACAGTCCAAATGTCGTTTAGTGAGACCTCACTACTGTGGATGGGTACGGAATTGGGTACTTTTGTAGGTACCGACCGAATTCTGTCAAAAGTTACAGGGTACCGATTCAAGTAAAATCAAAAGGTACCATTTTTAGGTACCGAGATGCGTCCTTGTGACTGTGAGGGAGTGGAAGAGTAGGAGATTTTCCTTGCTGGACATGAACACAGCAATGCAAGTTCATATATTGAAGAATAAATATGTTAAATCGAAAAAATAAAAATATATTTATTTTTACAAATTGATATTTTTTACCACATAAACACAAAAAAGTACCGAAAAGTGGTACCGTTGAGTACCGGTACCAATTGACAGGCACCGGGCATCGGTACCGTATCGTTTCAAATGTGAAAGGTACCCATCCCTACTTACTACATAGACTTTGGTTTGGTTTGTGCTCGGGACTGGAAATCAGTTTGTAAAAGTGGAAATCAAAATGATTCATGTGATAGAAAATAAAAACTGAGATGTGTAAAGGTACCTGTGGTAATCTGGCGACCGGTCCAGGGCGAAACCTGAGCTAGGATCTTGAGTTGTTTTGTTTGGAAGCAGTTGTCATAAATAAATGTGCAGTTTTAAGTATTGAATGTGTTTCTTATTTTACACAAATTAATATTACCTAACAAATGTGATGAGAGTATGCACTGCTTTACAGAAGAGACTTGATACCTGCAATTAGGTTTGCAGAAATAAAAAAAATGTGTTGGAAATCAGCTAAATGAGTTGTCAAATATTGTCCTATCAGGTATCTGCAAAAAAAATCCAATATTGTGCATCCCTAAAAGATTTAAAGATATCAGTTGTTGTAACATTTATAGGATGACTCAGAGTCTTAAAACAGACCCAGAAGGTGGTGTGACTCCACAATCAGGCTGTTCCCTGGCTGTTTGTTACAGGTCCCTACGGTAACAGATGCTTAATTTGATCTGACGTCATATCAGTTAATATTGAATACACATCCGTTGTGCTGATTTCATGAAACATCCGACTGTTGTGTATCAAACAATAAAGCACTTCCCCTGTGCTGCTTCCTTTTCCCTCAAACGGAGTAAACATGAAGTTCTGACTTCAGGTCGCTGTGGATGAAGACGTTTCTGACAGCCAGCAGACAGCGTATCCGCGCTGTGAGCTCAGCCTGAGTGCTGCTCTGTTGCAGCATCAGCAGCACCGTGTTCACAGCAGTGTGGTGTGCAGCGTGTGGCGTCAGGCGTGGGGCATGTGAAACACTCAAAAACAAACTGCTGCTTCTTGACACCACTGAACCTGTTCACTCTGTCTGCTCGTGAACCGTGAGGAGAATATCTGCTTCACGCTGGAGGTGCTGGCTCCCTCCATCAGCTGGTGGAAGCTGCAGAGTCCTGACTCTGAAGCAGATTCACAGCTGAACTTTGGCTCCAGCACTCCTGCACCTGCAACACACACTGTGGAAGTGGCAGTGGGAGCACACAGTGCAGGAGCTGGTCCACGCCCTGGGTGTTTGTTTGAGGAGGAACAGAGGATACTTAGCTGCAGGTCTGCTGGATGAAGCCACAAGGAAAACACATTCAAACTTTTCTCTGGGGTACACACTGGATTTCTCCTCTAAAAACGTCTGTCCACTCAGGCCTATTACGCACATAGCCAGATATTTTCAAAAAGATATAACCCTCCTCATTAAGTTTTTGAAAATACTTTCGTCCGCACATACACAGCAGGCAAATCTGGCAATAAGTGTGGCTCAAAGCACGCAAAATCTATATTTGGCAGTGTTGTTCTGTCGTGAAACCCATCCAATCAGAATAACCTTTGTCAATCAGCTGTGATGTTTGAGAACCAGGCATGAAAATAGATTTGTCCAAAATCTCTACTTAGGCCAGAGTTTCCAGGAAACATCGTTTTAGTGATGTAAAACTGAGATTTGGTGTGGATGACAGGCCAAAATGTATTTAAAAAAATGCAGTTTCCCAGATACCGGACCAGGTGTGGACATGGCCTGGATGTCTGTCCCTTTGTTGATGTTTTCAGTCCACTCATTAATTCTCAAAAACATGTGAGTCCGTCATATCGTGTTATTTAGGTTAAATAAATGGTGGTTTGGTGGTAAAAACCCTCACATCGTACTCCACAGCACTTCTGTTGACAAATTCACCAACAGTAAATTGGTCAATACGAGAAAATGACTGTGGTTGAAGTAAAAGTTAGTTTTTATCTGATACTAGAAGAGAACAAGTCAAAAAGTATTTCATATTCACTTCATCATCACAAAAGATTTCTGATATAAGCTGCTTTATGGATTTTACAGTAATCTCAAAATAATTTCATTTTTACACGTTTGCCTGTCTGTGATCATCAAGTTGAAAATGAGATCATCAGCACCAAAGCTCTTTTGTTACTTGTCTTGGTACCACAGCGCAGCGACTCTGCAGCGACTCTTATTACTGTCACAGGACATGTTAAAGCTCTGGCGTTATGAGACACCCCATGATTCCTACCCTCCACCCAGCCACAGAACAGGCTCTCAGTACATTATAGCAAATGGCTGCAGTGTGGTCATGTGACCCATCAGCTCCTCTTCAGAGAGCAGGATGAGAGGCCTGCGGAGTGGGGCTCACGGAGAGCGTAATGGATGAGGAGCTGTGAGATCAAATCAAGCCAGACAGGAAGAGACATTTAAGTAAATGGAATTATTGAGAGCATAATTTGGATTGCATTAAACAGAGAGGGAGCACAAGGAGGAGGAGGAGGGCGTGACAACTGGAGAGCCACAATCTCAGAGATGGAGGCAGCACTTGGTCAGTCTCCAACTTATTGATTTAAGAATTAGCCTCAGTGTGTGTGCAGGACTGTTAGTGGTCTACAATCCAGTTATGGTGGATCTGACAGGCTAGACTGATGGTGCTGAGGCCCAGCCCTCCCCCCTGAAACCACTGCAGGATGGCATCACTGCTTCTTCTCCACTTGAACAATTATTCTGTGTGTATCCCAACAGGAACATGCTCCGAGTGATGGAGACCCAGACTGCTCACAGTGATAAACCAAAACACAGAAACATCCCTCACCTCAGTAAACACTGCTTGTGTGGGGTTTTTCCCTGATGCTGTGGTCACTATCTAACATGGCCTTGAGTTTAAGCAGAGTCTTGCTCCACGCTGACAGTCTTTAGGTGCTTTTCGTCCAGAAACTATACCGCAGGGACTTTTCCCTGAAGCTACGTGCTTTGTACCTGGAACCAGGATGGAAACATTCACAAGAAGAGATGTGTTTGTTAGGAGAAGGAAGGATGAGACTTTGGGTCAGACAATAAAGAAATACACACCTTAATGTCCACAGGGAGGTGCTGAAGTCCACACAAACCAAAAGCTTATCCCTGCAGCTCTGAGGCTTGAAAAAGTTGTGAGTGGTAAACCTCCATCCTCCATCAGTAACACCCATCCATGGAGGAGAGCCAAACCCAGGTGTCAATCGCTAGGGGCCTTGACACCTGGACAAACCTTCTGTCTTTCTTGGACCTTTTCTACAATACAAACTGAAGGTGTACTTTGGATTTTTGCTCCTCAGTTGACACCAACTGGACTTAGATGTGGACCGTTCTGTCATCTGACATCTGCTTGCCCTGCCTGAGTTTCATCCCCAGAGCTCTGAATCATCTTCCTCTGCATCTGCATCTTGATCTTCATCAGACAACTCAATATCTGAGTTTCTATCAACAACTGCAGTGAAATTCTCTCTGCTTCTGAGAATGAGTCCCTTTCTTGTCATTTGAAAAAGACAGAACAAAATGAAGTAAATAACTACTAATGTCCACTACGGAGGAACATTTTTAAACACTTAATTACAATGATAAAATACAGTAAAAACTATTCAGACAATGTTTAAATGTGTTGTTAAGAGTTCCATTTAAAATATGCCACCAAAATTTCAAGCCAAAATTTGCATATTAAAAAGTTTAATACACTTACTTTTCCTCTCCCCATAAAATGCACTTGCACTGATGGATGCCATTTTCCTTAATGAAAAAGAGAAAGGTACCAAAGCCCCACCCTTTAACATTTGGTATCATTGAAAAGCCCCAAATGTCCTCTGTAGATGGCATGAAGAGTTTATTCAGTCGTGTGGAGTAATTGGAAGATATTCAGGTTAAGAAATGTCCTCCACAGAGGACAAATTTGAACTCTGAACTACTTTTCTTCTTTGTTGGATTTATCAGTAGGTCACGCTGTTGCTATGCCGTCACGCTGATACGTAGCTGATGCAGCTATCAGCATCCGGCTTCCACACCACCTACTAGGCATGGTTGGCTGTGGAAACACAAACAGGATCAGGTTTTAACGATCCAACCTGTAACTGTTTTAGAGTGAAACGCAAGAGTTTTGTTGCGTTTCAGCCTTGCATTTACACGGAAACGGTGTCTCAGCCGACCTACAACGCAAACCTTTGAAAATGGCCTCCAGAGAGGGATTCTTCTAAAACCCTGCCGACACCGTTGTCGTGTAATCGGTAAGCTGGCGTTTTCAGTGGAAACGCTGACGCCATGCTCTGCTCCTCACGAGAGCATACAACAGTACAACAGTCTAACAGTATGGTAGTTAGGATGGTGGTGATCTCCTCTGTTGAGCTTGTGCTGCTCAATCTGATGAATCTATGTCTGTCTTGAAAATGAGCATCTGTTGCTCCACTTCTGCTCTTAGTATTCACCAATACTCCAGATGATCGACCCAACTCTACTTCAGAGGAGATCTACCAAAAGCTGCTTCTGGACAAGACAGTTAGAGCTCCACCTACAGGCCTGGCATGCTCACTACAGCGTTTTCAGTCCCTCACCGTTTCTGTGCAAATGCATATTTTTTCTCACCGTGTTCCAGCGTTTTCAGATGAAACGTTGTTGTGTAAACGGGGCCTGTGAGTTCCCCTCAGACCTGGGTCTGTGGCAACCTCTAACCACTGTGGCTCACATCAGAGGACAGAGGACAGGAGGTTTTCAAAGCAAGGGTTGAAAGTAAACCTAAGACCTTGCTTTGTGGTCAGTTATTTTCTATCTTATTTATTTATTCACATTTTTATCCTCTCTCTAATTCATTTGTTTTAAACTGTAATGAAGCATTTTACTCTCTTTTACCAATCTATTTTTTTGCATCATTGTCATGTGTTTAACTGTTCCCTCAGTTTGTCTGCACCGTTTTTATTTACATCCTGGTTTTTACCTGGTTCATTGACTGGGCTAGAGGTGTGTGTGAGCAGGGGGGTTATTGTATGCTATTATATGTTTGAAAAGTACTGTACTGATAACATCATGTTCCTACAGAAGGAAACCAGGGTTTATTAGTCGTGGGTCAGAAAGTTTGGTTTTGGAAACTTTCACGTTACTTCTTTATTTCATAGAGGAAAGAACAATCAGTTATTTCTTCTAAAGGATTTTAGTCATTCACTCTTCAGAGCACATCAGCTCAGTGGAGTTAGTCAATGTGATGTATATAACTCACATTTAGCAGGGCCCGGTCACACAGTCACAGCTGGTGTGATGACTGAGCCAAACAGAGTCTGATCGTTGAGCCGAGTGACAACCAGAAACATACGAGCAGAGCTTCACACCTGGAGGGTTAGACAGGTCAGATACTGGTCCTCTCTGGGTCTACATTCACTGACCTGGAGGATCCTCGTGGCCCTGCTCCTCACAGCCCGGCTCACCCTAAACCCCCTGACCTTTGACCCTGACAGTCATGACCCCATTTTCCACTTCCTGTTTTAGCTATTGGACCAAACAGCTGGGCTCTCTCTCACACACGCTCACACACTGTCAAACATTAACGTGTGACGAGTCTGCTTCTGACTTTGTGTGTGTGTGTGTGTGTGTGTGTGTGTGTGTGTGTGTGTGTGTGTGTGTGTGTGTGTGTGCTCCATGACAGAGCAGGGCCTGTTCCATGATGAATTATTGAGCAGGCTCTCTGTGTTAGTGACCACTGAACAACTTCCTGTGAACATATCTAAAACATGACTCATTTTATTCTGCGGGCATCAACAACACTGTGCCCTCTGCTGGTCAGAAGCTGTTACTGCAGGTGTGTGTGTGTGTGTTAATGTGGTGGGAGGAACCACTGAAAGCTCTGCTGGTTTGAAAGCTTTAAGTGATTTCTCTGCGAGCTGCTCCTCTCCTGCTGTCCCTCTTCAGTGATCCCTGTTAACGTGTGATCGATGCTTTCTGTCGCCCAGGTGCTCACATCCTGATCGCTGTGGGCGCAGTGATGATGGTGGTCGGTTTCCTCGGGTGTTATGGCGCCATCCAGGAGTCCCAGTGTCTCCTAGGAACTGTAAGTACAGCTGCTGTTTCCAGTTTGTTAAACTTTTGTTGAATGTGACGTCTGCAGAAACTCAGAGCTTAGTCTTCTGTGTGTGTGTGTTTATGCAGTCTGGTGTGTGTGGAGTGATGGCTCAGACTCCTCCTCTTCTGTAACAGAGAGCACCCTCTGCAGGAACTCTTGATGAAATTATTTCAGAAACTCAGGAACAATCTGAGACAAAAACAAGGACTTTAAGTGAAGACCTTCTGACCCATCGAGGGTTAAGTTGCAGAATCTTGGACTCTAAATTTTGTGACAGCTTGGGCCAAAGCCTACAATGACCTTCATGGGAGAATTTTTCTGTTTGTTAAATGTTGTGGTGTGATGTGGTGTTACAATCATGTTTCTGTCATCCTGCAGTTCTTCGCCTGCCTCGTCATCCTCTTCGCCTGTGAAGTGGCAGCCGGAATCTGGGGCTTCATGAACAGAGACCTTGTAAGGCCACACACACACACACACACACACACACACACACACACACACACACACACACACACACATTCCCCTACCTCCTGCTGTGCTCTCACTCTCAGCCTTTCGTGTTGCCTTCACTGACTGAACACTGTGGGAACATTGAACGTCCACACTAACGCAGTACAAAGAGCAGAGCTGTCACAGGTTGATGTGACCACACACCTGAACAGGTAAACCTCTCTGTCTGTAGCCCCTCAGCAGCAGCAGCAGCAGTTACACAGGAGGAAAACTGAGACCAGTTTGCTGAACTTCACAAAGTTGACAAGACCATCTCACATCAGTTGGGGCAGCTCTGAGCTCAGCTCTGAGCTCAGCTCTGAGGGCAGCTCTGAGGGCAGCTCTGAGGGCAGCTCTGAGCTCAGCTCTAAGCTCAGCTCTGAGCTCAGCTCTGAGCTGCTCAGACAAAAGGTTAGCGGGAAAGGTGGGAGTTTGAAGGAGGTGTAATGAAGTGTTTCCTCTCTGTGTTAGTTGGCGAAGGAGTTGATGACCCACTACGACTCTGTGTACGACAAGGCCATGACACAAAGTGTGACCACCACAGACAAGAGCCAGGGGCCTGCGCAGGTGCTCAAAGTCTTCCACGAGACGGTGAGAACACACAGCACTCACAGGGTTTTGTGTTTCACTCAGGGAGTGGTTGATCATTTAGTCCAAACAAAGACTTCTCAGGGAGTTTGATCCTTTCTGTGCTCGTCTTTCAGCTTAACTGCTGCGGGAAAGGAGATGGCACCATGGGACTCACACGCATCACAGACCTGTTCGGGGTGACAGAAATCTGCCCCTCCTCTGGAACCACAGTGGTGAGTGTGACGTGGGTCATATTAATCCAGGGTCTGTCATTCCATAGGCTAATGTCACATGTCGCAGATTCTCCCAGTTTGATGTTCGGAGCTGCTCTGTGACGACATGCAGGTGTTACTCTCAGACGTCACCGTGGCTCTGTTTCTTCATGGTCCCTGTGGGAGGAGCTTCAAACAGACTACAACAGATTATGAACATGACACAGGGCAGCGCTGGTCAGAGTTAAACCCCATGTAGAGAAGTTTAAAAAGACTGAGATCAGGCCGGGTGTGAATGTTGAGGGGTGGCTTGTTCCACAATCTGGAAGCTGGACAACAAAACAACTCACCCACTGTTTATATCTGCACCTTGGGACGTCTAACAGAGGCTGGTGAGGAGAACGCAGGGCCCTCACGTGGTCGCAGACAGCTCAGATCCCTGACAGGCCGAGAGGAGTCAGACCATGAATGGCACTAACAACAAACAAAAGTTAAAAATCAACTCTAAATCAAACTGGGAGCCAGTGGAGTGACCACAGCACCAGGGCTTGACATGAACTAGTTGGCTCACCAGCCACTGTGGTGGTGGTTTCCCAGAGCTACGAGCCTCTCAGCATTTTCACTAGACACTTTTTCTTGTTGGATAATATGTTTGATGTGATTAAACAGACCATGGCTGAAACGCAACAATACTTTTGTGTTTCGTCCTGAAACTGTTGTTGTGTAAACAGTTCCAGTTTTAGGATGAATCGCAAAACCTTTTGTTGCCTTTCAGCTTCGTGTTTACACTGAAACAGCGTTTTAGCCGACCTAGCAGCTAAAACTGAAAAGCTCACTCACAAAAAGTCACCTTTGGGATGAATTTCCAGAACATATCTCAAATGCTGTTACCCTCACTCCATTTGACCTTCTTTGAAGTTTTATTGTTGTTCAGTACTTGTTGCAGAGCATGCTGTTCTCTAACCAGAGGATCAACCACACAATCAGAATAATACCATCAGTCTAAAAAGTCCACAGGCGAAGCAGCAGAGTCCCTGTTGACATGTGTTTGGTCCCTCTCTGCAGAACTGCCACACCAGGATCAAGGCCCTGTTCTCAGATAAGATGTACCTGATCGGCATCGCTGTCCTGGTGGTCGCCGTCATCATGGTGAGGACAAGACACTGCACAGCACGCTTTGAATGAGAGTGTGTCTTTGTGAATGGAGTCAGACTAGGGTTTAGATGCACACAGAGCCGCCAGCACGAGGTGAACGTGTCTTCATGAACAGCAGGAGACAGCTGATGGACATCTTCATCTCATGTGCTCATTTATACTGAAGTGGACATCAGAGGTCACGGGGTTTTAACAGACTGATATTCACTGCTGTAAAACAAACACGTTTGTTTGCTTGTTTTTTTAAAGCATTATTCTTTCAAGCTTTTGAGCCAGTAACCTGAGAGGATGGGACAGTGGATAGAGGAGACAACAGGGTGAGAGTGGGCAGCCACATGTGGGAAAGGAGCCACAGGCTGGACTCCACAAGGGTGGTGCAGCCTGGACCTGTAGTTCTCAGCTGGTCCAGCTTCAGGTCCAACCATCACCCCTTAATGATGGAAAACTTTAACTGCTCTTTTTTTTTAATTGAAAAACCCTTTCATGGAGTCCTCAGGTCTGAAGTCGTCTTTGAAAGTACTCAGCAGGTTTACCTCTGCTAGGAAAGCGTTTTTTTTTCCAAATGCTGCTTCAGTTCTGACCGTTTTATGCTTCCAAGCAGACAAAATAGCGTGTGTCTCTTCTTCCATACTGTGAAATAGGAGGTCTCAATCAGTATTACAAGTCATCAGCGCCACCTGCTGTTAGAGTTTGTAAGAAGACGTCACTCAGGGGCACAGATGGCCCAGCAGTTTAGGTTACACCCCATAAAGTTTACCCTGGAGTGGGTGGCTTGGGTTTAAATCCAGCCTGTGGCCTGTGTTTCCTCCTCTATCCACTGTCCTCTGTAGTTAAAGACATAAAAAGATTAAGTTAAAAAGAAGAATCTTTTCAAAATAAAAGCATAGGATTTTTTTTCAACATTTTTTTTCTCTTTTGGCTCAGACAGAGGCCCACAACCCACTGAAAAAAGGTCCACGACCCACTATTGGGTCACGACTGGCCAGTTGAGAATCACTTACCTAGGCCTAACAGCGCCCCCAGATGTTTGTTGTGTGTAAGTGTTCCTCCCAGCCCCGTCTGAACTCCTCACTCTGTGTCTGTGCTCCTCCCCGCAGATCTTTGAGATGATCTTCAGCATGGTGTTGTGCTGCGGGATCCGTAACAGCCCGGTGTACTGAGGCGTGGGCGTCCGGCCGCCTCGCCGCTGAAGGAGGGACGACCTCGCCGTCTGTCTCTGTCTCTTTTTCTCCTTTTTTCTTTTATAAGCAGAGATGTCTCATTTATTGCTTGCTGGATTGAGTTGGCTCTGTGAGGAGATGCTGTAAACGTGCTCCACAGAGCGTTTTAATGACACTGTCCATGAAGTTTTTGTTAGATGCTTTTATTTTTTAACCCCTGCTATCCTAACCTGATATATCAGTGTCACACCTGAGTTACCCCCACCTGTCCCCATGCGCTCATGCTTTTCTGTTTCCTGCTTTACTGTCTTTGTTCTACGGATGTTTTTCACTGTGTTATGTATAAACTGTATATAAATATATATATTAACAGTGCTTTATGACTGCCTGAGCATGGATGTTGTATTACACTCTTCTGCTTGTTGTGTTGCTCCAGACTGAACCAGAGGAGGGCGGAGCTTTAGCGTTCCCATCATCTGTTGTCTCCTCTTAACGTCCACGTGGCTGTGAGACCTCTGACTGCAGAGTGTCCCTGAGAGGCTGCTCCGCTGCAGACGCTCAGAAGGATACCTTTATAGAAAAGAAGCTGAAAGAAGTCCCCCCCACCCCCCACCACCACTGTGATCTCTGTCAGTTCAGAAAGAACCAATCAGATCAAAGCAAAGCCTAAAGGCCTTTTCTGTGTATGGTCTCTTGTCAGAGACCCAGAGTGAGACTCCAGCTGCTGTCAGCGTCTCTGCAGACAGCTTCAGTGATTCCTCGTCTGGTTCAGTCTGCTCCTTCTGTCCCGTCATCTTCACATACTGACCTTCCTCATCATCATCATCATGGTATATGTAGTAACTCCTCCCAGTGCAGGGCTGATGGTTTGCACTAAGTGTTTTCTATCCAGCTAATGATGCTAAGCTGTTAGTCCGACCCTGAATCCCTAGGAGACAGGTTTAGAGTGGGTGTGACCACAGACCTGCAGGAACACTGGGGCAGTCTGACGGTGTGTTCAGACCCAGAACGCAGTGAAGGTTTGCTTTGTGGGCTCACAGAGTCAGCTTGAAGCTGTCATTTAAACTATCAAATAAGCTTTTTGGAGATTTAAACTTTTCTAACACAAGCTGTAAAAAGTGTTTGTGGTGCTGTTTGGAGGGCAGCAACTCTCCTCTGACTGACCCAGCAAACCACGGATCCAGATTTTGAACAGTGTACGTCAAAACTGGGAGGGGAAAGCCATGCAGTTGGTTTGAACACAGCTAAGAGTTAACGTCACGACCCCCCAGACAAAAATCAGTTCCCGCGTTAGGCTCCAGCTTTATGTCACTTCCAGCTGATGTGAACCATGCTCTGTGCTCTGAAGGTCCAGTCCCCCCTCAGGCTGGTTGTAGTGCTGGATTCTGTCCTCTCTAGCTCTGCTGGGGCTCAGTGGGTGAGCAGGATCACACCCTAATGTGCTGTTTCTGTTTCATCCCAGGCTCAGAGCTCTAACACACACTCACACTCAGTCACATCACCGCGTGTAACCCTCCACATCCTCACAGGCTGAAACCTTTTCTCTAACACCTCATACTTAAACTGAGAACCAGTAAAAGTGTCTTGTAATATTTACAGCTCTTATGTATTGTACTAATGGAATCATGAAGGCTGTAGAAAGACAGTGTATGCCTTTTTCTCTTGTATTGTGATAACTTGTCTGGTACGTCATCAATGGAGGTCTGCACAGAGATGGGGAGGGGGATTGAGTGGCAGTGTTGACCTTTGACCCTTCAGTTTCTCTGACAGAGCGCTCCATGAAGCTGCCTTTTGAATCTGACGCTCAGGACACACTGCCTGAAACCTGAACCTCGCTCTGCTCCTGTAGACTCTGGTTTTCCCAGATATAAAGGGATTAAATGTACTTTACAAATAAAGTCTCCTGTCTTTTCTTGAAGGATATCTGAGGAGTAAAAAAGCTCAAACCTGAACTCAAGTACTGTTCACATCAGCATCAAATAGCTCCTATTCACATACATGTTATAACTGGATTACCTTCACTGGTATCTGAATGTATGAGGCATTAACAGATTTAAGTCTTAACTCTACAAACTGAGTTGATTTCAAAGTGTTTGTCAAAGAGATGCAACCGTGCTCATTCTCCAAACAGAGTTGGAATAGCAGAGCCACCAGTCCAACCAAAATTAGAACAAATATCAAACCAGAGAAAAGGGAAAAATGGTGAAAGAGGAGAAAAAAGGCTGGTGATTTTATGAAAATTGAGGAGAACTGGTGAAATAGTGGAACACGTAACAATTTTATTGGGTCAATCACTTTACTAATCAAATTGCATGTATTTAATATTTTGAGGTTAGCTGTAATTGTTAACCCTTTCTGTTTATTCACTAGCTCACCACGAGTCTGCCACGCAGAGGATGGATCCATAATGAAAACAAGCTTCCTCCATAGACCAGACACACCTAAATGAAATATATTCCATCTCATGTTTTAAAAACAAATGTTAATTTTTGATGTTATAGAAATGCCCTGACACGATCACACCACTGCTTTCATACCCAGGAAGTCAAATACCAACACCTGTCGCAGGCCTTCAGGGACACTTTAAGACCCCAAAGGCCCCCACAGTGTCTGCATGATATGAATCAGGGTCTTGATGATTTCTGATGTAAATCCCTCAAAACCATTACACTGGGGTCAGCATCTGAGTCACAACGATTTCGTTGCGTGGGTTCGGATTTGCAGACAAAAGTTTTGTAGATTGCATAAAATTCTGCAGGTTCTTGAGAATATTGATCCAGGTCTGTAAAACTTTTATAATGGCAGAATCTATAAGGCTTTAGGCGTTTCAAAACCTGCTTGCAGTTTATGCTCAATACAGTGAGGAATTTGTTTCTCTGCCATGTTATCAGACCTCATTCTCATCTATGGTGGCTCTTTCTTTGAGCACCTCAATCTTTCAGCCAAGATGTCATGTACATTCAGAGATTCGATTCAGGGTATCTGCAAGGTATAAAAGCCTTTAATCATAAAATCCAATAATTTGAATTTAAGATCTTAAATGTCTTAAATCCTCTTTTTTATAAAATGCCTGAATATGAATGCTAAGAGCTGAAATGTATGACATTTTCTCTAAACAAATAAATAAAGAAATAAAAGATAAAAAGCAAGTTTATCTTAGCAGCAAGGCAATTCAGTGTCAGTTAAACTAAATAAATAAATAAATAAATAATAATAAATAAATTTATGAATTATAATATTTTTAAAATACACAAATTAATTAAATAGATATAAGAAATGGATATAAGATACAAGAAATATGCTATACCTTCTATAAAGGTATAGAAGTAAAACAATAATAATAATAATAATAATAATAATAATAATAATAATAATAATAATAATAATAATAGAAATAAAATAATAATAGTTATAATAAATAAATAAATAAAATAGATAAAGAAATAGCAAAGGTATAGAGGAATAAATAATGATAGAAATGAAATAATAATAGTTATAATAAATAATAGTTTAATGATAATAATAATAAAACAAAAGGCATATATTCAGTGTTTTATTGCAATGCATTCAGTTGTTTTTAATTGATTGGGAGAGGTCATGCAGTTATGACCAATTCTCAGAGTTTCATTGCTGCTCCTCTGCATGGGGGTATGTTTGAAGGCAGTGCTGCTGTCTTTCACCTCTGCCAGAGCATTTATGTCAGACTGTGAGACCAGAAGAAAATTAAAATAAATAAAGAATAATAATGATTAAAAAATAAATAAATAAATAATAAAATTAAATAAAAAATAAATGATTAAATAAATGAATAAATAAATAAATAAATAAATAAATAAATAAATAAATAAATAAATAAATAAATAAATAAAAATTAAAATAATAATAATTATAATAACATTAAAAAAATGAAAATAAATAAATAACAAAAAAATAATACATAAATCAATAAATACATAAATAAATTACAAAAAATCAATGCGTTGCAAATGATAATTCATTAACAGATGAATGTTGTGGAAACATCTAATTTCTGGTCATCAGCCAGGGAAGTCCTTTAATATGTTAAGAAGAATCTTAATCTGACTCTTCTTTCAATCCGTGCTCTGAATCTGTCATGTCCTATGTCTTCTTTTGCCAGTGGAAATGTGAATTGGGTTTTAAGTTATATCTATTGTGGCATTAAAAATAAAAAATAAAAACAAATATAATACTCATGACAATTAGAAATATAATAAAATAAATAATAATAATAATAATTTATTTATTAATAAAGATAACGAATGAATGAATACAGGATGATAATAATACACAATAATAATAAATTTAATTATAAATGAAAATGATATACTTAAAAAAAAAAAAAAAAAAAAAAACCTGTTGAAACTTCAGAGCCTATTTCCTTGACCACACAAACTGGCTTTACTGGGCGTAAAACCCGAGACTCTTTCATGACTTCTCTTTGTGTGATAACTGTTACAAGACCTGCCGGCCCCAGAATTCCAGCCAAATTCATGTCTAGCTCTATAGATCATTCTTAAAGGGTCAGGCACCTTTTTCTTCAGGATATGAGTTCCCTGTTTGTTTGTTTGTTTGTTTTCTTGCAATGAAAACATTTGCATTTCCTAATTGTTAAATAATGCCTATGTGGAGTTGGTGTGCAGACAGCCACCCTCGCTCTGTCTTTCAGGAGGCTCACTCCTGCTGAATCGAAGAATTAATAGGAAGCATCTTTCAACTCCGGTGACGTGCCGGCTCTTTCCAAAGCTCTGTTTATTCTCCCCAATAGATGTTTTGTGAATCATCTGAGTACTGGTTTAGTAAAAGATTTTAGCAGTCCTGTGCTCTTTAAACAACCTTGTCAAATTCTCAGTAAGTTAAGGTCAAACTCCCTTCTCTATTCGGAGCAAGAGCTATGGTGTTGCCACAAGGACTGTTCAATGACGTTATAATAATAATATAGGTTTCATTAGATCTCTCTTCAGTTGCAATGACTTTGTGGAGACTTAAGATTCTCTCTAGTTTTAATGACCCTGCTCCATTAGTTGGTTTTGGGGGATTCTTTATGGTTAAGGGTTTGCTCGTCTGGATTTAGTTTTACATTAGATGCTAAGACTTCAGAGTCTTCTTGGGGACCCTTCCATTCTGCTGCTCTCAATGACTAAGGGCATATCCTCCAAGCAATGATAAAGAATGCCCCTCTTTAAATCACTGGTGCATAAGTCAGTGTTGAGATTAAGACCTATTTGACTTCTATTGTTCTTCTTCGAGAAGCAGTTCTCTTCATGGCTTTATAGTTGCTCAGTGGCAAATCCAAATCTAGGCCTCTCCTATATTATCATTTGAGCTCACTATTCTGATTCAACTTAGAAGAGCACATGTATTCCATATTCTTGAAACTCTGATAGATCTTGCCACTGGTTATTGCTGAAACTAATACCATTATTTGTTCTTTGTTTTATGATGGAATATTGGCATTATCATCCCTCAACCCATCAATCGTCCTCCTGTTCATCATCGATGGTCACAACCTATGATGAGATCCTGGTTCTCCAAAAGTTGCTTGCTCTCTGCCTGTGCTACTGCCTGCCAGACGAACTCCAGTCCCCTCAGTCCCTGACGATCAAGGATGCCCATTGCTGCTCATCTGCCTGCCTCAACACTCAAATCCCTGGGTTGCTAGTTGTCTTCTGCTGGCAATGCTATGATGGTTCTCAAGAGATCCAGCTTGCTCAAAAGCCCTTGAACTTCTGCTTGAAAGTGTAAATGAAAGAAAAGTTGGATTTACTTGCTGCTTAATACTGTCAATGCATATCAGGTGGTTTGCTGGGTTAAAGAAAGTATCTAATAAATGCTATAGGTCTGCATCTTCAACGTAGAATGTTCCCTTGCGGCCACAGTGCTATCAGAGAATGGCCTCACACAGTAGAGAACACTAGATAGTATATTCCCCGACAGGCGCTGTACTGGCGGGGAATGGCCTCACGGCGGCTGGTGCCGTGGTCACACATAGAAGAGAACACTAGATAGTATATTCCCCGACAGGCGCTGTACTGGCGGGGAATGGCCTCACGGCGGCTGGTGCCGTGGTCACACATAGAAGAGAACACTAGATAGTATATTCCCCGACAGGCGCTGTACTGGAGGGGAATGGCCTCACGGCGGCTGGTGCCATGGCCACACATAGTAGGCTCTACATTCTGGCCCAGGCTCCTAAATTTTGTTTTTGGGGATTATGTTCAGTATGTTTTGCTCATCCCTCCTCAATGTCACCATGTAAAATTATTGTGAGGGGTGATGAGGCCGGAGCCTGGACGCCAAACATAAAATATATTTGCTGCTAAATAAACAATTCATACGTGAGTTGTCTGACTGAAATGGGGCGAGCCCGCGAGCTAGTTCAGGCAGTCAACTCGAGCAGCACTGCTATGCATATACCACGTGTCCCACACGTCATAACCATCTTGCAATCACACTCTCTCAATTGGGCAGTCTATTTAAACCGGGAGTCTCCCATCCCTCTTTGCCTGTCAATGCCTTGGCTGCCCTGCGTTTGTAATGCTGCATGTTTCTTTGCCCCCACCACCACCCCAGCAACCACCTGCAGGCTCCAGGGGGGATTATGTTCAGTATGTTTTGCTCATCACTCCTCAATGTCACCATGTAAAATTATTGTGAGGGGTGATGAGGCCGGAGCCTGGACGCCAAACATTAAATATATTTGCTGCTAAATAAACAATTCAAACGTGAGTTGTCTGACTAAAAGAAACTAATGGGTGGAATAGCCGGATGGAAGTGGACAACGCTGAGCTGGACCTAAAGAGGGGGGAGAACCGACACCTGTGGCAGGAACTAGAGAAGGTCAAAGGTGCTCACAGCCAGCTGCAAGCCTTGCACCAAAATCAAATGAATGAGGCCAGGAAGGTGGTGGACGACCTCAACAAACAAGTTCAGGTCTATGCCAACAAGGTGGCCTAAGACCAGGCCACCATGGCGGCTATGACCAAAGAACATAACGCCCTGCTGCAGAAGATAGCTGAAGAGAGCCAGAGCAACAGGAACAATTTCAAAAGCGCACAGCAAAAGATTGAGGCTCTACAGCGCGAGCTTCAGGAGCAGAGGAAGACCAACGCTGACAAAGCTTCCCAAGATCAGGCTGCTTTCACATCTTTATGAGCCGATCACAATGCCCTCCTTCAAAAGACGACAGAGGACAAGGCTACCAAGGAAGCCATGACCAGGGAAAAGAACGCCCTGCGCCAAAAGATGGTCGAGGACAGCCAAACCTACCAGGCTCATCTCAGGCACGCTGAACAGATGCTACCGGGGCTACAGCAGGAGCTCCAGGATCAGAAGAGCAACAACAACAATGCTCTTCAGGACCAGGGAGCCTTCACATCCCTCAGAGCTGAACACTAAGCTCTCCTTCAGGGAACAGAAACGAAGAGGCACCAAGCTGAACTGCTCACTGCCAGGCAGACAGCAAACACCATTAAACAAGAGCTTCAGAAAAAACGCAGGCTCATGCTGTCAAGGTGTCACAGGACAGGGCCGCCATGGAAGCTATGGCGAAAGAACAAAACGCCTTACGTCAGAGGATGGCAGAGCAGAGCCAGACGTACCAGGCCCATATGCAGCACGCTCAGCAGGTGCTTCAGTCGCTGCAGCATGAGCTTCAGCAGCAGAAAGATGCTAACAACGCTTCCAAGGACCAGCCGACCATCACGTCCTTAAAAGCCGAACATCAGGCCACCTGCCAGAAGCTGGTCCAGGAGATGACCTCCCTGAGGCAGTTTGCTGTCCACAGAGAGCAAACGCTACTACAAGAGATGGAGAAGCTCCAAACTCAGCTCCAGGCCAAAAACAAGTTCCAAAAAGACTATGAGGAGCTTTGAGCCAGGACCAGCGCCACTGAGAAACAGTTTAAAGCTGCCATCTTAGAGGAGAGGAAGCAGAATGCCGCCATCAGACGAGAGATGGAGATTTTTAAATCCGCTCACCAGAGGCTCACATAGAGGCAGAGGCTCCCCATCCAGAACCAATCTGGAGGACACCCTGGGACTTCCTGAGAGTGACACAGCCTCAGAGGACCTCTCCTCTCCTCTCCTCTCCTCTCCTCTTCTCTCCTCTCTTCTCCTCCAAAATCCCTGTTCCTCCCCCAAAACCTCTTGCACTGCACATATTCTGTGCTGACAAAGCATGTCAACCCAAGTACCTGCTGCCAAAAGGTTAAAACAACCCCATGATAAAAGGAGTGACACTTAGGGGGCATGCAGTTTTAATCACTGCAAGATAAGGACTCCATTATGTTCCTCCCCAACATGCATAAAAAAAGAAAAGAAGAAAATAAAAAAAAATACAAAAAAAGAAAAAGAAAGAGAAAAAAGTTGAAAAACAAAAAAAACACAAAATATTAAATAAATAAATATATTTATAAATAAATAAATATGAATATATAATATACTTGATTAAATAAACAAATATTTAATTTAATAAATAATTAAATAAATAAATAAAAGTTTCAAATGGTTCATTCATTTTTCTATGTTGGGAATGTTTTAATGTTGTGGAGTGAAGTGAAAAGAAAACTAAAACTGTAAGTGAGTGGTGTATATTTTTTGTCATGGTTAGTCATTTCTTTAAAAGTTTCAGATACTATTTCCATTTGTTGCAACTTGGGGGTCCTCCTGAGAAAAAAATGAAAGAAGTTGGTTTAATTTTCTGCATTCTGGTGCATTTTATCATGTTTAGATCAAAAATGATCTCCCTCTGTTGTTGTTTTTGTGGTGTTTGCTGAGTCTTTTTTGTGTTTGGAGTTTCTCTTTGTCTTCATAGAGAATGGGCTGTTCCCTTCTGCACCGGCTCCACCTCCACCTGCTCACCTGTTTCTCATCCAGACAATCAGCACCTGCATTTAAGCCCTGCTCACAGACTGTCCAGTGCCAGAGTATTCCAGCTTTTCAAGTAGTATATGGTCGACTCTCTTCAGAGTTTTATGAGCTTCTGTAGAATTGAATTGTATCTACCTGGCTTCGCCTGCCCTGTTAACTCTTTTTGGACACTGGATTACACTGCTCCTTCCCCTCGTCACAATAAATTATCTTTAACTGATTATCAGATTTTTGGAATAGATGCAAGAAATGATACATATAATTTGAGTTTTAATTTGACCTTTTTTACTCTGTTGAATTTTGAATTCTGTGTCTTCAGGTGCTGCTGGTCTTAAATCTCATTAATAACTGCTTTTGTAACTTGTGCTTTACAGGTGATGAGTTAAGTGCTAACTAATACTACACTGATGCTTAATTAATGCTAAATAGGATGTAGTTAATAAAGTGTAACCAGCACAAGTGTTACCTCAGGGATTGATGTGTTACATTTTACAATAAGGGTCAAAAAGCATTCAGTAATGGTGTACTGTGGTCAATAATGCTCATAAGACACTCCTTTACATTTATTGAGGTTTATGTCAGGTAACTGATGTTAAAGGATAACTAAATACATAATGTAACTTTTAATGCTTAATAATGTTTTAATGATCTCTGAACAGTAGATATTAACTGCTTATTAATGCTTAACTAATATGTTAATTAATGTTAGGTAACATATTATTATGCTTATTGACTTAGAATTAATGCTTAATAGTACCTAAGCTAACGTTAATTAAGGTACCCTTAGTGTAAAGTGTTACCAAAACATCTTCTATAGCTGGACAGGGAACCCCTTAGGTAGACTAACAAAAAAAGTCCTTAAAAAGCTGTCGTTTAATGTGAAGGCTAATGATGAATATGTTTGTAACTCAGGCTGTCCAGCAGTCCTGCTTCTTGCTGAGGCCTATAGCACGAAGCGCGGTCAACTTATCCGCGGTAACTCACATCTATCCAGGATTGAGTCACCGTAACAATGGCAATCAGGATAATTGAGAGCACGATGCAAGTTATCAACACGGTAACTCAACCCAGGATTGACTCATCAAGAGCCGTGAACGCGCACGTAAAAGAGGAGGGCTCAGAGGCAGCTGACCAATCACAATCATCAGCAACTAAGAAAGCTCTGTACGTCACTGCTGAAGAGCAGCGGCTGATAATGCAGCAATACAAGGAGGAGAGAAGCAATAACTCAGTAAGGGGGAACACGGTGGCAGCAGCCAACCGCAGGCAAAATGAATGGCAACGCATAGCAGACTGTGTAAATGCCTAAGTTACTCATCAGTGGCTCAATATGGTAGTGATCACACGCCTGATAAGTCTGTTTCAAGCTGTTTCCCCCTAAAATGTTCCCAAAAAAGTGGTGATATGTTCTGCTGTGTGTACATTTCATTGACAAAATCTGCGCTAGAATTCCTTCATCTTTTGTTCAGAATCAGCTACCTATCACAGGTAACTGACTCCACCTCCTTCTCATTCATCCTGGGAACGCTATGAATTAATCCCTAAGTTGGGTAAAGGCAGCAGCCACTTGATGCACTTGATGCACAAGTTTACAGGATGCTGTAAACTTGCTCAGCTGCTCCTCATCCCCGTCAGAGTACATGTAGCTGCCCATGGCAAAGAATCGCAGGGCGATGCACAATGTCAGTCAGCGCACCGCTCCTGCTGGTTGCACGGGCAATGTCCCAGACAGCAAAACGACATTGAATAAATGTTGATATTTCATCAGAACTGTCAGAATGGTTGATATCGATTTTTCAACTATAAATAAACATTGAATCATCATTGCAATATAGATGGTATCTGATGTTGATGACTATAACATGGAAACAACGTTGATATATGATCGACTACTGTGGTTGATTTAGCAGCTATTTCTGGTCAATGTGGCGATGAAGCCAATGTTGATAAACAGTCGAAGAATGGTTGACCTCGAAAATACAGTGAGTGAAAACCCATCGATTTATGGTTGACCGGGAAACTATAGGGTTGCCCGGGAAATATGATCGAAAAATAGGTGACGTACGGTTGACCGGGAGACCATCTGAGATCATCACCAGAACCAGGTAAGCAGCAAAAAGTTCTTCCATGTATTGTTATTTATTCGTTTATTATTGCTCAAAAATCTGGGAATTTCTATGCATAAGCCGAGGTTATTACAACAAATCTGTGATCAGGTTTCGATCTGATATGTGTAAACTGTGAGATGTGAGGCAAACTGTAAGGAGTACGGAGAGGATAGTCCGCCTGCAGCTGCCGGTTGCCCGTTCCGCCCATGGGGAACGGGTTTGGTACCGCGGGCCGGCCCCGAATGAGGAGCGGGACCGCGTTACCTTTTCCCCCGACCGCCCCGCTGCGAAGTCGGGCCGTGGCTGCTGGCAACATTCGCTGTAGTGCTCCGATGATCTGAGTTTGTTGTAAGCTAGCATATCTGGGCTGCGCCCGAAATCTTCGCCTGATCTTGCTAGCTATTTTTGTGAGCGTCTGTGTGTGGAGTAGCCACTGTCACTTGCGAATGTGAACAGTGTCACTCTAGAAGAAGTCACATTCGCAGCTGTGGAGGGCACTTTGCCTCCCGTTTACACAGAAACAGCGTTTCAGCCGACCTAAAACGCAAACTTTCCCAAAGTGGGATTTTTCTAAAACACTTGCCGACACCGTTGCCGTGTGAACAGTGAGCCGGCTCAACTCTACTTCGGTGGAGATCTCCAGAAAGCGGCCTCTGGACAAGACAGTTATAGCACCACCTGCAGGCCTGGCATGCATACTACAACGTTACAGTCCCGTTTCTGTGTAAACAGATTTTTTCCCTGCGTTTTAGCGTTTTTGGATGAAACGTTGTCTTGTTAACGGGCCTTAATTCAAATTAATTGTGGGGAGGACATCATCTTTTGTTAACATCTTTGTTTTTTAACGAATGAAACAACAATGTATGTAACTTAAAGTGCTTTACATAGACAAATAAAAACATTTGACTATAAACTTTTTCCCTTTTTTTTAACAGATTCATACTCCACGACATTTCCAGCAATTGTTCCATCTCAAGTAAGCATCGAACTTGCAATATTTCCATAATGACTTCCCGTTGGTCTAAAAGGCGCAGAGTCAATACACTCTTGAGTGCCACAGAGTCAGAGATTTTAAAGCAGTTTGACCAGACCTTCACTAACTCTGACATGCAAGGCTGCCCTACTACTACACATGTTGAGTCCCCATGTTCCGAAATGGAATCGAGTCTACAAGCTTTTAGCCCTTCAACTGTAGAAAACCAACAAGAATCAACACATTATGAGCATAGTTCAACATCTATTCAGACTGGTGCGTTGGTGGATTCTGTTCAGAGCTGTCCATCAGCTATTGATTTAGAACCAGATTCAGAAGCAGTTGATATTGAACCTCCAACATTAGAGTTTCTTATGATAAGTCTGAGAATTTGGGCCTCTAGCTTTTCTGTATCTCTTGTGGCACTGACTGCTCTCTTGGGCATTCTGAGAGTATTTCACCCTTCTTTACCAAAAGATGCCCGAACAATTCTTAAAACGCAAAGCAAAGTACCAACTACAAAAATGGAAGGTGGGGAATACCATCACTTTGGCTTAGCCAAAGGACTGCTGATGAAGCTCAAAAGTTTGAAGCTGCCGAACACTTTGAAAATGATAAAGATGCAGTTCAATATTGATGGACTGCCACTGTTCAAATCCAGTAGATTGGTATTCTGGCCAATTCTTGCAACCATTAATGTAGATCACTCTAGGTCTCCATTCCTGGTTGGCCTCTTCTGCGGCCTGTCCAAACCAAAATGTCTGTCTCAATTCTTAGGCCCATTCATTGACGACCTTAAAGAAATTCTGGGGAATGGTTTAATTCACAATGGAAAAAAAATCATGACAACAGTGTGCTCATTTGTGTGTGATGCCCCAGCGCGTGCATTTATTAAAAATGTAAAAGGCCACAATGGTTACAATGGCTGTGATAAATGTGTACAGGTGGGTGAGTGGAAAGGCAAGATGACATTTCCAGAAATAAATGCTAGATTGAGAACTGACACAGAATTTGACACCATGGCTGATGAGGACCACCACTTAAAGCAAAAGCTCTCTCCTCTAGCAGGCATAATCGAAATGGTGACAATGTTTCCCCTGGACTATATGCATTTATGCTGTCTTGGGATCACCAGAAAATTATTGCTTCTCTGGATCAAGGGCAAATCACTGGCAACCAGGTTACCAAGTAAGACCATAGATGAAATTTCTGGTAAACTAACAGGACTAGGACCACACACGCCCACTGAGTTCAGTCGAAAACCCAGACACCTCAATGAAATAGAGAGATGGAAGGCCACAGAGTTCCGTTATTTCATGGTCTATGCCGGCCCAGTGGTTTTAAAAAACACAATCCCCCTTGAACTCTATAACAACTTCATGTTGTTTTCTTTTGCCATGCACCTCCTCTTATCTCCTGGAACCACAGAGAAAATGGTGGCTGTCGCTCATGAATGTCTAACTTCCTTTGTTCTTCACTTTGGGCAGCTATATGGGACAGAAGAAATTACTTATAATGTCCACCAGCTCACACACCTCGCAGCAGAGTACAGGACATATGGTCCCCTTGACAACATTGCCGCCTTTCCTTATGAGAATTTTTTAGGAGAGTTAAAGCACCTATTGCGCAAGCCTCATCTGCCTTTACAGCAGGTAGTGAAGAGGCTGTCTGAAAAACTCCCACAGACAGATCCAGTCATGAAAGGTTACACTTTCATGCACAATCATTGTGCTGGTCCATTGGTGCCCCATATAGGCCATGGAGAACAATACCGTAAGGTTGTCACTGAAAACTTCACCATTTCAACTATGCCTGGGGACAACTGCTTTAAAATCTTTGATGGCATTGTTGTCGTTCTAAACATTGTACAGACTGCACAGGACAGCTTTGTCATGTACAGAAAATTTACAAAGAGGGAATGTTATGCCCAATACCCCTTTCCATCTTCGAGCGTAGGGATATATACGGTGTGGGGGCTGAGTGAAACTGTGGAGGTGGTGAATATCAAATTCATTGCTAAAAAATACATTCTATACCCCATAAAAACACAGTTTGTTGCCATTCCAATGCTTCACACCAAATAACTTCATAAAAATGTAAAAAAAATCAGTTCATGTAATCCAATAACAAAAATCAATTCATGTAATCAAAATAAATATCAGTTCAGGTTTTCAAATGTTTTCATGGCATCAGTTCATGTTTATGTGCTACTTTTTCTGCAGTCTAGCCCCAGCCCAAGCCCTTAAACAACATAAAAAACTATAAAAACAATGAGCCGGTGGTATGTCGTGGAGTTTGTCATTGGAGGTGGCTTCGAGGTGATACCCAGCTCTTGGGTCAATGGAGATTCCACTTATTGGCCTCCTTACTCTGGAAAGGAGACGTCCAAAACATTGGCTGCTATTACAAAGAGGGAAGCTCCTCAGAGGGACTGGCTACTTTATAAGATAAGGGTCCTGGTGATTCGTGGTGAGTAATCCATAAAATGATTGTCAATGTGGTTGACTGTCAATATTTCTCTGTGCCTCACTCTGTATTCTCTTGGTTTCTCTGTTCTGTCACCCTGTAGACACAACTGAGGCAGCAAAGCGCTCCTTGAAGCGGTACCTCGAGGGTGACATCGACACAACCGAGATGGAGTCTGACACAGAAACGAAGAAAAGAAAAAGAAGGCAATAATTAATGTCCAATAACATTCTTTCAACATTTTGTTACATGTTATTCGTGTGTGCCAAGTTTGAGTTAATGCAGATGCAGACAGAATTAATGCAGTTGAGTTTATATTTTCCCGCTAATGTCAAAATTTTCATTACTGTGATAATCTAACAACAGTTTGTTCATGTTCACATTTAGACCGAATCCGATGTACCAGAACTCTGAGTCTGAGTCTGAGACTGACGGACCTCAAAAATATGCCCAGGCTCCCAAAATTTTATTTCCAGGTAAAGTAGTCCACATTGCTATGCTTTTGTTTGCATGTTTGTATGTATGACATAATGCAGGGTATGTTACATATTTTCATCCCATCAACAGCTTCAAGCCCTTTGCCAGCAGCTCCCCAAGCCACTCTTGTACAAGAGCAATGGCAATCTTCAAACCAGGGTCTACCTCCTATATTACACACCCTCCAAAGCCCTCTTGAAGGTATGTTTTAATAGTAAGTATAGATTATTTTAAATGTACAAAACTTGACATTGTGTCAAACTAATCAATTGTATTTGTATTATAATATTTGTTATAGGCCCAAGAGAAACTGCCATGCAAGCGTTAAAAGGCAAGTGTGAAAATGTTATTTATTGTAATTTTAATTAATGAAATTGTATTGTTGTTATCTATTATGTGTGGCCATGTTACAGGAATTAGTTATGAACAGCAGCAATATGCAGGCTGTAACCTCATAGGTTGTAATCAAATAGTCCCAATGATTATTATTCAAAACTCTGTAACATTCAACTTTGTAAACTTAAAAAAGAAAGACACAATATCGCATGAATTTAATTCATAGGGGAATTCTTTTTTCCCAGCAGTTAAGCAAGGCATGCCTGCATTCTGGTGGGAATCTAGTCTAAACATTTTACACCCAACCCTGTGCCGTGGATAGAACATGGTTTTCTTATGTTTTTTAAGTTATTGATACTTAACTTCCATGTACTTTCTTTGTATTATGTTTGCCAGCAGATGCGACAATGCAGAAGCTGCTGGGCACCATCGCTGAGTTGGTAAAGGAGGTGAGGGATCTCCGTGAAGATTTCAACGCCTTCCGCCAAACCTGCCGCTGTTGGCAGTCTACTGGGGCAGCTGCAGCGATGGTGGTGGACACTCCAGAGATGCCCCTGCAAACTATGGAGGATCTGGAGAGGCTGGAGGTGTCTCTTCAGGCAGCAGAAAAGAAGAAGGCACTGGTAAATATTACAAAACACAAAACCTACATACATTCATACATACATAAATACATATAGATATATATATACACATACTTACAGTCAGGTCCATAAATATTGGGACATCGACACAAAAAGTGGGAGGCACATATACAAAGAAATAATGACCTATCTATACATTGAATAAAAACATCTGCCAAAGGCCCCTTAACAAAAATTTGAACATATTCTTTTTCTACTGATAGACAGCCAGGCTGGCCATCATCGGGGGAAGTACGGTAGATATCAAAGTCAGGAGGATGTTGGCCTACTGTTTCACTAATGAGCTCGCCTCTGGGCTTAACTGGAGTGGGAAACGGAACAAAGACCCAGCCAAGCAGAAGAGTCCCTTCAAGGACCTGGTTCTCTGCCATGTTATGTTTGGTGAGTGAGATATACTGACTTTTCTCTTAAAGACTCACACACTCTGTAAAACACTAATTCTAACTGGTTGTGGAATCTGGCCCGCTGCAGGGTGTCCGATAAGAACTTAACCAGATGTCGTTACAGTCCAAGTGGGTTTATTGACGCTTCAACGTGGTTCTGCAATACAGAGAACAATAAAGACATGTCCATTAGAAGACAGTATAAACCTCTGTATATCTTACATATTTGTATGTACATAGCAATCATATACATTCTGTATATGCATACAAAAAAAAGCATTTCACCATATACAATCACCATGCTTCAGCACTATTAGAACTAACAGGAGATATTTAATCCAACAGCCTCCTCACCCATCACATAGAGATAATGCAAGAACAAACAATAGTAACATAAACTCAGCTCTCTACTATGGTCTGGGCCGTGATATGCGCCTCTCAACACTCTCGAGCAGCCTCACGTGACCACAAGCACTCAATTGTCCCAGCTGCACACAGCCACACACAGCAATAAACTCAAAGCATGGGCAGTCAGAAAACTTCCTGACTCAATCTATGCACAACTTAAATTAGACCGAGCTCTCACGCCTCAGAATTCAACAGAGAAAAACATCGTATGATTAAATAGCGGTGGATACCGCGTCACTCCTAACATTACTGCAGCGAGTACACATCCGAACTTTCTGCGCCACGTGCGCTACTTATAACTATCATAAATTTATAACAAGTTAACAGAATACACCACAGCAATAAACAATCAGAACTTACGTTTTCTGGAGACACACGCCACAACAATAATCCCAAAAAAGGTGTAAAGAAACAGGATGAATCTGTATCAGCTGCAGCAGTTTGTCTCTCTCTGTGTCCGAGTGCAGCTGATGAGCCTGACGGGGCCATGCGCTGATTCTTGCCACTGATTGGTCAAACCTCTTGATGAGAGTGTGCGTGTCAGAGGAGGGGTCTTGGCCTTTTTTGCACACTCTGATAAACAAACATTTAAACAACAAGAATCTGAGAAATTGGTAAGCCTAAATGAGGTATACCACCCAAAAAAATCAGCTATTGTGCAAAAAAAAGCATAATCAATCGGCGTTACTTTTTAATTAAATTTGAGAATTCACATTACTTAAACGTAACTCAAAAGTTTGGGATCACTTTGAATTTTCTTGTTTTCACTCGAAATACACACAAGATTATCCTGATGGTAAACAGTAAACATAGCTATAAACAGGACATGATGACATTGTCAAAGCAAGAAATATTAATTTTAATGGAAATTATGAGTTTTTACCATAGACTGTAAAAAAAAGTGGACATCCACTTGGTCGGCTCAAAGTGAGGTCTCCACAAAAACTGCTCCCCCTGGTGGCTGGCTGCAGTATAGATTTAAAAATCCGTCTTTCCAGCCATTCCAGATGGGCTGTAGTCAGACTTTAAAAAATTAATACACCCGGTATAAATGTTTCTCAAGTCTGATTGTTGTAATGATTTGAAGATATAATTTGGCTGTCATGTATCCAAGTCCTCTTTTTTCTGAAAAGTTTTGTTTTCATTAGTTAAAAGAGGTTAAAAACAAGACTTCACAGAATGTTTAATGATGATTGACAGCTGCTGTTCTTGTGTATTTTTTGCGGATACTGTAAAATATGGCGGGAGGTAGAGACAAGAAATGATTTGACTCTTGAAAGAAAAAAAATATATATCATTTTTGTCAACTGGCTTCACTCAGATTCTCTCAGAATCCCTCATTGTCTCTACTGCGCAGACTCTGGCTGCACAACTATAGATTGGCTGTGCCTGTGACAGGGATATTTTGGCTTCAAAACCGTACAATGATAAATGGCGGCCACACTGTCCACTTTAAATGCAGTCTATGGTTCTTACTTCCAACATTGACTTCATCAAAATGCACCTGTTGCAGCAATTACAGTTTAGCAGACCTTTGGCATTCTAGCTGTCATTTTTTTGTGGATAATCTGATAGTCCCTTAGACCCTCAAACTAGCTCTGCCATGCTTGACGGATGACATTAAGCAATGGTCTAGCACCTGAAATGGTAAAATAGGAGATTAAATACAGAGAAAAGGGGTCTTGTCTACAAGGTAAAGCATGATGGGAGTATTGTAGCTTTCCTTTTTCAAGACCCCTTCTCACTTTATACATGCCATCTGTCAAACATGGTGGAGGCAGCATGAGGGTCTGGGGGACCATCAGATTACCAGGAAAAAGTGGCAGCTAGAATACTTTAAGTCTGCCAGGCTACAATTGCTGCAAAATACAGCTTCCTTGATGAAGCCAACATCAAAGTCTCTTTAAAACCTGTCTGATTAGAAATCTGGGTTCTTGCCCAGTTCTGAACATATACTTACTGATGGGGTGCAGGGGGGTGGTGTGGTGGCTCTTTGGATGTCTTCTGGTACCCACAAGACGCAAGGAGGACAACCAAATTTTCCAATATCCCGCCAGTTGACCGATCCACAGTTTGATTGACATGTGAAGCCAAGCTCTAGAATCTAAAATGATTCTTAATTGACATTTACCTGAGTGAAATACTAATTTTGTGTTTCTCCTTTCAGATGCCCTTCTAATGCAAAAGCACACACAGCCACCCACCCAATATGAATTTACCCAAGCTGCTCAAAAATGGCTGCGATATGCCCCAGACCGGACTGGAGGTTTGGGCAGAGAAGCCCAAAAACAAACTGAATAAGTTTAAATGAAATGACTGTTTCATTGTTTTGCTGAGTTTTAAATTAATGATTCATGAAATGATTGTATTTGTTTGAAAATTAATAAAGTACTTTAATATTTTAAATGATATTGTCTGATTAATTAATCATTAGTTTTGGGGAAAATCTTTTGGGATACTTTCCACAAAGTCCTGGCTGAAGGTAAAGCAGGATATATTTACTGGGGAATATTTAAAATTCTGCCTTTTGAAAATGCAATGGCATGCAGTTGAGTTGAAAAATCAGCATTGATTCAACATTGAAATGCCATTGATTTCCGGTTGATCTTTGGGAGAAGTGTCAACGTTGTTTCAATGTTAAATTTGGGTGCAAGAATGATGTTGAATCAACATCAGAAACTAACATTGATTCAATGATTTAGCGTTGCCAATGGAATGTTAATTCAACATTGATTCAATGATAAATGCTATCTGGGGTACGGCTCTAATATTTCACAAAGGTAAAGTAGTCCGGGCTGTGAGAGCCTATACCTCTTATACAGTGAATCGTCGCTTTGATCGAGTGGATCTGATCGATCTTTAAACACCCTTTCTCTTCGTAACTCTTCTTACAACTTGTGTGCCTCTGTCCACCGGGTTTGGGAGAAAAGGGCAGACCATTGTTTCTGAGAAGCCGATTGGCCAGTGGGAGGGGCTTTTTATAGGATCGTATTCAACCTCCAACTTATCCTGCTCCAGAGCAGGATAGCCGTTCAGAGTAGGTCACCGTGGTGATCTACTCTGATAAAAAAGGAACCGGCTTCGTGCTATCAGTAATCGAGAGTTAACCCTGAAGTTATCTCGCTAAGACACTAATCCTGCTTCGTGATATAGGCCTCTGGTGTTTGCTCATCAGGAACTTGCACCCTTCAAAATGATGCCCACATTATCCAGGTTATCCTCTGGCTCTGCTCTCTGATGAACAGGGCCTATGACACATTACTGCCACCTCCTGCTCTGGAGAGGTGTTGCAGATGGGATTCCCACTCAAACCAATCATGTTGAGTTAACATAAAGCAATCTTGTAGTTTTAACAATTTTACATATCATGCCAAAGCAACATGATTTAATCATGTTTAACCACTAAACATGAAATAATCTAGTAGAAGCTACATGTTTTACTTATATTGGTTGAACAAACACCCATGTTGATTTTTTTGAGTGTATGACGTGTGCTGCTGCCTCTCTTGGCCAGGTCACCCTTGTTACAAAGGTCTTGGCTTCAGTGGGTGTTTAATCTGGTGAATAAAGGTTAAATGAAAAATTACAGAAAATATTATCAAAAGTGTAACACTGAAAGGACTGATGATGATAACACCATGAGAAAGTAAGACAAATCTGTAAATATGTGACATTTTACAAAGATTCAAGTTTTTGAACAGAGCACATTTAGTCAACAAGGAAATCCAAGTGGCCTCACACAAAACATACAAATAATCATCAAAAAGGTCAATGAAAGGAAAAGATTTAGCAAAAACAGAAAGTTATAGTAGTAGGTTTTTTAAAAAATAAGTAAACAAAAATGCAAGCATCAAAATTACAGTGGAGAGCAGACCATGTATTTTCTGAGTTTGGTTGGATTAAGATGATTCATTTGTTAAACCTTTTATTTTTTGTGTTTAAGTTACATTTTCTTTATATTAATAATAATAATAATAATAATAATAATAATAATAATAATAATAATAATTATTATTATTATTATTATTATTATTATTATTATTATTATTATTATTATATTTACAATTATTATTATTATTATAATTATTATTATTATTATTATTATTATTATTATTATTATTATTATTATTAATATTATTATTATTATTGTAACTTTTGTAACAATAACTTTAAATTAATAATAATAATAATAATAATAATAATTATTATTATTATTATTATTATTATTATTATTATTATTATTATTATTATTATTATTATTATTATTGTAACTTTTGTAACAATAACTTTTGGTGGGGGTAGGTCATGGTTTCCTGTCTACACTCCGTACCAGCAGGTGGCGGTATTTCACTGAAAGGTTGTTTGCTCGCTAGTTGAACAGCCGTGCGCGCCCCCGCGGAGGAGTACGCATGCAGCGCGTCACCCACCCGCCCCGTTGACGTCTCCTCGGACATGCTGCGGTGCAGGGCAAAGTGGAGAGTTGTCCACGGAGCACGATGTGAGTGAACCAGAGGGTCCAGGTTTTGATCAGAGCCGCTGTGAGTGTGTGAGCGCTCTGTCAGCCCGTCACGTGTTCTCACGGGGTAATGTTTAACTGAAAGACGAATCCCTGAGAGCAGAGAGCTGTCCACGGAGCAGGAGTTCGCTCAGTTCATCGAGAGGTGAAGTTAAAGCATGTCAGCGCTGAGAGCAGCTAAACAGGCTCTGAGGAAAGAGATCAAGCGGAGGGTCGCTGCGCTGAGTGAGGAGGAGAAAGTCCGACAGTCTCTGCTCGTTTCTCAGAAGGTAAGAAGACACCGTCAGCGTTTACTCTGCAGGAAGTCCGACATGAGTGCAGGTAATGCTCCGTCAGCTCCGTCACACAGGGAAACATCTACAGTCTGTAAAAGATCAACATTTGACTTTAAAAAAATAGAAAAATTATCACTGTATCAGTTATTGAGATGCAGTTTTCATCTTGTGATAATTCTGTCATTCTACTCATCATATGTTAATCATCTGAGTCCATTGATGGTTTTACTGAGAGGACAGGTTTTCCACGACATCAGGGGTCTCTAGCTCAGTTTGTGGGTCACACGCAGCCTAGTACTATGGCAGTGTTTGACCCGTTACTGAACAAAAGTATTGTGTTACTAACTACTCGTTACTCTTTTTAAAAGTAATATTCTGTTTTATAACTCTCTGCCAACAGTGATAACACCACAGGTTGCTTTTCTTTACCTCACAGAATTGATAATTGAATCCTTTCTCCTGGCCACGCTGAGTTTGCACATGGTCTCTGTGTGAATTTCATCAGTAACAGTGCTTTTTTCTGCAGCCTATGAATCATCTGACCAAGCAGTCTGGTTTGGATCAGTACAGTTTGGTATAGGTTGGCTTGGTTAAGACGGTTCCTGTGGACGCCATATCAGCCCCACAGTGTACCCTGCTAATAAATCCAGTGAAGCAGAAAGACGAGACACAATAAACATCAGCAACGATCGTCTTCTTTGTGATTGGCATCTGGCTCTATGATACAAAGAACAATCAGGCTTTGTTTCAGAGAACCTGAGGCTGCTGTAGCGAGTGAAGCAGGTGACAAATATTTTGACCAATCAGTGGTCTGCAGTGTTGTAGATCCACCAGATGCAGACGTGCAAAGAAAAAACAAACACAGATCTTTAAGTAAATGAACTATCCTTTTATGAAGCATGTTGTCATTGCCAGTCTTATCCCACAGCAGGGCATGCAGGTTATTATTTAACACTGGTATCAGATCAGTATCAGTCGATACCCAAAACCCAGGTATCAGAACTAGAAAGCTGGACCGGTGCATCCCAGATATTATCAATAGCCTGCATTTTTTTCAAGAAAAACAAAAAATATCAGTGAGATGAACAGTAACTTCGGGGCCCCGCCTTTTCCAGGCTGTTGGTATACCAACGCTTTCTGCCTGAGAGCTTTTTCAGCCCAGAGCTGTGTTTGCTGCTGATGTTGACCATATTTATTCCAGTCTTAGCTCTTCATTAAGACCTCTACTCAGAGTTTCACACTTTTCCCTGTCTCTTCCCCTGTTTTTCTCCCAGCTGTTCAGACACCCTAAATATGTGTCCTCTCAGCGGATCGCAGTGTTCCTCAGCATGCATGACGAAGTTCGCACCGAGGAAATCATCAAAGACGTCTTCAAATTGGGCAAAAGCTGCTTTATTCCCAGATACGAGAGCAGCAGCAACCACATGGACATGCTGCAGCTCAGGAGCCTGGACGACATGAGGATGCTGCCTCTGACGTCCTGGAACATCCGACAGCCGGCGTACGATGACCAGAGCAGGGAGGAGGCTTTGTCTGCAGGTGAGGCTGAGAGTCACTGCTCCTCTGCTCTGTGTTTCTTCTCCTCCTCATATGGCCTCTGTACTACAATGGTTTTGACTCCTCTGTCAACAGCTGTATGCTGTGTTGAGAGCAACTGCACCTGGAATTACAGAAACCAATAAAACTCTAAACCTAGAGACAAGAACTAAATAGAATAGAGAACTAAATGGAAAAGAATGTACTTAGTACCTCATCAGGTGTTATCTAGGAGTAATGGAGCCCCTGCAGGGCCAGCGCTAAGATATTCTAGTAAAACATTAAAACAACATAAAAATAGATCAACTCTGCCTGGTTTCCTTTTGGTCCGTCCATTCTGCTGCTAAGCAATCAAAACATTGCTCAGACCTACAGCACACGCACAGTGTGAAAAATCAGTGTTTTGCACTTGTTGCCTGTTACCTGCTGATGTAGTTTTGTCTCAGTTCTCAGATTCTTATTCATAAAGAAGTCGTTCCTTCATCAGTTCTATTCTCACAGAGAAAATACACAGCACATATTATTATGTATATGATTTGATAGATGAAACATGTTTTATTTTTTGATTGTTTTATCGGTTATCTATAGACTAGCATGCATACTTATTAACCATGTGCATGATTCTGTCGGTGTACACACACATCTTTTGGCAGTGACCGTGCCTCTAACAATGATTCTACCTCCTCACTGAATGTAAACACAGAGGAAACAAAAGGATCAACTTACAGTCATAAAAAGTCAGTTTCCTCAACCTGTACTGACTGATACCATGCTGCTCTGGTCCTTCAGGTGGTCTGGACCTGATCCTGATGCCTGGTCTGGGGTTTGATAGCTCGGGGAATCGTCTGGGGCGAGGAAAAGGCTTCTATGACACTTACCTGGAGCGCTGCATCAGACACCCCAAAGGGAAGCCCTACACCATCGCCCTGGCCTTCAGAGAGCAGCTGTGCCAGGAAATCCCTGTGGATGCCAACGACGTGCTCATAGACGAAGTCCTGTATGAGGAGTAGCTCCATCACCAGAGGTGGAGCGTGGACTCAGAACTGTTTGTTACAGTCTGTTCAGCTGCCACATGTTCAACCTGACCACTGAAGCCAGCGCTGAGAGCCCGCTGCTGAGACCTGACGGAGCAGAAAGGATCAGGTGTGTCCAGACCTGAGAGGTGCGGTGTGATCCTGACTAAACGCAGAGTCACGCTGTTTATCAACTCAACTAAACTCAATAAAGAAATGTGTTAAGAGTTTGTCTTGTTTTCTTTGTCCGTCCTCCTCCAGGAGTCTGATCCTACCATGTCCTCTCCTCTCTGTCTCCTGGTGTCCTGCTCTGTCCACTGAGTAGAGTAGAGACCATATGATCCATGAATAATGTTAAGAGCTGTTTGGGAGAGATCTGTGGCTGATCAGAGGAGCCAGTCAGAGATGAAACTGCAAACCTCTGCCCCCCTGTGGCACAAGTGAGGAGGTGCAGAAGGCCAGCTCAGACAGTAGAGCCTATAAAAACACACGCAGTGTAACCTGCTCATTAGCTCTGGCTGTGTGACACCTCCACCAACAGAACAGCACTTTTTGATTCTCTTATTTGTTTATTGACTTTACGGCACATGCACCGCTTACAAAACATTTGGGATATTTTTAAAAAAGATCATTCTACAGTCATATTATATCATGAAAGTAGGACATAAGCAGAAGTAAGAAATGTTCGTTTCTAGCATCAATTACAGCTTAAAAACGTCAACATACAAAAGAGATACACATTGCAAAAGGTCCCTCTTTTCTTGAAGGGCAGCCCTCAGCTCACTCAGTTTCTGCCAGATCAGGACCCTCTACTCAAAAACTTGGCTGATCCCAGAGGTTTTCTCAGATGGTGGGACCTGGTTGAGCTGGGGCTTCATCGCTGATGAAGTTGAAAGGCGTGTGTTGCTCACACAGAGGCACAGTGTGTGGGTTAATAATGTTATTCAGGTGGGACAGTGACAAATAAGGGTTAGAATGAAAGTCATCTTTAAACTTTTTAAAAAACATTTTAGACATTTGTTTGAATGTGTAGTTTGCATTTCTGTTGATGTGATAGTATTTTATATAACATCTTTAACATTTTTAACCAAAGAATCAGTCCCATTAAACCGTCAAACGGTGTAACCACAAAAACATGACAGGTATTAGATAATTCACCTTCCTAGAAGTTATGACAGTGCACTGATGAAATGAATTCTGGACTTAAAAAACATGGTTTTGTTGTCCTGAGTCAGTCAGTATGCTGTAGGCATCAGTGTGTCCTCTCTATTTTTGTCTCAGTTGGTTTCAAATCATTTTAAATGTCATTTTTTACAGTGTAGCAGACTAATAAAATCATGTGAACTGTGTTGTGCAGTATCAGATTTTTAATTAGAAACGTTGGTTACACAGGTTGACATTTATGAGTTTTATGAGCTGACCACGTTCTTCAGCCTAATACAGTCACAGCACCATCCAGAAGGTGAAGAGCAGCTCTTAACACACCTACACACACTCAGTGAGAGCTCATCACCCAGTGGAAACCTACGGCCGTGGGAAATGAAGCTGATGATGAAGAGTTTAAAACTGCACTTCCTAGATTGTCCACTAGAGGCTGGCTGCAGAAACCACAAACACACCCATTCAAAAAGCCGATCCTTACAGCAGAAGTTACCACATTTACAGCCTGCTTCAAAACATATGGAAAAAAACAACAACGTTTCTCTATCAGCACCACAGACTGGTTCCTTAGTGGACGAGGTCTCCAGACGTCACCCATCTGCTTCTGAAAACTGACTTTTGAGGCAAATCAGCTGTGGCAGCTATATTAAAATTGGCGGGGGGCTTTAAGTACAGCCAAAGGTCAGTCACATGATCTAAGCTGTGCCTCTGATTGGGCAAGCTTGGGGTCTTAATATCCTCTGAACTGCTGAGTTAGAAAAAAATTCACCCCCCATACAGTGGGTGCTGATAGTAAAATTAGTTATTCAGACAGGAGACGTTTTTTGAACCAGGCTGTAAAAAGGTTAATTTCTGCTTTGAAAATGGCTTTTTATTTGCTTGGTGTGTTTGTGACTTCCTGTACTTCCAGAGCCAGCCTCAAGTGGACACTGGAGAAACAGCAGATTTTAGCACTTCAGCATTGCCTCATATTCTTAGACCTCATATTCATATTCTTACCGCTTGATCGGCGCACACTAAACATGGGGGTGGAGGGGGTCTTTTTAAAGTTAGGTCGAGTTCAGAATGTCACCGTTGATGTTGGGCTTCAAACTCGACACTAGAAACAGATGAGTGACATCACAGAGACTATGTCCATATATTTTACAGCCTTTGATGCCAACACCTGCATGGATCTCTCAGTGTTTCAGAGGCTCACGTGATTCAGCTCCAGGAATGACAGAAGAACCTTCTGGTGATTTGTAATCAGATTTGTTTTATGTGTTTAATTAAAGTGACTCCACTTTGGAAAATGTGTTGTTTCTGAAACTTGTTGATCAGTGAATTATCCTGGAGCTGGTTTGAGTTACCTCTCTGAGATGAATGTGCTGCAGACAGGGCTTAACTGAATTTTCAGTAATAAGAAGAAAACAGTCTGTTCAGTTAGAAAAGGGAGACATGTTTATTTCTATGACTGGGTGATCAGGATGATGTGAGTTATCTGTTGTTTCTTTAAAGGTAATCATACTCATAGCTCCAGTGTAATAACACCATGAACTGAGGCTTCAAACGTCGACGGCGTGACACTGACCTCACATGGAAACACCTCCTCTTCATGGCCTGGAGTCTGAGCGTCTCCGTGTGTAGCTGCTACAGAGTTCAGCTGTAAGGAGGGGGTTAATGATGCTGTGAATTCATTAACACGTTCTCCTCCTCACCTCTCCTCCTCCCTCCCCCCTGAGGAGTGATATCTCACCCTCCAGGTCATCTCCAGCTCTTTCAGCTCACCCAGACTTCCTGTCAGCCCCCCCTCCTTTTTTTCTGTTTCACCACCACCTCCTCCACCTGCTGGCTCCTCCATCTCTGCGCACACAACCTCCACACACCAGAAGATTCAACGCCAGTTCTTGAAATTCAGACGTCTTAAAATCATATTAGGAAAATATCTGCAAACAGGAAATGTTCTCCTGCCAAGATTTCAGACGATTATTTTCTGTTAGAGAAATGAAGGAGAGATCATTTTAGTCTTTATGTAGAAAAATAATCCTCCAGAACATAGAGTAATATAGTGTTAAGAGGGGGAGGAGGCAGATTGTGAAGTCCCAGGGGAAGCTCTGGTCATATCCTGAGGTGGTCTGAACGATCCTCAGTGATGGATTTCTCCCTGGTGGTGGGACAGTGAATCAGCTTCAGGCTTTAGACTGTGGCCCTTAGGGACTCACTGTGTGACTTAAGTGGGAGCTGTGTCTGCTCACTCAGCACCACATTGGACATGTTCTCAGTGCTTGTTTGCCTTCACCAGGGTTTGACCTCATCAGTGTGGAGCCTGAGCCTCGTGGTGAGGAAGAGGAAGCTGAAAGACAAAGCTCTCTGTTGCCCAGTGGATCCACCTTCAGCCCCCTCTCTGGTCCTGAGCTCTGGGCTCTGACTGACAGGCTGAGGACCAGGACTCAAGCTGAAGGGTGTAGAAACTCGGGCATCAGGAGGAAGCTCAGGGTAGAGCTGTCACTCCTTCACATTCACACACAGGAGTCAGATGAGGGAGTTCTTGACACTTGGTAAAGACGCCTCCCTCTGTAGGAGGAGAAGATATTGACTCCATCAAACCTGGTAACTCTGGGATCCCCAGGAGGAGCTGGAAAAGGTTTGATTGAGAATAAATGCGTGTCTTAGGGCTGAGTTATGTTTTCCACCTGCAGAACCAGCACCAGACAACTTGTGTGACTTTTATACTTTTAACACGCCTTGTAGTGTCTGTTCCCAAACTGCAGGGGTCAGTGTATCTCAAACAAACGTCTACAACAGTATTAAACTGGGGCAGAAGAAGTATTTTTTTTTTTTGTCAATTCCTCTTCTCTGCCAAATTTCACCCCAGGAATTGTTTATCTTACACGGTTACCATGGTGATCTCTGTGTCATGTTTGTGTAAATCCCAATACTTTTTGTTCTTCAGACACCTGGAGCTCCACTTTGTCCTGTGCACCTCTGCACAGTAACTTTTGGAGGTGAGCGACGTGGAAATTTTCCGGGGGGGGGGGGGTGTAACCGCTAAAATGACATCATTTCTCTGCGACCTTGCAGACTCAGCAGCCATAAACCAAGTTTCAGACAGCTGTCACAACAACCTGGGGCCTGTACTACAAAGCTGGATTAAGGCATCCCGGATAACTCTGCAACAACTCGCTGAACTTCACCGGATCTCCGTCATCCAGATCTGCTGTACTACGAAGCTCGTTATCAACTCGATAAGTGAATCCGGCTGGGATCTGTGCGTGCACACATAAAATGGGCGTGGTTAACGGCCTCGGAGCATTTTCAATGGACAATGGAGAGAGAGCAGCCTACTTTACAGCGGAGGAGCAGCAAATAATCCTGCAAAAATATAAGGAGTACCACAGTATTATCCAGGTCAGGGGCAATACGACTGTGACTGTGAGGAGCCGGAGGGATTGCTGGCAAAAAATCACGGACTCTGTGAACGCATAAATTTCCAAAATGCTGATATTAATAGACCCATCTCATCATGTGACGACACGGGCAGTCAGGTCCTTATACATTCATGTTGTCAGTCAGTGTGTGTGTGATCAGCATCATATCCAACCTCATAATTAGAAAGAGTCCACTTTCCTACAAATCCCAAGGAAAACGCTCATTGTAGGCAGTTTGTATTGCAGATGCAATAGCAGTGGGGAAAAGGACGTGGGAGCAAATAAAAAATAAATGTAAAAATATCCTTCAAAGTGGTCAGTATGAAAGATTCCATTTGCACACATTTCTACTTTTCCCTGACAATGTCTCTGTTCTGATGATCAGTAAGATATTGTATGTTCACCGCCCATAAGAAAAAATGTTGGGCCAAAAAGACAGGGGGCGGTCCTACGCCGGAGGACTTCACTCCAGCTGAGCAAATTGGTGACTGTGTGGTCTTTCATGCTCGCCCGAGAGAACCGATTGGTCAGTGGGCGGTCTGTCACACCCTGTGAGCTCTTATCCTGGAACTTAACCTGCTCCGGACCAGGTTTGGCGTTCAGCATCAGTTACCTGGGCAACGTGTCTAAGAGCTAATCCAGCTTTGTTGTACAGGCCCCTGGTCACAGGTAAGTAAACAAGTTTAAAGGGATTAATGTTTGTAGAACTTTTTCACAGTTTTTAAAGTCAAGAAACTGTTTGAAAACATTTATAAGTGGAAGTAAGGTGTTAAGATACTTTGAAAGAAAGCAATCTAGTCATGCTCTTTATCCTTGTTTGGTTTCCAGAGGTAGCGGCAGTGAGCGCTCTCACCGTACGCTCTATTGGCCCATCTTTGACGATTCTTTGTTTTCTTGCTATCTACAGCTCATGTTTGGCTCACAGACAGCAAAGACAGACAGATCTCAGTTCATGGTGATGTTTGTCACAAGACACTTTTTTTTAATATACTTTTTTAAGACACAGTTTAATATTTGTCCAACAACATATTCAAGTCATATATCCAAGTGAAATACAGTCTGACCCCAGTTCACACACACTGTGTGAGCGCCACGTCCTGTCAGCGCCCGACACTACCCCACATAGTACGCCCCACTATGCCGTACCTAGCCGCTACTCTAGTCAGCCATACTCACATGGTGTGAATCTCCACATTGTGTATTAAAAACATAGAGCCCATTTTTAAAGAATGCTAACGTTTGCTGAAGCTCCTTGGAAACTCCACAAGGCTTTATTTGTCTGAAGATATCAACAATAAGAAATAAAAACAATAGTCGGGGCGTTAACGGGTGGTGGCATGGTTGGAGGATCTGGTTATGCTTGTGCATCTTATGTTCCTGAGAAAAGATTTCTTTCACAGCTGTTTGCAGTCATAGTGATAATAACGCTATAAATGTTTGTTTTCTACTGTTCCAGAAAGATTCAGCTTGTGGACTTGTGTGGGATGGAGATGAGCTGTATGCAGAGTTCATGGACTCTTCCCAAGAAGCAGGTGGAAATCCTGCTGCATGTCTGCAGCATGTCTGCAGCATGTCAGCAGCATGTCTGCAGCATGTCTGCAGCATGTCTGCAGCATGTCTGCAGCATGTCTGCACCATGTCTGCAACATGTCTGCAGCATGTCTGCAGCGCCCCCAGGTGGCTCCAGGTGGCTCCAGGTGGTACCTAGCTTGGTGTGGAAGGAGAAGGGGGGTCTAGAGCAGAAGGGACAAGACCCAACATATCAAGTCCAAAGACGGACACGTCAGGGTTGGCCAGACGGTGACATCAGAAACTTGCAGAACAAACTGAACAAAATGAAATCAGAGCATGGTTTAATTTTGTCTGCAGGAGGATTTTGATCCTTCCCAAAAATTCTCTGCACCAGAAAAAGCTTTTTAATAAGGCCTGTCTGAACGGTTTAATTTGTGCAGACAGCAAGGAGCCATAAAAAAGCGGCTGCAAATAGAGCGTGGTATCCTAAGGAGCTCTGAGGTTGTCTCTGTCGTTTGGGAGAATCCAACTCTCACATGGAGTCATTACTCCATGTTTGGATATTTAGGAGGTCTGTAATCTGTCTGAGAAAGATGCTAACCCAGCACCTTTGAGTGTTACTCTAGAAAAAAACATCTAAACATCAACCAATCAAACCACAACAAATGTCAAAACATTTTCCAAAAACAGGATCAGGTCCGGCCCTGGCCATGTCCGTTTGTTGCTGTCCATCTGTCCATCTTCCACTGCTAATCTGAGTTTGGGTTGTAGAAGCAGCAATGTCATCAGCATAGCCCAATGACCTCTGCCCCCAGCCACTTCCACCAGCTCCTCTGGGGGGTACTGATTGTGGCCTGGGTCTGCCCTGGGGTCTCCTCCCAGATGGACATGCCTGCATCACCTCTGAGGGGGGGCACCAGGAAGCCAGCCCTCACCAATGCTGTTGCTGGCCAAAACACAGTCTGTATATGATCATATTTCCAGTCTTCAGATGACAGAGACACAGAAGCTTCACCCTGTGCCCACCTCCTCCCTGATGTAACTGTGTCACTAACATTTAATGTCCTTCAACACCTCCTCTCTATCCTGTCTTGTTATTGTTTCTGTATGAGGAAGGATCACAGGTTTTGGCCTCAGAGTACAACATGCCCTCACACTGCCCCAGTGTTTTAGAAGGAGTCCGTGGTGCTGAAGACGAAGGTGTGGAGTCAAAAAAAAAAGTATAAACCAGGCTTCAGGGCTGATCTCATCCAGCCTCCTTTCCAACCCTGCTGAATAATCCTCATCCTGTGTCTTCTCCTGTGAGATTCTGCTGAGTCATGCTCAGCTGCACACGAAGCCACAGACCTCCCTCATCTCCTCATGCAGATTCATTCAGAGTCAGAAAACACAGATGGGCGGTGAGGAAGATGGAGTTGCTCCATCTATCAAAGGTCCTTTTCCTGAAACCTGCTCGTATCTGTCCATTTGTGTTCCTCTGTGTTCAGATCACAATCTGTAACTGCATTCATCACCACCTGACCCAAAGAGTGTTAAACTTTGGCATCATCTTTGGTGAGAAACACCTCCCCATACCTGGAGCGGCTGGAGCAGCGGGAGCAGTTGGAGCAGCAGGAGCAGCAGGAGCAGCTGGAGCAGCTGGAGCAGCAGGGGCAGCTGGAGCAGCAGGAGCAGCAGGAGCAGCTGGAGCAGCTGGAGCAGCAGGAGCAGCTGGAGCAGCAGGGGCAGCTGGAGCAGCAGGAGCAGCTGGAGTGGCTGACACCACTCCAATGTCACTGATGTAAAAGGTAAAAACAAATATGTGAAGTGTGCATTATGTTTCCGCCCAAAATTCTGATTTTTTTTTTTTTTTTTTATGTTTTTGAAGGTATTTAACAACTGAATAAATAAATAACTCAATAATTACTTTTCCTGGTAACTAATTACATTTTCTTCAAGAAGTACTTTTGTTTCTCATTACATTACCTTTTTTTTGTAAAGTAACCAGTAACTAAAACTAACTTTGATTATTTTTGTTATTATTGTTAGAACTGTGTGGGGTCTTTTCCAGGAAGTAAATCTTTATGATGGTGGCGTTCATTGTGCCCCATGCTCAGCTACAGCCAACACGAAGTTTAAAGAAACTTAGTGATTAGCATGTCAGTACTTGAACTTCTGGTACGAAGCTGCTAACGCTGTCCCTGGACCTCCTGCGCTAGCAGTTCTTTTTCCTCACACACAGTCGGCTGTTACTTTAATAAAATGTCTGTACACGCTCACAGTGGGCCGGTCTGAGGCACTGATCTCCAGGGCTGGAAATAAGCCCCACTCTGGTCCTGGTTGCAAGACAAGGCCATGGTGCCAGGTTTTTTTTAGTTCTTCGCTGGGAATGCACCCAAATCTCCTCACTGGCTCTGTCTTTAAAGGCAACAACTCTACTCAGATGAGGAACGTGAAGAAGAACTCTGTTAGTTGAATGGACCGTCGTTTCTCTAACAGAAGAACATTTTGTTGTTTTTGATGGACTTTCAATGATATTAACTATCATTTCTGAAGACTGAGAGAAGAAGAACATCTTGAGTTTTAAATAATGTGATTAAGGGAAGTTAGACTATTGAAAGCATTTATAAATTTATTTACTTTTCTTTAAAAATTAGTTTGGTAACCTTGGTCTCAGTCTCTTTTGTTTTATTAAGTATTGCCTTCAGCTTTATTGTCCTCTTTGACTTTAAACCTTCTGATTTCATTCATTCATTCATTTTCTTCACTGCTTATCCTGTTCAGGGTCGCAGGTGGCAGGAGCCTATCCCAGCTGTCATTGGGCGAGAGGCAGGGTACACCCTTGACTGGTCGCCAGCCAATCACAGGGCTGACACAGAGACAGACAACCATTCACTCACACACTCACACCTAGAGGACAATTTATAGTGCTCAATCAACCTGGTGAGCATGTTTTTGGACTGTGGGAGGAAGCTGGAGTGCCCGGAGAGAACCCACGCACAGGGGGAACATGCAAACTCCACACAGAAAGGCCCATGGGCCAGGGTGGGGATTTGAACTGGTGACTTTCTTGCTATGAGGCTGCAGCACTAACTGTTACACCACCATGCAGCCATCTTCTGATTTCATTAGCCTTTATATCTTGTGTTGCTTCTATTTGTATGTAAAATATCTAACTGAAAAGCTATATAAACATATAAGCTACCTATATATAGTTTGGTGTTTAGAGCAGAAAGGTGCTGCACATCCTGCAGGAAGCAGCAGAGACTCGATCAGTACCAGGATGAAGCAGGAAGCTGCATCGCGCTGGGGGACAGTCTTCAAACTCAGGGATGCTTTTTGTCCTCTGTGTCTCTACATGTTCACGGGGACTCACCATGGCAGGTCGTCAGCAGCCTTTAGCAGCAGTTTTATATAAATGACCATCTTCTCAGATGTGTTTGCAGTAATACTACTTTGACTATAACACCTCTGCTGCTGGCCTGGCTGCTCCCAGCAGAAACTGGTCTCCAGGGCCCACAGTGTTTCATTAAGAACCACCTCAGTACTTCCAGCATATCTGCTGTCTTTCCTCGCCGCTGCTTCTCTGCACTCTGCCTCCATTTTCACGCAGACCTCACAGCTGACCTTCAAGAGAGAAAACACTAGCAGCCTCCTCTTTCCTCAGCCAAGGTTTCCTCTGTGCCGCCCTTGAACGGTCTAATTACTGCAGCTCTCTGTGCAGGTAGACTCACACTGGACCGGTTTCTGGAGGCTGGGAAGGAATGAGTGTCTGGTTGGACTGTCGGGATGATTATTGAGCTGTTTCAGTGCCTGGACCTGATGTGAGGAAAGAACCAGTCTGTAACCAGGTTTAGATCTTCATTTGTGGCCTGATGCTGATAAACAGCCTGAAGTGGGCACCCATGGACCTGCAGTCTCCTTTTCTTCTTCTACTTGTTTGCAAGACAAACAAAAGGCCACAGGAACCATTTAGTTCTGGGGAATGTTTCAACTCAACCTTAAAGTTCCTGGACCCTCTGGCCCAAACTCAACTTATTGGGCCCAAAAATAGAATTGCATCTATTTTCTTTTTCAGTGGCTGTAAATCCGTTACTGATAAACACGGCCTTATAAAAAGATGTTTGTCTCCTGTTTTTATTTTCCTAAAGTGGATTTAACAGACAGTGATGAGAGGAAACAAGCATCCAGAGTCTGTCAGAGTCTGAAAACACAGCAGGACTCAGGAGACTGTCTTCCTCTCTGAGCCCCAAACAACTGTCCACACCTTGTAATACAGCTCATTCACTGCAAACACGTACACACACACACACACACACACACACACACACACACACACACACACACACACACACACACACACACACACACACACACACACACACACACACACACACACACACATTCAAGTTCACTTCAGTGGCTTTATGCGCAGCTAACTCCTTAAGTGATTGCAGGAAGGCCACCAAAAACTGGACTGATGACATCTGAGTCAGACACAAAACACACAAAGACACAAAGAGACACAAAGAGACACAAAACACACAAAGACACACAGAGACACACAGAGACACAAACACACAGAGACACATAGAGACACACAGAGAGACATGGAAACACACGGAGACACAGAGAGACACGCACAGAGAGACATGGATTCACAGATCACACAGAGACACACAGATACACACAGAGAGACATGGAGACACACAGAGACACACACAGAGACACACAGAGACACACAGAGAGACATGGAGACACACAGAGACACACACAGAGACACACAGAGACACATAGAGACACAAAGAGACACATAGAGACACACAGAGACACATAGAGACACACAGAGACAAATGGAGACACACGGAGAAACACAGAGAGACATGGAGACACACAGAGACACACAGAGACACACAGAGACACATGGAGACACACAGAGACACACACACACAGACATGGAGACACACAGATACACACAGAGAGACATGGAGACACACAGAGACACATGAAGACACACAGAGACACACAGAGAGACATGGAGACACACAGAGACACACACAGAGTCACAGATACACACAGAGACACATGGAGACACACAGAGACACATGGAGACACACAGAGACGCACATAGACTACCACAGAGACACACAGAGAGACATAGAGACACACAGAGACACACTGAGACACACAGAGAGACATGGAGACACACAGAGACACACAAGAGACACACAGAGACACACAGAGACATGGAGACACACAGAGACACACACAGAGACATTGAGACACACAGAGACACACAGATACACACAAAGACACACAGAGACACAGAGACACACAAAGAGACCCACAGTGACACACACAGAGACACACACAGATACACACAAAGAGACACACAAAGACATGGACAGGCTTACATAGACAGAGCCATACAGCAGCAGAAAGAGATAGAGATGGAGGAATGGATGGAGAAACATTGTCAGCATCGACCATATGCTGTCCAACCAGCGCAGTGAATAATTTATAAGGAAGCATGCAGTGTTTGGAGGACGCTGGGACAGCTGTTCAATGATGCCGCGGAGAAAAAGAGAGTGGACTGGTTTCTGAAGATCACTTTACAGCTGGACCAGAAAACGTCTCTCTTCAGATTCAGCATTTTATGGTGTTAAAAACCAAAAACCTCCTGAATGTGTTAGAGGAACCAATTTATTACGATCAAACACATCATCCACCCTACAAATCAGAGGGTAGAGAGGTAACGTGAGAGTTGTTCTCGTTTCCATTTGCTGTCAGGGTATAAGGGGACTTAATGTCTGCAGAAATACAACAGTGTGTATGGAGAGCAAAAGCAGGAGGAATGTAATCCATCGTAACATAATCTCAGCTCCCATGGTTGTTAATCTGGAAATGATTGATTTCTCCCAGTTCTCTGTGTGACGAGTAGCTAAAAATCTGATCCTAATCAAAGATTAACACTGAGACACAAACCTGCTTGATGCTGAGCCACTTAGGACAATCAGCGCTCAGATTTCCTGACTTCTTGAATGCATCGGAAATAATGGATCCACCTCCTTTCAGCCAACAAACCCAGTTAAGGGTTTTTCTTCTCATTTCATGGTTACTCTTGATGCCCATTTACTTTATTGATTATTTATCTCCTAAGACGAGCTAACAGGATCAGTTACTGTAAGGTCAGGTCAAGGTCATTGTGTTTTTTTTTGAGTTTTACTTCCTGTCTTGGTGTTGTCTTGATTGTTCATCCCGCCCTGATCATTTCCAGCTTTGTCCCATACCCTGTGTGTGTTTAGTATCACATATCACACATAACACTTTATAAACCAGTTATTTTGTTGATTTTTTTTTTTTTTTTTTTTTTTAAGATAAAATGAATGAAAAAAAAAAATTCTCTCCACCAAATAGGGAGGCATGTTGGCCAGCCACCACTGCATGCTTTTGTTATCGCTGTCTTTATCAATAAAAAAAGTTTCAGGTGATGTAATCCAGGCTGTTTGGACCCCTCCCCCAGCCCTGAACTGATGTGAGCAGTTCCTCCTTCCTCCCAGTGAAGGGTCGGTGCTACTCTGAAACATTTTTTCTGGCTCAGGACCAGTTCGCTGGCAGTCAAAGCCAGCTCCATCTCTGAACCAGCCCTGGAGCTAACCTGGTGGAAAGTGAAGAGTAAAAGGTCCTATATTATGCAAAAATCACTTTATTAAGTCTTTAGTTAAATTTTGGGCTTTGGCTTTCCTCCCAGCCCACAAAATGTGATATTTAATGACAAAACCTGTACTTACTAGTGCTTGTGAATATAAAATCCTGACCTAAAACGAGCTGTTTGGAATTTCCGGGGTTTGCCGAAATCAGCGAGTCCCTTTTTTGAATATTCAGGAGCAATTCTGACCTGACTGGTCCACGAGCAAATCCCCCCAAACCCCCTCCCCGCCCACTCCTCTCCCCGCATCAGGAGAGAAATCTCTCCAGTAACAGAAAGCGGAGTGTGGCTGTTTTTGACTGTAAACAACCACATAGTTCCATGCACAAGCTCCCCATCTCGGAAAAAGACAAGACTAAGGCCTGGCTCACACTACAGGTTTTTAAAAATCTTAAAAGATTCTGAAATCAGGCTGTATCTCACACATAAGGAGGATCTTCACAGATCATCTTCTCTTATATCTTAAGCACACTCTAACTACAAGATTTGAAAATACCGACCAGCACACACTACAGGATTTCACCAAGATTATTCCACCAGAGAGAGTGATGCACCACATGTGCACAGTTGTTTGATCTGAGGTTTTTAGCTCACTGGTGGGACAGGGGGAGAGAGAAGCGGAGCTGTCTGCAGCGGTGCCTTTCATCCATTACGCACACGCAGAGGGACAGAGGTGAAACTGTTGCTGTATCAGCCAATAATGGCATGATCTCACACCGATCACTGATAAAACAACAGTTTGCTACTGTATGAAAATGGCGTGGCTATGTGTTATTTTTAAAGGCATTATTGAACTGGCTCGGGTGGGCCAGTGGAGCACGCAGTCAGCTGACCCGGAGCCTTTCAGTTGCACTTTGAGCCTGTGTTTGTTGTCTGTTTTCTTGTGTCTTATAAGGGGTCTCTCTCTCTCTCTCTCTTGCCTGTTGTCATCCTCGGTGAGAATGAATGTTGTAATCATCCAGATAAAAATCAAACATGTTTGAAAATTATCTGGGCGGCTCAGACGAGTCTGTGAGACGCTGGTGGGGCTAAATATTCATCTGTCAACCGCTCACACTAGAAGATAATCTTGGCCAAACGTCGGGGTGTTCATTTATGAGGGAAATGTGCTACACTCAGTAAAACTGTGCATGTGTGTGCTTGTCACTTCACTGCCGACTGCTTTTCCAACTTTGGACGGTACAACTGAGGGCTAGCAAATAGACTGGTCCTGAATCCAGGCGCATTACCAACCATCCACCAACAAACCTGTGACCCTGGAAATGTGAGTATTTTAAATGCTGTGTGCTGTGGAGCAGACGTAAGAGCTTTTCCTCAGTGTCCCCCCTGTCTCTGTTTTAGCCTCAGGATGCTAACTTTAGCTGCAGTTAGCCTGTTGTTTTAGCCTGTAATGTTATGGTAAACGAGCTTCATTGTTTTCTAAACATTGGGCACTCGGAGCTCGTGGCGCCGCTCTCAGTGACGCTGAAGAGTGGGGCGGTATCAGCGGTGGCTCATTTACATATGAAGGCCACGCCCACTAAACCAGAGCTTTCTGAACAGAGGGGCTATGAGAGCCTGGAAACAATGCTGCTGTGCTTGATTTATTGGCTTTTTGGACCAAAACATGTTACTACCATTTCATGAAGACATCAATGATCCAGATTAAACTGCAGAAAAGGAGCAGGATATGGGACCTTTAAACCTCTGAGAGGTTCAAAGACTGTTCATTGGTCTGCAGACTGGAGCTGCAGTGGGCTGTAATGTGACACACTGTCTGATGAGCCATAAAAACACTCTCACAGGGAGTGTAAGTCATTTAGAAAGGTCACAACCTTTCGATGCAGACGGGGGGTTGGGAGGGCTGAAGCAGGCAGAGAAATACGCAGCAGCACCAGGATTAAGATTTCTGTGGGCTCAGTTTTTTAAGTCAGGCATGCAGATCATTTGATGGACCCTGTGGGAGGAGAGAATGTGTTAAGAGCAAACGGCGTCAGGCTCTCTGACAAAGGAAGCAGGAACACACAGATTATGGGAGAGCGTCTGCTGACTCTGTGTCGTTCAGGGACCTGCACAGAAAAGAGCACAGACATTACGCAGCAGGATGCACTTAGAGTGAATCCAGAGTGAGCAGCAACGACACAGAGGAGGAGATTAAGAAGGAGGAAAGGAGAGATGCTGGGAGATAAAACTCTGCTGCTGTAACACACGTGCCTGCAGCAAAGTGGTAATTGAGCCATTTTGGTGATGAATTACCTCAGCTCAGACATTTCTTTGAGAAGTTGAGGAGTTCTGGAGCGTCACTGATTTCCCCAGAGTTTAAAATGTATGAGGTTACACACCACACACACACACACCACACACACACCACACTGGTCTGTTCGAGGGGAGGTGTGACACACTGAGCTGTATGGGTTTAATTAAAGAAGCACATCTGGAGCAGCTCTCCAGGGTCTCTGCACCGCGTGAAGGCCAGATTATGTAAGTCTGGCACTGACCGCACCACGCCAGGCTGAACCATGATCCCCGTCAGAGAGAACAACTCCAAGTGGCACCACGGGGATTAACACTAATTTCACAGCCTAATATTAGCTTTATTGTGGGCCGGAGATGGTGTTTTGTTCTCTTTTTTATGAGCCTGACTTGGGGGAAGAAACACAGAGGAGTCCTAGAAAAAAAGTAATTTGCAAAGCAGAGTTTATTGGATGTAAGAAAATAAAAGGAGAGCAGTGGGAGACAGATGAGGCTGCTGATTCTGTCTGCACTGAGAGAAAGAAAAAACAAACATCAACAGGACGATGAGGGAAGTTCCAGGTTACCACACACAGAGAATCATTAGACATTAGCACATGCACTCAACATGTAAAGATTTCTTTTATAATTTTAAGAAATACAACATCTTTCAATCTGAATATTTATCCAAGTTATTAGTTTGATCAGCTGGTTCTTCTTCTCCTCCAGCTTGTGTTTCAAAATAAATACAATTGATGTGGTTTTATATATCTGCCAGTGCCTTACAGCTTTCTCAGGGAACAGACGTGGTCTTTTTCACATCTAAAAATACTGTAAGACAGTCCCTTATGCAGAATTAGCTTCTTTATGTTATATCCTAAGATTTATAAAGCTATAAAAGTTGTTTGAAACATCATAGTCCACGATAAAATGGATGTAAGTGAATCAGGGGTTGTGGTTTGGTTTTTGTGTCTCCTCCACATTACTTTACACATCTGAGCCGATCAAAGGTTAAAACTGGTTTTAGCTGATGTTTTATGTGTTAGTCTTCAATCAAGCAGCTCCAGGGTGTCACTGAGGTCTCATACACAGGAAGCAGGGTAATTTCATAAAAGAATATCCCTTCCTCATTCATTTTTAAAAATACTTTGGTCCACACTCACCAGGAAATGAACGTGTTTTTCAAGTGAAGCCTGTGCCAGCCAATCAGAATGAACCTGGTCCACAGCTGTGACGTTTGGTAACCAAAAACTCAGTTTCCCAGAGTACAATGAAGCAATGAAAGCATGATTTTCAAAATCTCCACTTTAGCAGCATTTTTAGAAAACATTGTTTGTAGTGCGGTAAAACTGTGGTTTCATGTGGACTACAGGCAGAAATGTAGGAAATACAAGTGGTTTCCCAGACAACTGGCTGATTACTGACACGGCTTAAATCTTGGAACAAGTTTGAGAGCGCGGTCACACTGGCCATCCAAACCCTGCCATGCTGAAGTAAACCGTGCTGAAACCCACCTCTCTTAAGCGTGCCAAAGCAGAGAAGTGAATTGTGCTCAAGCACAGCACTATTTGCCAGTGTGACCACGTCCTTATTTTCACAAAACTGATAAATGAACCAATTTAGCTTTATCAAGATCACAGACGAATTGAGGCAACAACAACAACAAAAAAAAAAGATCTGTTAGGGCTCAATTTAAGGTTGAAATGTAAACCCAGAGACAATCACAAGTAAAAAAGAAAAAAAAAAAGAGCATAAGCATCTAACTTGTCTAAATTTCACAGTTTAGATCTTGATGAGTACAGAATAAATTTCAGAACAGAACATTTTGCCAGTAGTGCTGTGGAACATGTGGATGCTCATTTCCAAACTTCAAGCATGCAGATATGGTCTTTTTTTCTCAGTGACAGCAGTCGCTTCCTACAAAGTGTCCTCCCATTAAACCCATTCTTGTTCAGCATCCTAGGTTGGTAAACAGAGATGTTAGCACGTGTCACAGATTGGTGTAAGTTTTAGCTAAAGCTCAGCCAGTCAATAACTCTGAGTGTTGGTTCTCTGAGAGCTCTTTTGTGTGAAGTTGAGTTCCCACCAGGCAAAGCTTCATGAGGAGCTCAAACCTACATCTGGAGAACACTGCCTATTACACTCTTCAAGCCGCTCTCACCAGTGGATTAAACCAGTTGCGCTACGAAAGTATTTCTGAAAAAGATCAAGGGGGGATACTGGTTTTTGAAAATACCCGGCTTCGTGTGGACACGACCTTACAGGGCAGGGCAGCTTTACCCACCTCCAATCTGGTCTCACTGATTGGACTCCAGGTCAGCTGACTCCAAACATGAATCAATTTTATGATCAGTTATGGATCAAGTTATGAATAAATTTGGGGAACTCCAAAAGGTCCACACACTTTTCATGGCACTGTGCACATGTATGTTGTATAGAAAATGCAATGATTTCCAACATCTGAGAGAATTAAAGGACATAAATATACCTGTAGACCATCATTATTACTCAGACTGGAGCACAAAGAAGCGATGTTTGTCCTCTGAACACTGGACCCAGCGTGACAGACTAACTTTAATGAGAGCTCAGTGACAGTGAGAGGCCCTGTAATGAAGAAGACACTGAAGAGGGCGGAGCAGGACGCGCCTGGACGTCTGCATGTCTCCTGAAACACCTGTAATCTGTCTGAAATAGACACGAGCCGGGACAGATATAGACGATGTCCCCACACGCTGTGAGTGAGGTGAGCAGGCGCTGTGGCGAGGAGCGGGGAGGTAATGAGACAGAAGTTTCTGAGCACAGCTCTGACACCTCCCTCCTCCCTCAGCTGAGGGAGCAGCACACAGACTGTCCTCTGAGCTCCATCCTCTGCTCCTCAGCTCTCTGGCTGGCTGTGATTTAACCCCCATTGAGGAGGACTCCTTCAATATCTTCTTCTTTACAGACGCTACGCTCACGTTAAAGCTATACAGGTTTCATGGACGTCCCACACAGCGAGCATGGAGCAGCCAGCGCTGTGCATCAACTTTAAGTTATCAGTGACAAAAAAGCAGCCTGCAAATTTGATTTTATTCTTCAAACTTTCCCAATGCCCTTTTTATTTTGTAGGACACACAAATAACATTATATTCATATAACAAGGTCATCATGTCATGTAGAGTTACTTTGAAAAGTTTAACTTCATTCAGAATGAGAGGAAAAAAGAGTCTATGGAAGTTTAACAGACACATCATGTGAGGTTCACCTTCTGTCTCAAAGCTGTCAAAGGTAATGCCATCCATCTCCAGAGGTTTAAACAGCAACATATGGAAGCAAATGAGAAACATTTATATGTGAGTTTTAACAGACACTGAAAGTGAAATACTGAAATAAAAAAACACCACTGAATTCATGGCATCTCTTTGAAATTCAGCCCCCCCCCCCCCCCAAAAAAAAAAAAAAAAAAAAAAAACTTCTTAAAACTAACTACCACAGGTCGCTCAGATTCAATTTGCCAAATTCAGTTCTAAATTCACCTCAAAGTCAGATCCAAAACTTCAAGAACTTGAATAATCTCAACATCCAGGCTGCCCAGGACAGGAAAGGCAGCTGTGCCTGAATGCAAGCAAACAGACTTCAGACGGACAATAAGATCACAAGCTCGCCCAATCAGAGGCACAGCTCAGCTCACACGACTGACTGGACCCCTATCGCTGCTGGTGTGGAGACTCAAGGCCCGCCCACTCCCAAAATGGCTGTGCCAGCTGAGTAGCTTCAAACTCTGTTTCAGAACCAGACGGTTGAGGTTGTGGAGACGACGTCCTTTAATTTTCCAGTCTATGGCCTGGGTGAGCTACAGAAGTACCTCCAGACTTTCTGACTTTATTCCATCGGAGCGTGAGCGCCTGGAGAGGTTGTTCAGGTTGATTTTTGGTGTGAGTTCATCTCACAAACAGAGGACTGAGCCACAAAGGCTTAAAGTCTGTATCAGGCCAATGACAAGAAGAGAGCTGTATTCATTTCAACTACCACCGCTTATTAGGTGATACACACACACACATACACACACACACACACACACACACACACACACACACACACACACACACACACACACACACACACACACACACACACACACACACACACACACACACACACACACACACACGTGGTGGACAAACAAAATCACATGGTGGGAGTTTTTGTGCTTTGATAGCAGAGAGTGGTTTGCTCTGTGAATCAGACCTTGAGTCAGAGCAGATTGTGAAGAAACAGCTCTTGGTGCCAACAATGAGAACATTCCAGCAAAATGTTAAAGTGGTTTTAACAGGAGGGTCAGGCCCAGAAGGAAATGGATTAGCTCAATCAATCATTTAATTAATCTTTATTTGTATAGCGCCAAATCACAACAAATGTTATCTCAAGACACTTTACCAAAACACTAACAGCTCTAGACCCGTACATCTTAATAAAATTTTATTAACAGAAACCCAACATCAAGACCAGATAAGGAGTCTGATCTCATCTTAATCCACCATGAGAACAGGACTTTGCAGCATTTAGCAAGTTACAATGGCAAGGAAAAACTTCCCTTTAACGGGCAGAAACCTCGGACAGAACCAGACTCATGTTAGTCAGACATCTGAGGAGACTGTGTTGGGGTCATAGAGACAGACTCAGTCCATAGTTCAGTGTTGTAGTGATGATTATGGTGAAACTGTAAAAAGCCGCAGACCATCCACATCACTGATCCCCAGGAACCTACAAGACAAACTCAGATCCTCCCAGAGAGGTGTATGGTCAGTAACTATAACAGGACAGTAAGACTAGAAGTTAGACTGACAGAAAAAGAGGGAAACAGGAGCCCTGTGTGTCAGTTCCCCCCAGCAGTCTAAACCTATAGCAGCATGACTAAGAGCTGGTTCAGACCTGATCCAGCTCTAACTGTAAGCTTTACCAAAAAGGAAAGTTTTAAGTCTACTCTTAAAGGTTGAGACCGTGTCTGCTCCCCGGACCTCAACCGGTAAGTTATTCCAAAGAAGAGGAGCCTGATAACTAAAAGCTCCACCTCCCATACTAGTTTTAGGGAAACAACGAGCAGACCTGCATGTTGAGAACGCAATGACCTCGACGGATAATACGGAACGATTAAGTCTTAAAGATAGGATGGCCCGATGCCATTAAGCGCTTTGTAAGTCAGAAGTAGAATTTTAAACTCTATCCCAGATTTTATAGGTAACCAGTCTAGAGACGCTAACACTGGAGAGATGTGCTCTCCTCCCAGTCCAAGTCAGTACCCGAGCGGCAGCATTCTGAACCAGCTGAAGAGTCCTAATAGACTTATTAGGACAGCCGGATAAAAGAGAGTTACAGTGGTCCAGAAGAAACGAAAGCATGGACTAGTTTCTCAGCATCGCTCCGAGACAAGATGTGTCTAATTCTCTTGATATTACGAGGATGAAAAAATGCCGTCTTTGAGACCCGTTGGATGTGAGAGTTAAAGGACAGGTCCTGATCAAAAAGAACTCCCAGGTCCCTGACAATGGTGCTGGAAGCCAAGCTGATGTCGTCCGAGGCGGCGATGTTGTTCAAGAAAGCTTCTCTGAGATGTTCTGAGATCAAGGCGAGGAAGGCCACATGTCCTGACGGCATCAGCTCCAGACTCCTGAAGGACTGTGCAGACCACCTCTGTCAGGTGCTACTTCACATCTTTAACCTGAGCCTGAGCCTGGAGAGAGTCCCAGCACTGTGGAAGACTTCCTGCGTGATTCCTGTCCCAAAGACAGCACACCCCAGGGAGCCCAACCACTTCAGACCTTCTCACCTGATGAAGACCCTGGAGAGGATCATTCTGAGGAACCTCCGCCCCATGGTGAGCTTTCTTCTGGATCCTCACAGTTCCCATACCAACCAAACATTAGGGTGGACGACATCAACTACCTCCTGCAGAGATCCCTGTCTCACCTGGAGAACACCGGCAGCACTGTGAGGGTCATGTTTTTTTACTTCTCCAGTGCTTTCAACACCATCCAGCCTTCACTGCTCAGGGGGAAACTTGAGGGAGCGAGGGTTGACTGTCACCTGGCTGCATGGACTGTGGATTACCTCGCCAACAGACCGCAGTTTGTGACGCTCTAGGACTGTTTGTCTGACATGGTGATCTGCAGCACAGGAGCACCCCAGGGGACAGTGCTCTCCCCCTTCCTCTTCACCCTGTACACCTCGGACTTCTCTTATAACTCTGGGAGCTGTCACCTCCAGAAGTTCTCAGATGATACAGTCATTGTCGGATGCGTATCACAGGGGGACGAGTGGGAAAACAGGACTGTCATCTCTGACTTGTCGACTGGTGTGACGTGAACCACCTTCAGCTCAACGCCAGTAAGACGAAGGAGATGGTCGTGGAGTTCTGCAGGAGGAGGACACCCCAGACTGCACCTGTGAGCATCCAGGGTCTGGACATTGAGATGGTGGAGTCCTACAGATTCCTGGGTGTTCACCTCAACATTAAACTGGACTGGACACACAACACAGACGTCCTGTACAAGAATGGCCAAAGTCGTCTCCACCTGCTGAAGAGACTGAGGTCCTTTGGAGTGTTCAGGACTCTACTCAGGACTTTTTATGACTCCGTGGTGGCTTCTGCACTTTTCTATGCAGTGGTCTGCTGGGGAGCGGGGAGTACAGAGAGGGACAGGAAAAGACTTAACAGACTGATCAGGAAGGCCGGTTCTGTCCTGGACTGCTCCTTAGACTCCCTGGAGGAGGTGGGTGAGAGAAGGATGCTGGCTAAGCTGGCATCTATCATGGACAATCCCACTCACCCACTACATGAGACTGTGAGGTAATTGAGCAGCTCTTTCAGCAGCAGACTCAGACTCCCACCCTGCAAGATGGAGTGCTACCGCAGGTCATTCCTCCCATCTGCAATAAGACTTAGAACACACAAACCTGAACTCACACCATGACATCAAGCATTTCATAAATACAATCTTGTATATATACTTCACTCCTATATAAATATGTAAAAAGTAATATTTTTTTCTACTTTTCTAGACTTCTTATATTCTTTATATTTCTTCAAATTTTAAATTTTATATTCGATTATCATTATTCTATTTTTATTGTTATTGCACTACTGCAGTTTTTTTTGTGAGCTGCTGTGGCAAAAAAAAAAAATTCCTCCAAGGGGGATCAATGAAGCATATTCTATTCTATTTAGGTCCAAGAACAATGACTTCAGTCTTCTCTGAGTTCAAAAGTAAGAAGTTTCTGCTCATCCAGGACCTTACGTCTTTGAGGCATGCTTCAAGTTTAGATAGGCGGTTGGTTTCTTCAGGCATCATTGACAAGTAAAGCTGAGTGTCATCTGCATAGCAGTGAAAGTTTATGGAGTGTTTCCTCAATATAGTGCCGAGAGGAAGCAAATACAAGATGAAAAGAATCGGTCTGAGCACTGAACCTTGAGGAATTCCATATTGCACCCTGGTGTGCGAAGAAGAGACGTTGTTCAAATGAAAAAACTGATGTAAATCCAAAGATACTATCGAAGCCAAGCTAAAGCGGTTCCTGAGATACCAAGAAGACCCTCCAATATGAGATAATACTGCAGAAGAATACGATGATCAATAGTGTCGAAAGCAGCACCAAGGTCGAGCAAGACGAGCACAGAAAGAAGACCACTGTCTGAAGCCAAAAATAGATTGTTGGTTACTTTCAGCAGCGCAGTCTCAGTGCTATGGTGGGCTCTGAACCCAGACTGAAAGACCTCACAGAGACTGTTGCTATGAAGAAACTCACAGAGCTGATTCCCAACAACTTTCTCCAAGATCTTAGAAATGAAAGAGAGGTTAGATATCAGTCTGTAGTTGACCAAGAGCCTGAACAAGTGTAGTCTTTTTTAGGAGAGGCTTAATAACAGCAACTTTAAAAAGTTGGGGCATGTAGCCTGACAGTAAAGACTGCATCCAAATTTACATCCCGGCGCGCGCTCTGAGGTCTGAGGGCCAGTCCCAGCTCGTGGTGCCTAAGACGAGACTTAAAACCAGAGGGGACAGGGCCTTCTCTGTGGTCGGTCCCAAACACTGGAACGCTTTGCCCCTCCACGTGCGAATGGCCCCCACATTGAACTGTTTTAAGTCTCGTCTTAAGGCCCACTTTTATTCTCTGGCTTTTAACACCGCGTGAGTTGTGTGGTTCTCTGTGTATTTTAATTTATTTTATCTTATTTATCATTTTAATTCATGTTTTTATTTTATTTTATTTATTTATTTTTTTTATTTAATGTTTTATTTATTTTAGGGTTTTTGCTTTTGTACAGCACTTTGGAGATGTTTGTCTGTTTTTAAAATGTGCTATATAAATAAAGTGGATTTGGATTTGGATCAATCATCCTTAGTAAAGAAGATCCGACCAAGGGAAAGACTTCCTTCAGCAGCCAAGCTGGGATGGGATCCAGAAGACAAGTTGATGGTTTGCCTGAAGAGACTGTTGAATCCAGCTCTGACAGGTCCACAGGCGAGAAGCAGTCCAAGAGTGTATTAGCTCTAAGCGACGTTTCTGCGATTTCGCCATCAGTCGAAGGTTCTACCGCAGTTGCATGTAACACGTTACTAATTTTATCTCTAATCTTTAATATCTTATTGTTAAAAAAGCTCATACAGTCCTCACTGCTAAGCGATAGAGGATGCATGGCTCAGTAGAGCTATGACTGTTTGTTAGCCTGGATACAGTGCTGAAAAGGAATCTAGGATTGTTTTTATCCTCTTTTATTAGAGCAAAATAGTAAGCTGCACGCGCAAGCCGCAAAGCCTTCCTATATTTATTTAGACTATTTTTCCAACACGAGCAGGATTTGTTTGTTTTAGTCAAACGCCATAATCTTTCTAATTTCCTGGTTTTTTGTTTGAACTCACGAGTTTGAGCTCAGGAACAAAACACAGGATCACACTTCATGGTCTGAAGGTGGTACAGAGATGTGTCCCAAAGCGATAAACTGCAGCCTTCTTTCTCTTCTCTCCTCTCTCCTCTGTACTCTTTCCTCTGTAGTCTCTCCCCCGCGTTACAGGAAGTACTTTCTGAGTCGTCATTTTGAAGACTGTCTCAAAGCGATAACTTTGCCTCGAGGAGAGAGGAGGGAGGAGACTGATCGGAGGAGCTATCATCGGGGAAACACGAGAGCTGACTTTGAGAAAGTGGTGCTCGTGGTTTTGTTGGGTATAAAGTTTTAGACTTGAATACCTTGTGGAGAGTTTTCTGAGCCTGACTCTGTGAAATTCAGGAAATAAGCCAGATGAGACCATGATGAGTGGGAAAAATGGTACGTTTAGAAATGAAGATTGAGAATACGTACATTTGAGTTAAAAATGTTTACTTTTGTTGTTGTTACTGTTAAAGATTCAGAGAGGGGCCGCTGGGTTCAGTCCATGCCAGAAGAACTTCAGCCGGGAGCTGAGTTTGGGATAGAGGGGATGAGACAGCGTAGTGACAGAGGATCAGGAGGAGGTGACAGCGACCAGGCAGGAGGAGATCAGGAGTGGTCACAGGTCAGTCACTACAATGAGAGACATCCCCCAGACCTGATGGACACTTCAAACCATATAAACCAGACAATGCCTTCATTTGACAACTCAAACATTTACGCCACGCAAAGTAGGTTACAGGGTTTTATGACACCAGTGACCCCATGCCCTGACAGGTCCTTCCTGTCACATTTCCTGCCCCCTCTTCCTGCGGCTCTGGGTTATCCTGGTGATGACCTCAATGCTGTTCCCCTTCCTCACTGTGATACATCGATCAGGATCAGACTCACTAACACGCAGACACCCAGTTCAAGATGTCTCAGTCAAACATGGTTGATTAAGATGTGGGAAAAACCGCCGTCTTCCCGAAATCTTCATGACATTTCACGTCTGTGGTGTCCGTTGTTAGAGACATGGAAACAAACCGCTGAAAAAATGTGTTTTTCTTCTTTGTTTCAGTCTCAGAGAGGCCTGAAAACGTTTTGCTTCTCAGAAAAACATAGGTCTGAAGACCCAGACCCCTCTGAAGCTGCACGTATGTGACCGGCTGAAGGAGGCGGGAGATCAGCTGTGTGTGCTCAGCTGATCTCCAAAGACTCATGAAGATACATGAAGCATGAACACTACACAGCTGGACTGTAAACTCAGGAAGGTATGACATAACTCAGAGTTATGACAGTTTTAAAAGCCTTACGTCCTCCCCCCCTGTGGACTGACTGGTGATAAAGGTCATCTGTCTGGTTGGGGCGGGGGTGATGCCCCCTGGTGCTGATCTGATGCAGGAGGCTGAGGGTTTCATTAGCAGTGTGTTTGATACGTTTTCATAACTTGACTGATCTGCATATTACTGCGCTGTGATGAAAACTTGCTGAAGTGATGGTTTAAAGAGGGAACGCTGGGGCCTGGAGGGACTTTAAAGACATAGCACTGCTTTCAAATGCTTCATCTTGTGTTCTCATTTTACTGGAGAAATAACAGGGGGTGAAACTGCAGAGTCATTTGATGTAAGGCATGCAGATGAGTTTCTCTAGTGCCTGTCCTGGAGCTTATTGATTCAGATGTGAAACAGATGAGTCTCATTTTTTACTCTTATTCTGGGAACACGTCAAGAAGAGAAACTGTCAGACCTGCTCCTCTTCCTCTGAGCCGGTTCCTCACCTTGGAGTTGGGGTTCAGGTCTTGAAGGTTCAGCAGCAGATTTCAGCTGTGTCCTCTGAGCCATCAGAAAGCTGCACTATAGGGCATCAATAGGGCCTGTGTCTCCTGATGACACAGGCCCTATTGATGCCCTTTTTAACTGCATTTTAGATATCAAGTCATGGATGGCAGCAAATTTCCTACAACTCAACCAGAACAAAACAGAAGTTCTAGTCATTTGGTCTGAAGGCCAGAGAGAGAAACTTTAACAAAACTTCAAGGTCTCCAACCAAACAATTCTGTAAAAAATCTGGGCGTGATTTTTGACTCTGAGCTTTCTTTTATTCCACACATTAAGAATGTAACTAAGATCGGTTTTCATCATCTCAAAAATATAGCCAGAGTCCACCTGTTTCTTTCTCAGGCCAGCACGGAGGTGTTAATGCATGCTTTTATCTCTTCTCGTTTAGATTATTGTAATGCCCTGCTCTTCCCAAAAAGACCATTTCCAACCTCCAATTATTACAAAATTCAGCTGCACGCGTGCTGATGAGGACCAGTGGGCGGGAACATATTACTCCAGTTTTAAAATCGCTGCATTGGCTCCCTGTGCGTTTCAGGATCAATTTTAAGGTTCTTTTAATAGTTTATAAATGTCTTAATGGCCTCGGGCCTTCTTATTTATCTGACCTGTTTTTACCGTATCAGCCCTTGCGGTCCCTGAGGTCCTCTGGCACTGGCCTTGTAACTGTACCAAAAGTTAGAACTAAGACACACGGGGAGGCGGCTATTAGTTATTATGGCCCCCGATTGTGGAACAGCCTGCCAGAGAATCTCAGGGCTGCAGAGTCTGTTGATACTTTTAAAAAGTGGCTTAAAACTCACCTTTTTAATCAAGCTTTTACTTGATTTAACCAAGTTAATTATTCTTTCATCATTTATTGTTTTATTGTATTACTGTATATCTTATTCATTCTTTTAATCAAACTTTTATCATTTAGTTCTTCATTTTTTATGTCATTTCACTTATCCATGTTATGTTATTTTATCTCTCTTCTTACATTTTTATTATTGTTTTAGTATGATGGTTTTTAGCTCCAGTGTTTCCTCATGGGGGCTCTCCACACTGGGGGCTGCTCCTGGTCCATTTCTGGGGCTGCTGCGGGAGGACGGCTTCGCCTGCATGGCTTTAGGCCATTGCATGGTGTTGTGGGGCCTCGTGTCTGTGCGGGGCGGGGAAGTCTCCGGCTGCGCTCCTTGTGGGCCGGTAGCCCTCCTCAGTGTTGATAGCCCCCAAAGGTAGCTTATTCCTTACCTCAGTCCTCGGTGCTCTGCCATGTCTCTCTCTCTCTCTTCTCTTTACAGCTAGTATGAATATGTATGGGAGCAGGTGTGTATGTGTGTTTGTCTGCGAATGTGTGTCTGGATATGTCTCTGTATTTTGGGGTGGGAGGGGTTGTTTTTAGCCTCTGTGAGGCACTTTGTGTTGATCTAAAGTATGAAAAGTGCCCAATAAATAAAGTTTGGTTGATTGATTGATTGCACTGACAGCGTTTAGCAGCATGATGGTCCACAGGAGCAGAAAGCACATGGTGACACAGTCAAACTGCAGACAGCTGAAAACAGTTTTTTTCTGAGGATGTGATTTTCTGACATGTTCCTTTTAGCAGTTCAACACTTGTGGTACTAAAACTGAAAATCACAGACAGCGTGTTTAACAGACAGGGTGTGATTTCTCTAAGCTGTGAGTAGGTTAACAGAGTCTAAAGGTTCCTGTCGTCAAACTCTGTCACAGGAAATCATGTTTAATTTTAGTTCAGACGCTCCAGCTCTCTGCTCTGTGAATTTTAATGCTCTGACACCACAGCTCGTTTCCCTGACATACCCCACATTCAGCTGGGTTTGTGTCCCACTTTCAGTGCTCAGACTGTCAGGTACAGTCCTCTGATCCAAAAACAGAGGAGCCCAGGTAGTTTTTGTTCCAACATTCACCTTTTACAGAGAAAATACAAAGAATGACAAAACAAAGAAACAACAACCCTGCTCCTGTAACAGCTTTCCCTTTGAGTCATTTCCACGTTGTGTTGCTAAGTGCTAAGACCAAAGTAAATGTGGTTACACTGATAAGAAAAAAAGTCAGTAAGAAAATACAGCAATTACTGTCAAACGGCCACAGTGAAGAACCGTAAAACTAACATTTATTGTTATAATTTTCTGTTTTAAATACATCTAAGATCAGTTAATGAAGACACTGCAAGAAAATACAGAAGTTTGATTTTTTTTACTGAGAAAAATGTTAAAATGATAAAGATTTACCTTGAAAACAGAAAAGTATGCACATAATTTGAAAGATGTAAAGTGATGTTAAAAAACATCTAAAAGCCATAATAAAAGAGAAAAAGCTGCAGCTTATCACACTGTGCACGTACAAATCCACAGTATGAGGCTGTTGATTGTTCAGTAAACACAAACCTTCATTTTAACAGTGAGAAGCTGCTAAAAACACCAGCCAGCCACACACACTGCACACACAGGCAGATATCAGCAGTTAAAGAAAATAATAATTAGAAAATGTATTTCATTGTGAGGAAGACTGTAAAAATAATCATATTATCTGTTTTGTTTTGTTTTTTTTTCACAGCAACACATTCCTGGCAACCACAGCCTTGGGATACTGTAAATGTAAGTTTTTTTTTTTGTTTTTTTTTTTACAGTGTAGTTACTCAGAAAAGAAAGTAGAAGGTGTCCATACTACAGGATTAGGGTAAAAGCTTAAAGTCGTGACAAACTCAAAGATATTGGTTGTTTTTGAAGTGCTTTGATGTTTCAGGCTTTGGACATTGTTGATGTTTCAGGCTGATGTCAGGACGTCCTCCTGTCTCTGCTTGTTTCAGGGTTTGAATCCCTGCAGCACCTCGTGGAGGTGAAAGGTTGTCACAGGTGTTTCTGGTTTGATAGATCCACTCTGAAGTTTCCTGACTCTGGTCCTGAGTGGAGACAGTTGAGTCCTCACTGTCTGACGCTGTTCCGCTCATGTCCCGCTCGTGTCCGGCAGGAGGCCGATCCGAGCGCTCGGTGATAGATGAGCTGAGACTTCAGGTCATCAGAGTCTGTGGACGCCACCTCCAGTCAACCAGGAAACTTCTGGGAACTCAACAGTTCTGCTTATGTTCAGGTCTGTGATGGGTTAACCTGTGGAAAAAAAATCTACATCCAGGACACATCCATCTATCCATCCCTCCATCCATCCATCCATCCATCCATCCATCCATCCATCCATCCATCCATCTATCCATCCTTCCATCTAACCGTCTACCCGCCCATCTGTCTGTCCATCCACCTATCCATGCATCCATCCATCTATCCATCCATCCATTCATCTATCCATCCACCCATCCATAGATCTTTGTGATAGCAGGCTCAATCTGAGCCCAGTCCTCTCTCTGTTTAGCTTGTATCCAGATTTCTAAAGTGGAACTCTGAGTTTTTTTTTGCTGTTAGGGTCTAACATTTCTCTTCAAAGCTCCGGGTCCAGGTTGGGGTCTCCTCCTGGTTGAAAGTACCTGTGGACTCTGCAGGATCTTGCCCTGGTTTCTGGAACCATCCTGAATGTGTGCTTTGGATGTTTCTGATTGGCTGGCTCTACATATTATAGTACCTGACTGAGGTAGACACTGTGCATATCATTTGCATTTAGAGTGATGTTTTTGGACTGAGCTGTTCTGATGGGTTTTCCTGAATAATGGCAGAGCCCTCATGTTGCTGTGGCAGGCACCCAGCTTTTATAGTATTTATTTAAATCAGCTAAACAGGATCCTGCAAACAATGAGGCGCTCTGGCACTTGTGGGAGCTCAGTTTCACTCTGAGCTTCAAAGACAAACTACAGCAAAAGAAAAGCAGTTGTATATCTTTATGAAATTTATAATCCTGATTTAATTCAATTATTTTATGCAGTGGTAGTACCTATAGTTTGGTTTGCAGAGGTTTTAAAGGTTCCTTTTTAATTTTCTCATGTCCTTACATGCTATCAGCTCAACCCAAAGAAACAGAGGATGATATCATAAGAAGCACACATCCACAAACTGTCAGAACGAGACGTTTTTATTAGTAATATTCCACCAGCACCTGCTCCTATAGTGTGCCTGGCTCCTGAAACTATTTACAGGTTCATACAGTGTGCTGAGCTCCTGTTCCTGAATGGAAGCAGACACCACGCAGCGGATGGTAAAAACACATATAACAGCTGTCTGCTCACACCTGTGCTCAGCGTCTGACTGACTCACAGACAGGAAGAGTTCAGACACACACGTTTCAGACACAAAGTTTTACATTCAGAGAGGTTTGGCTTTTTGCTCACTGTGGCAACAGATCAACAGATAAACATGGCCACTGAAATGAAAGTCATGAAACAAAGTAGCTACTCTTCGTCTTTCAGCATCAGGAGAGGGAGATGTTTTTAAATGTTTGGTTATAAAGACCTATGTATGGTTTTCTACATGATTAAAAAATAAGATGTGTGACCAATCATATGCTTCGCTCCACACAATCAGCCCTGCTCTGTTTCTGAATGAGTAAAGAGACTGGCTTTAGATTTTACCATAATACCAGATCAATCAAAGGAGATGTTCAGAAATCTGTTTTCAAAAACTGTGATACTGAAAACTGTATTTATAAATGCTCTGTATGCCAACATTATCGGCTCTGTCCTGGCAGCATCCGTGTCCTACACAAAACTAAAACAGCAGCGTGCCAGTGTTGCCAACTTAGCTACTTTGTTTCTATAGTTCTGACTTTTCAGAGCCCTCTTGCAACTCTTTGATCAAAAAAAGAAACAAGTCCAGCAACTTTTTCTGGAGTTTGGAGACTCAGATGTAAAAGCACTCTCCTCCCCTGAAGGATCCCAGAAAGAGATGTGAATGGCAACATTTATGTCAAAAATAAATCACTTTTTGACAAAAATTTGAAAACACTAAAAGTTCACGTTCTGATGTGGCTTACTTTAATGTTAAAAACAAAACAAAACTTAAGTAAACCGAACCAAACACAGAGAAGAAAGAACATCACATGGTCACGTGCAGATCCCAGGATGAGGATGGTTGAAATCTAGTCATTAATTAAAAATAAAAAAAGGAACAAACACTAACTGAAGAGAGTTCAATCCCAGCCCCCCTTTTCTCACTTACTGTGTGTCTCCCTCAGCATTACTCCTCCCTCCTACTGCCTCCTGCATCATTGTCACGACTTCCTGGAGCAACAAATGCCATATTGTTCTAAATACAAGATGAATTTTGTTTCCGGGAAATGCCCTCTAAAAGTTGTTTTATTTTTGGGGTCTAGGCTTTGAACAGCTCTGCCACCCTTCCTGTCACTCCACATCCCCCCCGACTGTGACCAGCGTTTAAAGAAGATTTTTTCTGTGTTTCTTGTGGTAACTGCTACATTATTTTCTCATTACACAGAGTGTGCTGCTCTCTGTGTGTGCGCACTCTCATGTGTCTATGTGTCTGTAAAAGCATCGGGTCAAACTCTGCCGTGGGCGATACAGAGAGCAGAGGGGAAACCTGAACGCTTGACCATGTAGAGACAGAAATGACAGCCTATTATGTAAATGAGATAAATAACATTAAGCCATTTAGTCCGTTTAACTTTTTCACAAAAAATCTGTCTAGGAAAAGGGGGTTGTCTTATATTCTGATCATTACAGTAGCTACTTTCCTTACTGAGGAGTTGGCAACACTGCAAAACGCCCTGCATCACAACTAGAAACAGCTTTTTGTGTTGCTGTTCTCACCTGTCACTCTTCCCCTTCATCAATTGAGGAGATGCTGATTCTGACTGTCACTGATACAGCCGTCACTCCTGACCCCATCTCAGCTGAGAGTCTGTCACGCTCATATTTCTGCTTACAGACTGCTACAACATGCTTGCCACCATATGTTGACAAGAGCATGTAACTGATGCTTTTATTCTCCCAGAGAGTGTAGAGCATGGCAGTGGAGGATGGATGGATGGATGGATGGATGGATGGATGGATGGATGGATGGATGGATGGATGGATGGATGGATGGATGGATGGATGGATGGATGGATGGATGGATGGATGGATGGATGGATGGATGGATGATAGATGGACAGACGGACAGATGGAGCTGTTTTCCAGAGTTTAATTTCCAGGTTGGAGCAGCTGCTTATACATTCCTCTTGATCCTTCTCATTGTTGGCCTGATTATGTTTCCTTGAATAAAGCAAATGTGCAGCATACAGAGATTTTCAACAGACCAGATGATCACAGACACATTACAGAGGATTCTCCACAGAAACAGGTCTTTCAGATTAAAAGATGCTTTTAGAAGTCCTCACATGACTCTATTTGAAGCCACCAGACTGTTAACAAAATCAGAATATTGCTTTTGATCCCAACAAGGCGGGACGCACAAACAGACAGCTCCAATAAGAGCTGCAGAGCAGAAACTCCAGTGAAATGTGACGGGAATTGTTCAGACAGCTCCATAATGAAAGTCTGGTTATAAAACACGGTGTTTCTCTTTTCTCGTGAGGGGTTCCTCCTGTAACACTGTATACTCACTCATCAGTGAGTCACCTCCCGAAACTGCTGCAGCGCTCCACATTCCTCCACAGGCTAACGCTCAGGTCAGTTTCCACAAAGTGGTGTGGTCAGTTCAGTCTGGTACGGTAAAACCTGATACTGTTTTTTGTTTCCACAGCTCTCAACCTCCAGGTGTGTGATGCCCGTGTGATGGCTCAAGAATGTCATTTTCATGTTACCGTGTTCTGTGACGGGCTGAAATGAAAACAACATTCAGACTGCTCATCCTGCCTTTGGAGAGTCGACTCTCGTCTGCGTCTCACGCAGCACAGTCACATAACAGGAGCTAAACTTACCCACAAACCCAAAGAGCAAGAAATGATAGACTACAGTCTGTGTTAGCTCTGTATCAGCTAACTTTAGGCTGAAGGCCTGACAAACATACTATAAAGCACTTCCACTTCCTTAATCCACACTAGTCATCCTGTGCAATCTCCCTCCCCTTGCACTCACCCCTGCCCCCCATCTCTGCTCAGAAACTGTCTGTGCTACCCAAGACTGAGCCACGACAACTCCAACCCCAGACACCCCTAAAACTCCCCTGATACAGTGCTGTAGTCAAGCTACCATAACTCCAGTCAGAGCCAAGTCTCGAGTCCTCCGTGTTGGAGTCAGAATCACCTGAGAAAAATCTGAGTTGAGTCCAGGTCCTCGGTACTTTAGCCAGAGTCCAAGAAAAGTCCCCAGAGCTGGAAACGGGAAACTCCCCTGAAGTGCTTTCAGTTTTGGAACTTTAAGGGCTAGTTATACTTTCACCTGGCTCCGTTCCCGGTTGGCACCTCAATAGAGCGCAGTGGCATTTATGCTTGGCGGATTCTCTGTCGTAATATTTGCAGAAAAGACAGGGGGCGGTAGAGAAAAAAACCACACGACCACACGACTGCGTCAAGCAAAAAATAGGCTTTAAGTCTCTAAATTTAAGTACATAAAACACGATGATAAATAAAGCCAAGATTGGGGATAAGGAATGCTGCTGTTTGACTCCAGATTATTGTGTGTGTAATCCTGAACTGACCAGGTTTGTGTTGGATTATTTTGATGGGCAGAAAACACTTTTAGGTAATGAACAATGGTGTGTGTTGATCTGAACTTCACAGTCTGACAGTTCAGTAAAGAGTCTCCTCTACAGACCTCGTTTTAATTGCATAGACTGTAATGCCTTTAATAACTGCCTAATTGAGTCACTCTTCATCCAACCTACCAGAATGTTCTTAATATGTGTTAACATGTCTTGACCTGTGAATGGTTTTGGAAGCTGTCTTGAGATAATGTTTGTTATAATTTGGTGCTTTCTGTACAAAGATGGCTGGACTGATATGCAGAGAGCACTCACAGTCAGAACTTATTCATGTAATGTTACAACACTTATCTGTTTAAAGATGAACGTAGTGTTGTGTAGTTAAAAACACATCATAACTCACCCAAACATTATGGAACCGTTGATTGGGTAAGATTCGAGGCTGATGTTATTGTTATTTAGCAGCTAGCTTATGGCCATGTTATCAGCAGTCAGAGTAGCATGAGCATCCCCATCTGCCACACACAATTAATCGGCCACACAATTAATACGTTTTCATACAGCTTAAAAGTGTGCTATGAGCTTAGTCAGCATGAGATCAGACTATCAAGCTCCATGTAAACAGCTCAGTCAGACTAATAACGGGCTAACCATAGCTCGATTGACACACCTTAATGATGGGATGGCGATCAGACTGGGGTTGGATTCAGCAGGTCTCAGTACGCCTCGGCATTCAGCAAGAGAAAATTTCACCCAGGAGAGGAAGTAAATGCCCATGATGAACAGGGTGGCTGCCTCCAACACAACAAACAAACACCATGTAATGTAAACAACACTCACAGAAAGAGCTGCTGCTGCATCTATCTCCGCTTTCATAGTGAGATTGTTGTTTCCTCTTCAGGTGAACCCGAACTAGCTCTATACACACGCAGCTTCACTAACTAATAAGGACACAGCGCCACCTATTGAAGCAGAGTGAGACGATATCTGCCAGAAGTTTGATTCTCTTTTCTACATGTGTACACAGACTAGACTAGCCCCCATCACTGTGACTACAGGATTGAGCTATGACCTTGGTCGGACCGCTGTGTGTACGTGAACACAATGAGTGACGCAGAACGAGACGTCACGTGAACACGCATGTTAACATGCTGCTTAACAAACACGTGTCGCACACAGCCTGAAAACTGATCTGTTATTGGGACCTTTAACCTGAAGAAGTAATGATTAAAAATCAACAAAGCATTCACAGACAACAGGCCAAAGTCTCTGAGTCCTGATGCAACCAGACCTCGAATGAGTCTAAGTCCAAACCATTCACACACCAGTCCCAGCTGAGGCACGAGTCCTACATATCCAGACTGGAGTAGTACAACACTGCCCTGATATGAATCACAGTGAACCTAAAACAGAACCATGATTCAGCAGGAAATGACATTTTTCTGATTAAATTACATGAAGGAAGGTGTGGGTTAGTTTCTCCTTCCCCTCTGTCTCAGTCAAAAGACCGGTGTGTACAGCTCCACGTCAGCCAGAGGAAGAAAGAGTAGCATGGATCATTTTCTTTTGTTCACGGGCTGAAAACAGCTGACAGTACCAAACTGAACTGACCTCTTGGTAAAAACTGCAGCTGCAGTGACAGCTCAGCTCGCAGCCCCTAAAACCCCAGAAGAGCCTCAGAGAAGACCTCCTCTCTTATTTCATCGATGTGCTGTATTCACTGGAGTTAATCACCAGGATCCCGTGTTCCACTTTGTCACTCTTTGGAGACCTGATACACAGCATACCTATGATTTCATGAAACAACCACCGCCTCCGTAATTTTAATGTGACTTCAAATTTTCCTCCAAATGTCTGTTTTCTAATCCAGCTCCTCTCTGCCTCATCCTGTCACTCAGCAGCCTTCTGTTCCACTGTCCTTGTTTCAGCAGCCTTAAGTCTGAAAAGCTGTAATTAAGAGAAAAAGGCTGCAGATGGGCGAGCCTGCAGAGAGGCTTGTTGTTGATGCTGTTTGCTTAGCGCTGGTGTGTGAAACCAGCAGGATCAAGAAAGCTGAGCCTGAAGATCCGCCAAGGTGAGCTTTATAGAAAAGAAAAATGAAATGAAGAAGAGCAGATGGGGAAAAGATGGAGCGCCTCAAATGAAGCGCCTCAGACGTAGCACCTCAGACTGAGCGTCTCCTACGAAGCACCTCAGACGGAGCGTCTCAGACTGAGCTCCTCTTAAGGAGCGTCTCAGACCGAGCATCTCTGACGGAGTGTCTCCTATGGAGCACGTCAGACAGAGTGTCTCAGACAGAGCGTCTCAGACTGAGCATCCCTACGGAGCGCCTTAGACGGAGCGCCTCAGACCGAGCGTCTCAGATGGAGCGCGCCACAGACTGAGTGTCTCCTACAGAGCGCCTCAGACGGAGCATCTCAGACTGAGCATCTCAGACTGAGCTCCTCTTAAGGAGTGTCTCAGACCAAGCACCTCAGACAGAGTGTCTCAGACTGACCATTTTTAATGGAGCGCCTCAGACGGAGCGCCTCAGACAGAGCGCCTCAGATGGGGTGTCTCAGATGGAGCATCTCAGTCGGAGCGCCTCAGTCGGAGCACCTCAGTTGGAGTGCTTAAATTGCGCCTCAGTCGGAGCACCTCAGTCGGAGCGCCTCAGTCGGAGCACCTCAGTCGGAGCGCCTCAATTGCGCCTCAGTCGGAGCGTCTCAGACGAAGCGTCTCCGACCGAGCGCCTCAGTCGGAGTGCCTCAGTTGGAGCGTCTCTGATTGGCTGATGGCTGGTTATGTCTCAACATTCATTTACTGCCTCTGTCATTGCTCCACACCCCAGCAGGATAACATTATTGAAACACTCAGTTTATTTGCGTCTGAAGCTTATCTACATGTTTAGCTGTGTTATGAACTACTCCAATATACTGTTTCTAATTAGAAAAATGTGTGGCACAAATTTCATTACCTAAAATGTCTGCAGTTATTGAAGAAAGATAACAAAATAAAGAGAAATTCTTACATTCAACAAGATAATTCATCAAAAATAACTTTGATCAAAATACACTGTACAGTAAATATAGGAAAAATAAGGATATCATATGCTGGCTACCATTATAGACCTGGTTCAGTCCATCTGCTGCAGGCATTCGAGACGGATGGTTCAATCCATGAGCTCCAGTTTATAAGAATACGATTAACTACTAATGTCAAACCTCTATGTACAGTGTAGATAGGATGTACTTGCTGATTTCATTTCTAGGGTACAATAGTTGACCTACCAGGGTTTATACTATCAGAAAGACCACCTGAAGGAAATGCTGCAGTAAAACTATAAACCTGCGTCAGACTCAGTCCCATCATGTGATCAGTTCATCCGCTGCACACTCACCCGCAGCGTGCACAGCCGAGCCGAAGCTGCTCATCCGGCGCCGCTCTCATGTTTTCATGGTGCAAATAGGAACCACGATCACCAGGACCACGGTGCAGGTAGCAGCTGCAATCAGCGCACCGATCTTACACGCCTTGGCCCTTCTGAACTCCGCCTCCTTCCTCCTCAGCAGCGAATCAAAGCCCGGGGTGTAGACGTCCTCCATCCAGTACTCCAGGTCGTTGGGGTTCAGGGAGTCCTGGGCCTGAAGGGAACAGGTACAGTTTGATATCAAGAACGGTTTGTTGGCTGGGGAGCAAACATCCAATCAGAGAGAAGTACATCCACAAACTGCAGATTCTTATTTGTCTGTTAGGATTCTAACCTTAGTGTGTGCACTGCAAAAAACTGAGATCTTCCCAAGTGACTTTGTCTTATTCTTAGCAGAAAATGTCCTTTTAGACTTAATAAGAGCCACATTCACCTGACCAGTCCAGGAAAACGTCTCATTTCAAGTAATTTACGGACAAAAATGAGCTCTGAATTGTTATAACAAGTTTAAATGATCTGCCAATGGACAAAGAGAAAAGTTATTTTTTAGGAAAACATTATTCTAGTTTCAAGCAAATCTTCTATAATTTTTCTTGTTCTATTGGCTGATTTTTTTTTTACTTATTACAGCAATTCAGATCTTATTTTTGTCTTTAAATAACTTGAAACAAGACATTTTTCTAGATTCAAAGGTTCATATCAAACTTAGTAAGACAATTTTTACTTACATATGACAAATACAAAAGAAGACAAGTCAGCGTTAAATCACAAAGCAGACTGAAAGTGGCCTCAAAGTGTGTCTGTGCCAGTGCTGTGTGCACGTGTTGATCCACAATGACTTCATTCACAGGAAACAGGTCACTTCACTGTCCGCATGACTGATGAAAGTACTGAATCCATTGTTCTGCAACGATCCTGCTGTATCATACCCCCCTGCTCCCAGCTGATCTGCATCGCTGACCCTTTAAAGCAGACAGTACCTCAGTGCTGCTCAGAGTGACCATTCCTCTGCATGCTGCCCTGACACCTGCTATTTAAAAACATTCAGATACCTGTATGATGTCACTGTGTGTACATACAGCCTCACTAATACAGCACCATGTCTGCAGACTCCACCTCACATTCAAGGCCTCATCTCCTCCTACAGTGCCACGACACAGAATACACACACTGACTCCTTCTGACAGCTGATCTCAACCTGTGCCATCCACACAGCTCCCCTTTGAAACAGGGACACTTTGTCATTTGCCTGAGCCAGATGTAAATACACGGTAAAAAGCCTCTTTCCTGCTGGTTTGAACACATCTGAACTTCAGATCACTCTGTGTGCGTCTTTCAGGAGCAGCTCCTGGTGGCGTTTCTTAGACATCCCCAGGTGGTTCGGTTCTGTTGGGGGGAGGTAAAGAGATCACACTGACACACATGAAAGGACAGATTTGTCATATTTGCTGCACCCTGACTTGATTCAAATCACTTTCCAAAGTGGAGAGGGACAACTTTCCAGTTTCTCCACAAGAACTATCCTGGAGGACTGAGGCAGGTCAAAGACAAAAATTTCCTTCAGTATAACTTTTTTTTTTTTTTTTTTTTTTTTTCAAGACTGAGCTTTGGACCAGTCTGCCAGGAGCCTGTTTCTGTTTCCTGATGGGCTGGTCTGGCTGAGTGGTAGCAGGTTGAACAATAAGACAGGCTCAATGACCATGCAGCATTGGGGACCTCATGGGTTCCTGGTCTTTTCCCAGCAGGGCCCTGGGGTGTAAGAAGCAGCCTGTGGATCATTGTCTCTATGGGAGGTGTAGCTGCCTGCTTCATCCCTCAGGTGAGAGTCATTTGGAGTGTTTCAGTAGGGAGAGAGGCTGGAGAGAAGCCGGACTCTCCTTCATCCTGTAAAGGATCACACAGTCCACTTGAATACTGACTCCACACTCAGGTCTCACACTCTCGTAGCTGGTGCTGGTTGTGTAAGAACTGGACAAAACTAGTAAATCACCACATGAAATAATGGTTTTCAACTTTGAAGTGAGCTGCTGCAAATGTGAAGGAGAGTCATTCATCTGGAAATTGGTAAAACAGTCTGAGTTTGATTCAAGTGCTTTTACAAAAACTGTCTTTTATGTCACTTTTCAGAACAACACAAGGCGGGGCTGGTCTCCACAGAGGGTCCAGTCTGTGGGAGCGGGAGCTGCAGAACTACAAATTCTTTGCTGTGAAAAAGTGAAGCGTCATATTTTGAAGCTGCACCTGAGGATGGAGGAATGTTGATGAACCAGTGGATAAATGTCTTAATCTGCAAAGGACGACCTCTCGGGGGTCTGACCTAACAGAGGTTTCAGATGTTAGAGGAAGTTTGTTGGTTCATGAGGTGAACACGCTGCATTCTGTTCCATGGAGGCCTTCGGTGGTCACTGTCCATGCTGCAGTTTCTCTGAGCAGGTTTGTACAGGAAGGACTGTCATGATGGTGAGTGTGTGAGGCTTTCAGGGAGCAGGGAGCTCTGATGGTGGCTCTATGATCTTTTCACCCCTAAAGAAAAGGAAATCCTTTCACTGCATGTTCTCTAGTCACGTGTTCCAGCCGTGGCGATAATGTCCCTGCTTTAATAAGTGGACATGAACACTCTCCGATTGGTTTGACTTTGACCATCAGCACAGGAAGATGTGTTCTGCAGGGGGCGCTGTACCACAGACACATGTCTGCCACAGTATTAGACTAGATTAGAAGAAGTTGTTTACACTGTTTACAATTTTTTTTTTTTTGCCAGTTCCTCTTCTCTGCTGAGTGTGGCTGCACTTCCACAGCGGGGATTGTTAATCCCACAGTTATCTGTGAGCCCTGCGTGATCAAACCATAGACTGTATATAGAGTGGACAGCATGGCTCCGCCATTTCTCATTGTACGGTTTTGAAGCAAAAATTCCCCCGTCTCAGGTGCCACCATAGTAGCAGTTTAAAGCCAGAGTCTGCGCAATAGAGACGATGAGGGACGATTCTTTCGAAAGTCTAATCACTTCCTGACTCTACCTCCCGACATATCTTACAATCCCCCAAAAAAATACATGAGAACGGCAGCTGTCAATCAGCGTTAAACGTTACGTAAAGCCTCGTTTTTAACCTTGTATAACTAATGAAAACGAAACTTTCCAGAAAAAAAGAGGACTTGGATACAAGACAGCCAAATTATATCTTCAAATCACCACAACAATCAGAGGTGAGAAACATTTCTACGAGGTGAATTATTTTTTTAAAGTTTGACCAGAGCCCATCTGGAATGGCAGGAAAGCTGTATTTTTAAACCTATACTGCAGGCAGACACCAGGGGGAGCAGTTTTTGGGGAGACCTAACTTCAAGCCCAGCAAGCAGATGTCCATTTTTTTTTACAGTCTATGGATCAAACATGTAGATGCAAGTATTTCTGTACTTTGGACATAAGAAGCTCCTGTTTGTCTGCATGTCTCCCTGAGTAAGTTAGACTTTTTCAGCAGTGCACGTCCTGGAAATCTCCGCTTGGGACCATACATAAGGGTCAAGCTAAAACCAAGCTTAAGACTGCTCTTCAGAAGAAGCAACACAGCTGTATAAGAGTGATCTCCTATTAATAAATTAAACATTTGTGTCTTTTTTTCTGATAGGCTAAACAAACTGATGACATTTTTTGTTGTAGACTTGCTCCACACTCTCTTCTCCCTGATGTAAAAACTCAGTGAACCCTCTTTACCTGCAGCTGGGAGCAGTATCCTGCTGTCCACGCTGCCTCTCAAAGGACAGATGGAGGGCTGGAGATGTTTAAAGACAGGTCACCTGAGACGATCTCCGAAGACCCGTCAGTTCAACAGGAGAGACACAGATCCTCTGCTGTCTGCTCTGGTTGTGTCAGACAGGTGTGAACAGGCTTCCTTTACCCCGAGTCAGAGAGTTTGAGGATACAATCAGCCCCGAGAGATCACTGCTGTGGGGCTGCTCCACATCTGGAAAAAGTGATGTTTGTTTCTTATGTATAAGAAAGGTTTACTGTTTCATTTTGTTCAGCTGAATCCTCCCTGATGGTAACAGACTCACACCCAGTGGTCTCCCCCTCTGCCTCTGTAAACACTGTTTATGTTAGCAAAGAGTCTTGACCATGCTGATATCTATTAATTATTGATACTAATCTTTAACATTTCCTGCATCAGGAAAGCTGCCACTGGGTGCGTGACGTGATGTTTAATAACAGGATGAGATCTCATTGGACAGGTTTTTACCTGCAGATGGAAGTGAAGAAAGTGAAGGCAAAAAGGACAAAAAGCAGCGAATAAGATTTAGTTATTCAGTTCAGCCTCTGGTGGTCTTAAGTATCCTTTGCACCATTTCCCATGTAGATCATTTTATCACGTTAAATCCTATTGTATCGTGTTTCTATGCAAATATTCATTATTCATAGGTCAATTTTTCTCATTTAATGCATGTAACAAAAAAACAGAGTTTTTCAGGGGTCTAGAGTGAATTCATGACATTTCAATTCATTTCAATGGGAAAAATTGATTTGACATAAAAGTAGTTTTGGTTATGAGCTCCGTCACAGAACGAATGAAACCAGGTCGAGGCATCAGTGCAGCACAGCTCGCTGGCTCTGGGTTCTCAGTAACAATGAGCAACAATAAAGAAGCATCTGGATTCAGAAACATGAAAATTAAACAGAGACGTTGGAGAGAGCAGCTAAATCTGCTCGGTCTGTTTTCAGCAGGTGTTGTGACTACAACAACCAGACGCACTGGGCTCAAACCAACACGGCCCTCGGTCAAACTAAAAAGACACGTTCCTAATAAACGGCCAGCAGTTGAGGATCCCTGTGGGTGATACTTTGATTATCGGAGCTTCATACTACTGACAGAAAAGATTTAACTGGAGGGCTCTGCCCACGATTATGTGTGAGAGTCATATCACGTTTTTTTCTTGGAGAGATCCTGTAACCCAGGTGGCCCTGCTAACATCCTGTAAGTGAAACACACAGGCCTGACTCCAGCCTGCAGGACCGGGCAGTCATTCAGAGGACGGCGAGGCCATTCACAGTGGATGTGGGTAATTAAGTCTCCTGAGCAGAGCCTGCTGACTCTCCGTTACAGCCACAGTGAGTGTGAAGCCTGAGCTCACTGTTTGAGCCCAGCAGAGAGCAGTTTAGCTGTGACACACACTGCCTTTACTATTCTCCTCTTTCTATTTAAAGCATCCTGCAATCTGACTTTCCAGCCAGCTCCTCCCCCTGCATCTCCCCCTGCGTCTCCCCCTGCTTCTCCCCGCTCTGCGTCTACCTTTCTTCTGTTTGCTATCTGGCAGCTCCCAGGCTTCCTGCTGGGTCAGGGTCTGAGTGGGCGGCCATATGGTGTGGGCTCTCTGTCACTGAGCGTTTGAGGATCTGTGGTAGACCAGAGCTAACCAAAGTTTCATGCACTTCAGTTCTTTAAAAAGTATTTTAGAGAGGATTATTTTTCTTTTAATGAACTTTCTGGTTTGTTTTCCTTTGTCAGCATCAGTTAATTATTCCCTACATTTCCCAGAAAGCCTCTCACCAGCCCCTGAGGTACTGGCTGGCTGTGTTGCTTTTATTTCTTCAAGCTTAATGAGCTTGAAAGCTTCAAAGGATAACATCTCAGTTTGACTTGTAGAAAACTTTTTGTATCTATTATTCACTCAGATGTTGAAAATACCCCTCAAGGCTCCGCTATTAAGAAGTAATCCTATCAGATTATAACCATCAGATCAAATCTTGAGAGTGGGCCGCAGAAAAGAAAAGAGACTCCTTTAGTCTGGATGGATCACATGATCAGCTCTGGATGTGTCCAGGTTTAACCTCCAAGTTGAGGTGTTTTAAACTTCTGAGCAGAGTTGGTATGACTTTGATTTTAAAAGCTCATTGCTTTAAAATCTTTTGAGCATTGTAGTTATGGCATCACAAACTTCTTGATGCTGCTCAGAGGAAAGAGGATCGCAGAGACGGCAGGAGAAGTGCAGGAGCAACATGCACGGGCACATGACAGCAACTTCCCAACGTCCTCAGAGATAACGACAGAGTAAAGAGGAGTAGAGTCATTGAAGAAAACTTTGAAACAGATTGTAATGGTGTGGTGGTTTATTCACTGTATGTGTCTGATGGTGTTTGACAGAATAGACACATTATAACACCACATTATGTAATAATGCCCCAATATGTAATAATGTAATAAATTTCACTTTTTTTTTTCAAAATTTCTAAACACAATTTGTAATAAACGTTGCTGCATTATGTAATAAGTTCCTACATATTACATCACTTATTACAAAATGCTGGTTCCTGCATGTAAAAGTAAGAACTTATTACAAAACGAAGTGAAAATTTATCACATCATTACATATTGGGGTGTTATTACATAATGTGGCGTTAAAGGTCTGCTGGTTGTACCTCGGGTCTCTAAAACTAGTATGGGAGGTGGAGCCTTTAGTTATCAGGCTTCTCTTCTTTGGAATAACTTACCGGTTGAGGTCCGGGGAGCAGACACGGTCTCAACCTTTAATAATAGACTTAAAACTTTCCTTTTTGATAAAGCTTACAGTTAGAGCTGGATCAGGTCTGAACCAGCTCTTAGTCATGCTGCTATAGGTTTAGACTGCTGGGGGGAACTGACACACAGGGCTCCTGTTTCCCTCTATCTGTCTGTCTAACTTCTAGTCTTACTGTCCTGTTATAGTTACTGACCATACACCTCTCTGGGAGGATCTGAGTTTGTCTTGTAGGTTCCTCAGGATTGGTGATGTGGACGGCCCATGGATTTTTACAGTTTCACCATAATCATCACTAGAACACTGAACTACGGACTGAGTCTGTCTCTATGACCCCAACACAGTCTCCTCAGATGTCTGTCTAACATGAGTCTGGTTTTGTCCGAGGTTTCTGCCCGTTAAAGGGAAGTTTTTCCTTGCCATTGTAACTTGCTAAATGCTGCAAAGTCCTGTACTCAAGGTGGGTTAAGATGAGATCAGACTCCTTAGCTGGTCTTGATGTTGGGTTTCTGTTATTAGAAAACAAAAGTATTAATGTGATTTGGGGATATTTATTGATTGACTGATAAATGTTTTGTTCCTTGTATCCTTTCCTTGCACCTCTCCTTTCATCTCTAGTGGAAGGAGGTACGATGGAGATGTATCAAAAACAAAACATGGGTGGTGAAAGCACCAAGTTTAAATCTTCAGTTCATGTCAATCAAGGCTTGTCCCCTGGCAGGAGCTGGAGGATCTTTACTGAATGTGAATCCATGGCACAATAATCTTATCAGAGAGGGATTCAACAGTTTGAGGCAGTTTGGATCCTGTGCAGTAGTTTCCTGTTTGGGGAAGAGACATAAAAACATAATGAGCTACTTCAGGTAAATAAATAACTTCTCTGAAAGAGTCTTCTGGCTTAACAAAAGAAAGACCTGGACTGATCCTGTTGAAAGTATGGAGACGAACAGTTACTGACAAACTGTGAGTAAAATCCCTTTTCAGACGTCAGACTTCGACCAGGCAGCAGAGCAACACCCTCCCAGTGTTATTTCAAGTCTCTTCTACAGTAAAACAACAATGAGGGGGATTTGCATAATCCCCTGTTGAGGAGGTAACCCTGATAAAAACCTGGAAATGGACAAAGTTAACTTGATATTACTGCAAAATTCCAAAATAGAGTTTTGTTCTGGTGTAGGCAGAATTCAAAGGCCAGAATAAGCACATCTTTCCAGGTTAGACCAGCTGCAGGATGAACCTTTGAACAGTTTTTGAGTCTGGTGTAAGGATTTCAATGAGACCTCCACACAACTCAGTGCTGCAGCCTTTGTAAAACATCAGATAGCAGTAAAATCCAATAATAGAGAGTTCTTTGTGATGTCTAAAATCACTGGTTGGAGGATTGGGTTGGTCAAGTTTATTTAGAAGTTTCTTTCTGCTGGTAACAAACTGTTTCTGTGTGTTTGACTCACACAGTCAGAGGTTGTTTTTAACCTTTATCCCTTTAACTTTCAGAGGTTGTGAAGAGGGGGTGACATTGATGAACGTGGCGGTGCTCCAACAACTCAAACTATTTTTAGACAGAAGTGTTGCATGAAAACAGCTGAAACTAGGGCTTTTTGTGCTCAGGATGCTGGGTGCTGAGATGCTGAACTGCTTTTGGTCTGATTAAAAAACAGGTGCTGCCAGCCCAAAAAACTCCACCATGAACAGACACCTGCCCAACTTCATCCTTCTGAAACAGACAGAGATGGCAGAGATGTTCAGGGAGAGGCTGGTAGGCTGAAACGTTTGGTGAAGACATGGCCTACACCTGTTCAGGTTCCTGTACCAGGAACGAGAGGATGCACAGCCTGGTCCAGAGGAGGGCACAGGAAAACACTTAGGGCTCTAATTTCGTTGACCAGACACAAGCGCAGGCGCACCTTCCCTGCGCCCGCCTTCGACGCACGGACAGGGCGTGACCAGCACACTTTACAAATTTCCTGCAGTGCCAAGAGAGGCGCAGTCAAGGCTCAGAGGAGCACAGAGCTGCGCGTCCACGCCTCCCTTCGTGCAAATGGCAGAGAGGGAGGAGAAAAGCCGTGAGTGGGTTTAACACAGCCGAGTGCTGTTTTCACCAATCAAATGAGCGCCTCTCCTCGCCTTTATATGCCCTGCAGCTGAGGGGCAGCGTCTGATTGGTCTGAGAGATCTCCAGCACCGCGAAAAAGGTGTGTTGGAAAGACCCGGGAGCGGAGACGGTCAAAGCTGCTGTCCCTGCAGCAGGAGAATGGACAGCGGGGCGCATTGGAGGACACGAAGCGCGTCACCGTATGGGCCAGCTCTCGGGACAGATGTAATCTGTTCCTTTGTCATTAATAGGAGAACAAAATGAAGAGACACACTGTAAAAAATGACCAGGATTTCACAATATTTCACTGTATTTTCTCACAGTAAATTGCTGTATTACATCTTTACAGGACTTAACTGTAATAATAACAATATAAGACTGTAATTTTAAAATTTACAATAACAACAGTATTACTACAGTCAACTGCTGTGATATTTGCTGTTTCAATTATTACCAGGATTTCACAGCATTTTATTGCATTATTTCACCATGAAATGCTGTTTTAAGACTATCCACTGCAAAAACACAGCAATTTCCATGAACTGAATTGTGGGACATGCAGCAGATTTTCAACATTTTCAAGGTTGATGCCACCAAAGTAAGTTTAACATATTCTGTCAAGTTATTGTACCCTTGTTTTCCACCTTTACTTTATCAACATATTGTCATTTTGAACTAGTGTGAAGTTCACCATATTAATTCCTCTTTTCTCTGACGCTTTTTTATTTGCTTTTCTGACACTTTTTTATTGCGGCCGAGGCGCAGCGACTGTTTGGTCTGGATGATCCATGCCAGCGCAGAAAAAGTGTGCTGGAAAGACCCAGTAGTGGAGACGGTCGGAGCCTCTGTTACCTCAGCAACCGGGAGAACAGACTGACCATCGGGGCGCGCATCAGAGGCCATGAAGCGCTTCACCGTGTGGGCCAGCTCCCAGCACAGATGTAAACTGTTCCTTTGTCAATAATAGGAGTACAAAATCTTTTTTAGATCACGTTAGAAACAAAGACTGTATGTCAGCTTACACTGTAAAAAGGGAATCTCTAGTCAGTTGAAGTGATGTAATTTTCTTAATCAAGCCAACTCAAAATTTTTAGATTAAGGTTTCCAATGTATTTTTGTGGATCATGTCAACTTGAAATTCTGCGTTAGTACAACTAATAAAAAGAAAACAGTTGGACCAACTTAAATGAATTGCTTCAATTGGTCACACCTAAATAAATTAAGTTCTTTGAAATGAAATTAACTAGTTCATTTAACTCAACTTAATAGGTCAAATAAACTAAATATTTTAATTCTTCTCAAATCAACATTTTGCATCAGTCCAACTTAAACTTTTCAGTTGTTTCAACTCAATAATCTGCAAAACCCAAAAGGAAAACCATGGGTGAGGAGGCAACACTGTAGGTATGAGACCCTGATGCACATTTAGATACCACACAGGGCCAGTGTGTCTGTGCTCCATGGCATGGACCAGCTAGCTGTCTATGGGCCACTGCGCTGGCTGGCTGTGTGTGCTCAACAGCATAGACTGCTTGTCTTGACTGCCTGGCTGTGCCAAGTGACATTGGCTGCCTGGCTGCCTGGCTGTGCTCCACAGCATAGGCTGCTTGTCTTGGCTGCCTGGTTGTGCTCCACAGCATAGGCTGCTTGTCCTGTTTTACGGTAATTCCTTGGGCCTGGCAACCGTGAATTAACAGTAAAGTGTTGTTGTTTTAATGTAAACTACTGTGAAACAATTACAGTAAACTACTGTGTATTACTTACGGTAAATTGCTGTGAAAATATTAACAGCAACTTGCTGTGAAAGTAATGCAATTATTAACCAGTAACTTACTGTAATTTTACGGTGAAATTTTTTACAGTGCAGTTACACAGCTGGCTTATCCATTCAGAATACTTTTGATCCACCTGCACTCCTGGTTTGTCATCACCAAGAAGAGCCTTTGGTGATATACTGTATACTCTCCCGGTGTCTCCACCTCATCCTCCTTACAATAATGTACTCCATCTTTTTAGATCAGGTTAAAAATAAAGACTAAAACAGAGAAATATGGGAAATCACGGGTAAATCCTGAGTGACATACATTTATTTTTTCTGTTTTTTCTTCGTCTTTTCTCTCCCTCTTTTCTTTGAATTAAATGAAATGAGAGAACCAGATATATACTCAGTATCAGATGTTAAGGCTGTTTATTGTTTAATTGTAAGATGAGCATCAAACTTCCAGCTGTCGTCAGGTTAACTTTCCATTATGACAAACAGCTTTAATCTGACATCAGATGTGACGGGACAGTTAATATAGATATAAATGTATATGCTGGTTCAGACGGTTACATTAAATAGTGATTGCTGTGATTGTTTATTGCATTAAAATGTGCCTGACACTCTGGAAACCTGCCTCTGAGGCTTTGATGACATGTGCGCCTGTCACCAAATTACAGCTGCGGAGGGTGCGCTCTGCTTTGCGCCGAAGATAGACCAGGTTGGAGCTGGCGAGCTTTCAGTGCACTTTCTGCACTGTTTTTGGCCCAAAATTGTCACTGCGCCAGCATGAATCTGCTGACACCTCCCCCTGGTGCGCCATCAACTCCCCCTGGCACGCAGTCACACCCATCTCTGTGCAGAAGGTCTACCAAATTGTCTAATTGGCAGCGCACGGCGGTGCGCCGCACGAAATTAACCCTGCCCAGGGTGCGCCAGGCTTGTGCCCCCTGCGCTGCGCCACAAAATTAGAGCCCTGAGAGTTTCTTTAAAGAGCCTCTGAAGTTTGTGACATGAAATCCCATCTATGGATCTGTCAGTCCAGTCATTTCTGTCCAGTTTTACCCTACACAGGACACAGGTGTGCTGGTAAAAGGTCAATGGACAAGTTCTTCCCCACTGATCAACAGTGGGAGACCTGGGGTCAGTGTCTTGCTCAAGGACACTTTGGCACTTTGCTACGTGACTGCAAGAAGCTGGGATCAAACCCTCGACCTTCTGATAGAGAGACAATGACTCTACCACTGAGTCCAGCTGCCCCTCAGGACAAGAATCCTGTACAGAAATGGTTGGGACACTCAGGTTTGGATCATTTTGGACCTTTTTTCAGACTGCTAGGTCCTGGTCTAAAGCAGTCCCCCTGTAAGTTGTTTTGTCTGTACTGGCTCAGGTATCATCAATGTGTCTTTACAGCTAAAGGCGTTCCTCAGGGCTCTGTCTTTGGCCCCACCTACCTCTCAGTCACATCTACACATTAGGAGCTCTGCAGATGACACCCAGCTCCACCTCTCCTCCCAGCCTGGCCTCTCTCTGACTGCCACGCCGACGTTAAACCCTGGCTCCCTCTTTCTTAAACACAGCAGCCATAAAACTGAAGTTCTCCTTGTGGGCTCCCAATCCACTCATTCCAGGTGTCCTAACTTCTGAGCTCCACAGTCCACATGCCTTAGACTGAGTTCCTGATTTTATGGAGCTGACTGTGTTCTGCCTAAAGCTTCCTGTGTTTGTAAGGTGTCCCTGAGTGTCATGAAAGGCGCTCAAATAGAAAATGAAAAGTGATTATTATTGAAGAGTAGGGCCATGATCTAACGGTCTCAGGTGACTGTGCTGGTGTCTGTTAGCGTTCAGGATCAGGTACCTGCAGGTCCAGAGCCATGAGCTGCTTCCCCTTGTCTCCTGAGCTGCATTTGTACTCCTCGATGGTCCAGGATGGCTGACCGCGCTTCCCGTCCATCACACCGCTGAGCCTCAGGTCCGTGTACAGGGGGCTGCCTTTGACGTGGGCTTTAACTGAGGGGGGGTACGGGTGTGGAGAGAAAACCTGCTCCATCAGGTAGGACTCCTTGGGGGGCTTGGGGGGGCGGAGGGGCTGGGGGAGCTCGTACTGACGCTCCCGCTCTGCCTGGAAATAGAAAGAACATCAGGAGAGGGTCAAAGCTAATTAACGCCAGTTTCTTCCATCATCACCCACTTTGTTTGGTGTTGTGTGCTTTACGCTTCTAACCCAACAGAGACCCCGAGCGTTTCACAGCAAAGACAGGAGCATTCATGTCACCAGCAGCAGGTTATGGGCTCAGCCACTTTATACCACAGGTTTTATTCACAAGATGGAAAAGAAACAACTCATCACAAGAACTTCAAAGCACAGTTTTATGAATATTTCATGTTTTATTTTTTTTTTTTTTTCTCTTAACTTCTCCAAAGTCCAAACAGAGAGACCTTAGGAAACCGCAAATAACACACAAAAAACAAACACGCATTAAAAAAACCTGATAAGTCAGTGATTAAACTTATTTTGTATATCCAAGAATGTGTGGAAAGAGGGAACACTCAGTCAGTCCCACCACTTCTCTTTTCTTCTTACAAACCAAACAAAGACCTAGTCAGCTTCCTCTTTCTGAAGGTACAGACATTATTGATAAAAATCCCCATCTAGAGACTAAACTTCTTGAACATTCAACGAATCATGAATTTACTTTTGTTTGTACCTACGGTTATTGCAGAGTAAAACAGCATGAAAATAAGTTTATAATAATAAGTTAGGAACATTTCCGAGCACTTGACGTCACTCTGAGAGGCGGAGTCAAAAACAAACAGAGCAAAACAAAACCAACAAGCTGAGTGAGGATTGGATCAGAGGGAGACAGTCAGTGCTGAGGATGTCCAATGGGAGGGGGTCTAGCAAAAGGCTCTGGACCCCATGGTGGTCAGGCCAGGAGGAGGAGCAGTAAGATGATTGAATGAACATGACCTGAGAGCATGGGTGGGTGGGAGTGTGTACGCCAACCCACAGTCAGCAGTTAATCTGCAGTGGTCTGTTCAAAGCCAGGTTACGTTAGCTCTGATTGGTCGATGACTGGCAGGACATGACCAGGATTCACTAACCAGACACATGAGCTGTTAACATGTTTTTAATGCTGCAAGTTTTTTTTTTGGTTTGTTTTTTTTCCTTGGTGTCCGTGTGGGATCCGGTCTTCGAGTTGTCACTTGCAGTTTTTTACAGTACACCATAAATCACGGCTTAATACTACCAACTACTAATACTAATACTAATGTAGTAAAACTCATCTGGTCCTACTAATGGTCCAGATCTGAACGGTTTTCAGTTTTTTAAAAGAAATGAACACTGGCCAAGCTGAGTAGAATCTTCAGTAGAATCAGGTCATGATTTTAAAAAGTTATTAGGGGAAATTTACCATTTTGACAGAAATACACATGACTTGGATATCACCTCTGTGCGTAGTGTCTCTTACATATCACTTCACTTTACTTATATCATCCCAGTAGGTGGCGCTAATGCACCTTAAACTGAGTGCCACCCACCATAAACTGAGAGAAGAGCTGGGGGGCCCGATGTGGGGTAGACCGGTCCATTGCATAGTGCAAAATTTAACAAAACCAGTACGACATCCAGGCTTTTATTGACAGACTACATTTCAGCCGGATCAGGATGTGCTGCCAGTGTCGTAGGCAGTTTGGAAAACGTGCTGCTCCATGGCAGCCTTCAGAGTAACACAGGACCTGACAGGGCCCCCTGCAGTTAATCAGATGGTATTACATTAGCTACGGATCTGCACTGCAAATGAACGTTTGAAAAATTAATTTCTGTTCAAACAACTCTGCCGTGAATCCTAATCTGCTGATTGAAGGAGACTCAGTCCATCCATCCACTCCGAGGATCGCTACTCTGACTCCATCACAGCTGTTCATTTACCAAAAGCAGCTTTTACACACAGCACTCTCCCTCTCTCAAAATGTCACCCTCTTGTCTGAGCACGCACAGCACTGATACAGGATGAAGAATAAAGCTTTCTGAAGTATTGATTGTTGAGATCCCTCTACACTTACAAGCAGCTGCCATCAATACGGAGCACAGCGAGGGACATGTCTGCAGAACGATGAGGGAAAAATAGACCTGTTAGTTAAACAGGGACACTAAAAGGCTCTCTGACAGCGCCCAGCAGGCTGCGCTAATGGGTTAACTGCAGTTTGACAGCAGAGGTCTCCAACCTTCAAGATGAGATCAGGATGAGAGCTGCTTTCAAACAGTAAAATGTAGCCCTCATGGAAAAACTGGAGTTTTTTCATCTCCATTTATTATTCGTAGCCTCTCTGCGTGATAACATAGTTTTGCCTTGTTGTCACGTCACGTGAACAAGCATGGCCAATTTGTACCACATAATACTGGAACAGGCAGTCATGGTGCAGTTGACGCAAGTGGAAGCACGAAACGAGGAATGGATGCAGCAGGAAGTTGACCACCCGTGCCGACAACAGTGACTTAAACCACAGAACCCACCACGTTTGCTGGGGGATAAAAATCCAGGAACTAAATCAGAAACCCTTTGCTACAAGCAGCTCCTCATCTCAGCTCTGGAGGACTGATCCTCCTGCTCTGGAGGACTGATCCTCCCTCTCTGGAGGGCTGATCCTTCTGCTCTGGAGGACTGATCCTCCTGCTCTGGAGGGCTGATCCATCTGCTCTGGGGGACTGATCCTCCTGCTCTGGAGGGCTGATCCTCCTGCTCTGGAGGGCTGATCCTTCTGCTCTGGGGGACTGATCCTCCTGCTCTGGAGGGCTGATCCTCCTGCTCTGGGGGACTGATCCTCCTGCTCTGGAGGGCTGATCCTCCTGCTCTGGGGGACTGATCCTCCTGCTCTGGAGGGCTGATCCTCCTGCTCTGGAGGTTGGTTGAAGACTTCTTTTCTGTGTCCAATTTCTAGATTCCCCCATTTGAAACTCACACCTCGAGCAGCCAAACCCTTACTCCTTCACTCCTTCACTCCTTCACTCACACAGTCCCTTCCCGGATATCATAGAGTTGTAGGAAGTAGATAGAGTTTGCCTCCATCCTTTGTATTTTCATCCTGATACTTTAATATTTTTTCTACATTATCCGTCTGCTTGTTGAGTGACTTATTGAGGGCCTGCTTGTCTCCTACTGAAGACTCCTGTTTTACAGAAACTGCAGCTTAATACAAGACCCTTACAGAGCAGAATGTTTGTGGGCTACAAACGTCCATTATTCAGCTCCACATTCACCCGCTGACAGCAGTCCACCTCCTCCACCTCCTCTGTCTCCGTCTGTGAAGATCCCACTCATTGTCACGTTCAGGGAAGCAGCTTGAGATGATCTGAGCTCTGTGACATGGGAGCGTTACTCTGCTGGAAGCAGGGGTGGAGCCAGGACACCGGTTCAGGACACAGAATTTGCCTGGGCCTTGATTTACAACAGGGCAGAAATTACCCCTACAGCAGTGTTTTTGTGCACCGGAAGCTCAGAGCGCTCACACCAAACACCCCCTCCCTGCTCCTCTGACGGTTTCCTCTGCACTCAGACGAGGCCATATTTTACTTGACCAAAAACACAAATAAACGGACTCCCACCAAAAAAATCTGATATCGGTCTGCATTCACGCTTTATTTAGAGAATTTTCAGTGCGTTACTTTCACACAATAACACCGCTAAATAAGGCTCTAGTTCTCATCGTGTGGTAAAATGGCGCTACCTCCGCTGCAGAGCCACAGCTGGCTACGAGGCGCTCGCCGCCTAGTGTATCAGCCCGAGTGCGGCGTGCCAGATATAAACAAACACACTCCATCCCGGAGTATCACTTCAAAGCCAGTTTGGGTGCTATCGGCTTCTTGAATATTTCATTTCAATTGAATTTTTCCAACAGTTCTTCCTACAACCGTTCTCCGTGGCACCGTCCAAAGAGCACCACCCAATCACACCAGCCAGCTGCATCGCTACAGCTTTTCAATTATTACAGGCTGTAAGAGCGGCAACATCAATTTAACCAATTTAAAATTTTAATTAATCCAAAACTTCACAATATTCATTTTATACCAATTTTAAATAAAAAAAAATGCTTTCAAAGAAAAGCCTGTTTGGGCCTGGTACCACTGGGCCCACCCATAATGCTGCATCTAGCTGGAAGTCTCCCTCATAAGATGGGAACACTGTGCTCATTAAGGGACGGATACGGTCAGTAACAATACCCAGGTAGACTGTGGACTCAGCTGATCCCAGAGGTTTCATATTTTCCAGGTTTTTCAGTTGTATCTCAGCAGGGACCACTGTTAGCATAGTTTAGTGATGAAGTGTGTTCATGGAGACTGAGGAATCAGAGAAATTTGTGCCATCAACCCCCTGACAGCTCTCAAAGTCTCCTCCAGAGACGGTCACTAACATGAGATAACAATGCTAACGCTGAGGCTTCCAGAGCACGGAGTGAAACAGTTCACTGCCTCCGGCTCTCACTCAGCAGGAAAAACTGCAGCAGAGCCAAAGACTGTGTCACACAAAACATGGGAGCCTTCATCATTATTTTTGGGGCGTGTAGTGAATGTCACGTGTCAGAGCATAAAGAGTGAGGGTTGTGATGAGAGCCAGGGACAGAGCAGACCGTGGATTTCCAACACGCCCTAAATAGCAGGCTCATCTCAGAGTTCCAGCTGGTGGTTGTGTTGATGCTTCAGTCAGCTGGCAGAGAGGCTGACGGTGGCAGCTGAGCCCTGACGATTGTTATCAGAGATTTAACTCTTCATGCTGCCATCTCCAAACTACGACACGATGTCTTAACACATTTAAAAACATTCACACCACAAAAAATGCATGCACTTTCAGAGAGCAACATGGAGATAGTCTCTTCTGCCCGGATTGATGCTCACATCAGACTGCTCCATCTGCTAACAGTCCGTGTCTGTTGGTGCATGAAGCAGTGTTTCTTGACTCCTGCAGGGCGGGGCTTTTCATGTTAGCATGGATGAGTTTCATGTGTTTGTTCGCCAAACGTTGCTGTCAGATGGTGATCTTCCCTCACACTGAATGAGATCATAAAACCCTATCCAATGATAACACAGGCTGCTATGGAAACAGCCCATCAGTATTAACTTATCCCATTCACACACTGATGACACAGCACCTAGAGCGCTGTGTGTGTGTGTGTGTGTGTGTGTGTGTGTGTGTGTGTGTGTGTGTGTGTGTGTGTGTGTGTGTGTGTGTGTGTGTGTGTGAAATGTAAATAATGAGTACGTGCAAACATTTAGATGTAGATTTATCTTTCTGTTATTCCTGCACAAGCTTGCATCATTTTGTCATCCAGTCACTCACAAATGCCTCTCTGCTCCCACACTCCTGCACGTTACACCTTTAACAGGCTTTCTTTACAATCAATAAAAAATGGCAAAAAAAAATCTCATCTAAGAAAACCTTGGAGGATGATGAAGTGGCAGACTGTTCAGAACATCAGCATCAGTTTTTTGGTGAGTTAAGAGTCTGAGAGTAATTTAAAAGAAGACGATGAGACTGAACATCAGCCAGTGTCAGAAACAACCCATCAGCCCCAGCTATGGGGCAAGCCCCACAGCAGCCAGCCACAGGACTGGGTCATTAAAGGGACTGAGAGGACGAGCCATTTGTAGTGGACTGCAGCTTTGGCCTGGAGTCACACACACACCTCCGTGATGATGCTGAACAAGGTGTGTGTTTGTTTTGGAAATGAATGGAGATCTTAACTCAACTTTTTTTTGTTCCAAACAACTTTTTAGAAGCTCCAACTCCTCCAGGTAGGGGATATATCAACAGTCAGGTAGAGCTTGACCAAAAGCAAACTCCTAGTCTTTGGTCTGTGTTTTAGCAACTAGCTCTTTTTTTTTTTTTTTTTTTTTTTTTTTTCTATTAGCTCATGTTTCAACCTGTATCCCCTTTTCAGTCTTTAGTTGATATTATAGCCTTTATCCCCTTTTAGCCTTTGGCTTTTGTTTTAGCCTGTTAATCAACAGTCAGGTAGAGCTATGCTTTGAAACGTGACAAAAAGCAAACTACTAGCCTTTAGCTCAAGTTTTAACCTGTAGCTCAAGTTTTAACCTGTAGCCCCTTTGTTTAAAACTTTAGCCCCTTTTCAGACTTAAGCCCATATTTTAGCAACTGGCTCATGTTTTTAGCATATAGCTTTTTTTATCCATTAGCTCATGTTTTAACCTAAAGCCCCTTTATAGTCTTTAGTTGATATTATAGCCTTTATCTCCTTTTGTAGCCTTTAGCTTTTGTTTAAGCCTGTTAATCAACAGTCAGGTAGAGCTACGCTTTGAAACTTGTCAAAAAGCAAACTCCTAGCCTTTAGCCTGTGTTTTAGCCTTTAGCTTGTATTTTACCTATAACCTCAAGTTTTAACCTGTAGACCCTTTTTTTAGCTTTTAGCCCCTTTGTTTCAAACTTTAGCCCATATTTTAGCAACTAGGTCATGTTTTTAGCGTATAGCTTTTTTTTAATCTATTAGCATATGTTTTAACCTGAAGCCCCTTTTTAGTCTTCAGTTGATTTTATAGCCTTTATCCACTTTTGTAGCCTTTAGCTTTTGTTTAAGCCTGTAGCTTGTGTTTAAGCCCGTAGTCCATGTTTTTAGCCTATATTGGTGCTAATAATCTCATTGTGTGGATTACGATTCGGCCTATATCTAGAAGGAAGATTTTTTTTAAGATCACTTAGAAACTCCTTACAGTCCCTTTCACAACCAGCAAGTTGAGAATAATGGCTCTGAAGAGGCGGCTGGGTGGTCTTATTGCCCATGGAGAGAGTGGTCTTGGCTGCCAGTGTGATGAGGATTTAACCAGGGTCTACACTGACAGCACAAACTCAGAGATATCACATGATATTTTGAGCTTATCATTCCAGATTCATCCAAAAAGTCCTCCTGGACCGCACTAATCTGCAGGCTGTGTTTGTTGAGACCAATGTGTTTTGCAGGCTATGTCTGTTAAATGAGACCTGTGACATGGAGACTGTCAGCATGTTCACAGAATGTTCTTAATTGGAGGCAGAGCCAGTGGAAGAGATCCTGACAAGCTGAGGTAGACGGCTGTGCTGGAGAAAATCAACAGCACAGTAGACGTCCATGGGAGGAACTATTTAGAGCCTCCAGACGAAGGATAACTACCGTCACCAGAGGCAGTGAGGAGGACGCGTCAGAAGGAAACGTCTTGGCTGGATGAGGGGACAACCGACAGAAGCTGCCGTGGAAAAGATTGACCTCTGCCTCCTTCAGCTCTGGCAGACACACACCAACCTCTCATTGTTAGTGTCAACATGTCATGGGCAGCAGACTGAAGGCTGGAGACCAACACGAGAGCTGGGTTATTTCCCTGGCTAGTATTTGCCATGACAACACCCCCCTAAAACCTGTTGAAATAACAACCACACCATTAAGTCAGAGTCTCCAGGAACTCAGCCCACACAGATTCACAGTCACTCACATTCCAAGACCAGTGTTTGTCCCTTCTGGGCTTCTGTAGATGGATTAATTCCAGGGTAGAAACACAAAGGCCTTCTTATTTTAGGCTGAGTAATTAAGTAGGATATCCACAGAGTATCTGCTCTGTCCCCAACAAGCTCTCTGCTCCTCAAACCTTTCTGATGATAACATGTTTTTCCTTCAGTGCAGTGTGTTTGCTGTGGGCGCTGTGTTTGAATGTTGATGTGTACTGATTCCTCTACAGCAGAGTGTGGATGGGGTTTCACAGACAGACAGACAGACAGACAGACAGACAGACAGACAGACAGTCAGACAGACAGACAGACAGACGGAGGCTTTTACCCGTACACATTCAAACAGCAGAGACAAACAGCTCTCCCATCACTCAGCCTGATGGTCACAGAGGAGACATCAGTGACAAAAACAGCAATGTCCAGTCACCAACTGTGACAGAAGAACTGGCTCCAAACCCACAGACACGGCACGCAGTGGGATGATAATCTAATTACTGACCACCCGGGTTTGGACTAATTGCACACTGCAGCATGTAAATGGATTATGAGATTTTCTGCCTCCACAGTCACAATAATCTGCTTCCTCCCAGGATGTAAACGTAGTTATCAATTTCCTCCAGTGGAAAATAATCAGATTACTTCGTATGAAGCCATGAGATGAGATGGCAGGTAAACACAGTCTCAGCTGTCCTTCTGCTGACACAGAGTGGTTAGAGATTATTTCACCTGGATATCAAGATGGGAGTGTCAGACCGGAGAGGAGGAGAGCTAGACTTTATGTGCTTTTTGAGAGCAGGTGATGCTTTTCTCCTGACGAGGGACGAATGAAGAATAAAAAACTCTGTGGGTTGTTCCTTTAGCAGCCGTCGCATCAACTATGTCAGGGAAACAGAATTTATGTGCACAAAAACTACACTTGGATTCCTTAGGACTCATTGAAACAAGTGGGCTCTGGAGTGGGTAGATGAGCACTGGTACGACCTGACCACATGACCAGGATCCACTGAGGTTACATGTTACAGGCACATCTCAGAGCACCGGGCTAAGAGTAACACTGAGCAGGTAGTCTGCTCACCCTCTGGACAGTAAACCACGCTACAGATTGATTTTACTCGTTTGCATTTCAAATAACAGCTCTACACAACTACAAATAAACACATTACCTCCCCGCCATTGCTTTGCATCCTGGGAAAAGTTGTTATCAAGGAAGGTAGTGCAACAAAGAAGATCTGATCCCAAACCCTAATGAACAACAAGGGTCACATCTTCATTACAGAGAGCCATGGTGCTTATGGGAAACTGAGGCCCACCTCACACGAGGACGGCCCTGTATCGTCTTGGCGTCAGCATCAAAACATGTATCGCTGTTTACACATCGTATTGTACATAGGCTTGTGCATTTACATGACAACACAAAACTGTCGTGAGGTTGCCCATGTGGTTCTGCTCCGAGGCGGATTCCACGTCAACAAGTGCTCATGCACGCGTGACATGCTGCGTCTCTGCATGAGCACTGTTGTTGCCGTAGCTGGTGTTGTTCATGCTCTCTGAGAAAATGTTGATATAATAGTCGAAGCAATATTTGTAGCTGCTGGAACAATATCAGAATCAGTCCGCCTGTCGCCATTGTTGTTGTTGTTGTTGTTGTTGTTGTGTGTGACAACATGGGTGGGGGGGCAGGGAGTAGGAGGGATACTATGAGGTCACCGTCTTCTCCAGACTTCTCTGTTTATACCAAATATGGCATGAAGACGAATACACAGATATCCACCTGCAGACACGTTCTCAAAAAAGATGTGGAGTCATGGACAAATACGCGTCTCCGTGTGTCAATATCATCGGATCGATAGTTTATTTTACTGGAGTCATAGAAATATGCACTCGTGTAAAGCCCACCTGAGTCTTTATCAAAGGTGATCTTTTATAAAAGACTACAGGTGATCCACTGTGAGAGACTACAGGTGATCTTCTGTCAAGGACAACTAGTAATCCACTTTTAGGGACCTTTTTGTTGGGGACCACAGTTGATCAGCTGTGAGGGAATGCAGGTAATCCACTGAAAGGGCATCAGGATGATCCACTGTTGAGAACTTAAAGTGATACTCCGGGATGGAACAAGTTGGGTCCTATCACAAGGTTTAGGGCAGAAATGACCCCTACAGCAGTGTTTTTGTGCAGCAGAAGCCCAGAGCGCTCGCACCAAACACCCCCTCCCTGCTCCTCTGCCGGTTTCCTCTACACTCAGACGGGGCCATATTTTACTCAACCAAAAACAGAAATAAACGGACTCCCACTGAAAAATCTGATATCAGTCTGCATTCATGCTTTATTTTGAGAATTTTCAGCGCGTTACTTTTACACAAAAACTCAGCTAAATAAGGCTCTAAAAACGGCGCTACCTCCACTGCAGAGCCACAGCTGGCTACGAGGCGCTCGCCGCTTAGTGTATAAGTCCGCGCGTGGCGTGCCAGATATAAACAAACGCAGGTAGTCTGCCAGGACGAAGACACAAGATGAGAACTAGAGCCTTATTTAGTGGTGTTTTTGTGTGAAAGTAACACACTGAAAATTCTCTAAATAAAGCGTGAATGCAGACCCATATCAGGTTTTTTCTGTGGGAGTTCGTTTATTTGTGTTTTTGGTCAAGTAAAATATGGCCCCGTCTGAGTGCAGAGGAAACCGGCAGAGGAGCAGGGAGGGGGTGTTTGGTGTGTGCGCTCTGGGCTTCTGCTGCACAAAATCACTGCTGTAGGGGTAATTTCTGCCCTAAACCTTGTGATAGGACCCAACTTGTTCCATCCCAGAGTATCACTTTGAGCTGAACATCTGTGGAGGACTACAGGCGATCCACTGTCAAGGCATACAAGTGATCCACTACAAAGCACCACAAGAAAGGACTACAGGTGATCCACTATTGACCTATTAATGACTGATAATTTACCCAAATTGCAGCACAATGTGTCAGGTCTTGATTCAGCTGAGATGTAAAAGGGCAAAAGGGATCCACTGCTATTAAGGACTCATTCTTTCAGAACTAAAGGTGATCCACTCTGAGGAAAACAAGTGATCCACTGTAAAGGACTACAGGTGATCCATCATTAGGGTCTAGAGGTGAACCAGTGTTGACCCCTTAATTTCAGTTGTCGCCAAATTGCCACATACCGTGTCAGGTGATGATGCAGCTGTGATGACCTTGGTATTCCACTGACGGCTATTGATTCATACTCCACACAACCCAAGGATCGTAGGAGGAGCTCATGTTCTGTCACAACATGTTTAGGTCATACATGACGCACTGCAAAGTGTTACAGACTGAAAAACGCTGTGAGAATGAGAATGCTGTATTCATGGATTCAGAATAAAAAAAACAATTTTCTGTAAGATAGAAAAAGAAGTAAAATAAGAAAAAAATACGCTGGATTTAAGTAGAATACTGGCAGATAAATGAAATAATAATGGCGTCATGAAATGATTGTCTAAGTGTTTTAATTTCATCACAATCTTTCCTCTGAGTCTTTTTACTCTTGGACCCTCCCAGCTGCACTCCAACACCAAAGGGACATCCTGTACTCTGGGCCGAGCGGCGTCTCCCAGATTTGTCAGGATTAATTTTTCTCTGTGAACACGTCTCAGCTGTGGTGAGAGTTGTGTTACACAAAGAGCTGCACGACATCAAACTGGCTCCTTTTACATCCAAGCTCAGATTTGTCCCTGAAACCTGCGTCTGCTGTTTTCTCTCAGCTACAGGATTGTTTTATCATCACCTGTTGATATCCAGCTGAAGAAATCACACACTCACACACAAAAAGTAGAATGAAGATTAATGATTCTCATGGGATGTTTTCCTGCTCTGACAGATCAGACGTCTGAATACAGACGCAAAAACAGCTGCCTCTAACAGTTTCAGGTCTGATAAATCACATTGCAGGAGCTAAATGATTACATTTGCATCTCCTCCTCCCAGAAATTTGCACATTCTGATGATTTACATATATTCTGTATATTCATTAGAGCAAACACACTAAATGGATTGCTCATGCTCTTCTGCTCATTTAACGGACGCAATTCTCGGTGCACCCGGTGAGGAAATCAGCTTTGTGTGCAGTCTCAATTTTTCATACATGCAAACCATCAGTAGATCGGGGCCTTGGTTTGGTGAATGAGCATGTGCAGTGTTGGCTGGTTGAGCCTTGTGTTGAAGCCCGGCCCTGTCATTAACCCAAACTGTCGTATGACTTGATAAAAACATGTCACAGCTCCCTCAGGTGTGTCCTGCCCACAGCACAGGTTCCTGTGTGGGTTTAAGCACACACTCAGGGTTATGGAAAGATTAATGACTGTGTTAGTGTTTGTTTCGTTTCCCCTCACCATACCTCATCTACCCTGACAGTCTGGATCACACAGTTCTGCAGGAGCCTCATTGGTCAACACAGCTGTCAATCACAGGGTCATACCCCCTCTTTATATCATCACATAGACAATTAAAACTCAGACTGACTTCACCTTTGGCAGCCGGTTCACAGGGAGGAGGCCTCAGCTCTAAATCTTTAGACTTCACTTAAGGGGAACTGTTATGTCATCTGTCTTCAATCTGAAAGTGTTTGAAAGGAATCCCAAAGAACCACGTTATGAAGCTAAAAACAGGAAAGAAAAGCTTCCTGTGAAAGACAAAAAACCTTCTTCTTCTAAAGTTCATATCTAAATGTAGTTTTGGAGATGATGGGAGGTGAGTGAGGGTGATAGGAGGTGATGGGAGGTGCTGGGAGATGATTGGAGGTGATGGGAGGTGAGTAGAGGTAACAGGAGGTGACTGGAGGTGATGGGAGTTGCTGGGAGGTTATTGGAGGTGAGTAGAGGTGACTGGATGTGACAGGAGGTGATTGGAGGTGATGGGAGTTAAAAAGAGGTGATGGGAGGTGAGGGGAGGTGATAGGAGGTGACTTGAGGTAAAGGGAGGTGATGGGCAATGATGGGAGGTGATGGGAGGTGATGGGAGGTGAAGGTAGGCAAAGGGAGGTGATGGGAGGTGTTAGGAGGTGATGGGAGGTGATGGGAGGTGAGTAGAGGTGACTGGATGTGACAGGAGGTGATTGGAGGTGATGGGAGGTGAAAGGAGGTGATGGGAGGTGACTTGAGGTAAAGGGAGGTGATGGGCGATGATGGGAGGTGATTGGAGGTGAAGGAAGATGATGGGAGGTTACTGGAGGTAAAGGGAGGTGATGGGCGATGATGGGAGGTGATTGGAGGTGATTGGAGGTGATTGGAGGTGAAGGGAGATGATGGGAGGTTACTGGAGGTAAAGGGAGGTGATAGGAAGAAGACTGGAGGTGTAGGGAGGCAAAGGGAGATGATGGGAGGTGATTGCAGGTGAAGGGAGGGGATGGGAGATGATTGGAGGTGATGGGAGATGATTGGAGGTGATGGGAGGTGTTTGGAGGTGAAGGGAGGTGATGGAAGGTGACTGGAGGTGAAGGGAGGAGAAGGGAGGTGATGGAAGGTGACTGGAGGTGAAGGGAGGAGAAGGGAGGTGATGGAAGGTGACTGGAGGTGAAGGGAGGTGAAGGGAGATGATCAGAAGTGATGGGAGGTGATGGGAGGTGAACAAATGGAAAGTTCCTGAACAGTGTGTCTGTACCTCTTTGGCCTTCCTGTGTCTCTCCTTGCTGTCTCGGTCCTTGTCCATTCCCTCGTCTGCGGGTTGGCAGGAGTAGGACACCGTCCTCCAGTCACGCGGCGAGTTGGTGATGCTGGCTACCTGCGACTCGGTGATGCCGTTCTCCTCGTTTAGCGAGCGTGACAACCTCCTGGTGAACATACTCTTCTTCAGAGCCTTTACCCTAAGGCTGTCGCTGTTGTTTCCGTCCGGGCAGCACCACTCCCCTGGGGAGCTGTTGTCCATGTTGGCGTGTCCAGTGGTGTTGCACGGGAAAACTCGAGGGGACAGGTTGGTGTTGGGGTGCGGGTGAGGCTGCAGCTTGTCAGGGATCAGGGTGGACCCAGAAGCAGACGGCGGCTCCTCGTGCCTCCCGTTGGCCTCGGGCTCCTGGATCTTCTCGTCCAGCTTGTTGAGCTTAGAGAGCACCTGGGAAATCTCACTGCGGACCCCTGACAGAGATTCCAGCTTCTTCTCGATCTCACCGATCCTCATCACCAGCTTGCACACACTTGATTTGAGCTCATCATCCGTGTTTTCCAGCGAGTGGAAGAGGCGGTCCAGCTTGGACTTGGCGAGCTTGACCGTGTTGCGTTCAGGGGAGCTGTCGCCCTCAGACTTGAGTGTAACCTGAGACAGAGATCCATTACTGTTGTAGCACGAGGGCTGGACAACACCCAGAGAGTCACAAACGCTCATGTCGTCCAGAAAGCGGAAGATGTCGCTGATGTCGTCGCTGATGAGCTCCGAGTCTTCATCGGACTGTTTGAAGACCGGCCTGTCTCTGAAATCCCTCACCTTCTTCTGCTCGGCCTGCTCTGTTTGAGTCCCCACACTGGACTGGATGTCCCCTCCCTGAAAGGACTGACTCTTCATGTTTTTGTCCCTGAACCTTTTGACTGCTTCCCTTTTGTCCAAAGCCACAGGCCCACTGGCCATCAGCACTGCATCCTTGGTTTTTAAGCCCTCACTTTTCTTGGCGAAGCTGGACGGGGAAGCTACCACTTTGTCTTTCGGGCTCTGAAAAAGCTTCTCGTCAGTGCTGATGATGCTGAGGTTGTGATGGGGGTTTTCTTTGAGTGGCTTTCCATTCATGAAGGACCTCACAAAGTCCGGAGGCCCCTCCTCTGTGTTCAGACTGAGGCTCTTCACGGGCCAGGCTGGCTGCTTCCCCGCTCTGTGACTGGGCCTCCGGCTGCTGACACACTCTGAGACAGTGGTGGGGCCGAAGTAGGTGGACGCCTGCAGGTCGTCGAGGCTCTCGTGCTTCACCCTCTGCCTGTCCTGGAGGGGGGAGTTGAGTGTGGGCTCTGTGTAGGGGTTACTGTAGGGCAACTCAAAGCTGTGGTTGAAGAAGGTGGCAGGTTTGTGCAGCTCCCTCCTGTGGTGGCTGGATGAGGCCTCGCTGCCCTGCTTACAGTTTGCAGTGACCACCTGTGACAGAGAGAAGCAGAGGGACCATGTTAAACCTTGTTTCCTACAGAGGTGTTCAGCACATTTCCTCTGGTATAACTTCACCTAAAGAAGTCCACTCTACCTGTCTATCCAAATGCATCTGTAAACAATGTTTTAGAGATCTATTTCTGGCTCCACGGTTTCAAACCCCACACCCACTCATATTCAATACTTCAGGAGGTGACGAGTCATTTCAAAAAACACTGTTAAGAACACACACACTAACGTGCCCCCCTAGGAGCCAAAAGGCCCACTAAAGAACTATCTTTAGGTCAAAAACACGTGTTAAAGTGCTCTCTCAAGAGCCAAACATGGTATGGTGCTGCTTAGGAGCCAGAACGCACGCCAGGGTCTCTGCTTGGGGATCAAAACGCCCCTCTGGTGGGAAAAAAAAATGTGCTCTTTCTTTATGATGCCTGCACTTTGAAATGTGCACACCACCGACCAGATACGTCTGTGCATTACAGTGTATGACATGGTTGGTGCTCTGATACTGATTTCAAGTATTTTTGTAGTTTGGGCATCATTGACCAGACACCCATCAGCAGGTTTGGTGTCTACTGAAAAACAGTCTGAATGGAGAGCAAAAGCAGGCTGAACAAAATCCAAAATGAGCTATTCTGATGTGTCATTTCATGTTCATGGCAAGGAGGTGAAGTCACATTTCTGTTAGCTGAAACAAAATCAAAACAAGCTGGAAAAAAGTGATCTGTTACGGAAAGTGTAACATGAGTTTACACACAAAAAAAAAAAAACCTAAAATATAATTATAGTGAAGCACAAAATGGTGAGTTCTCGTCTTCGTCAATTCCTCTCACTCCCATAGATGTATTGATAGTTAATGATTTTAAAATGAAAAAATAAATCAAGCAAATTAATTTCAGAAATGTGTTCTATATCCCTTAGTTACATTCAGGGAACACAACATCATTTCATTCATTTATATGATTCTCTTGAGGTTACTTTTTCTTTTTTCAAAAAATTGAAATCATGAGGTATACTTATAAAAAAAGGAGCCTAGAGACTCACAACAAAAGTATTAAACCCAACATTTTCATGGATAAGGAAGCCTAACAAGGTAACCAAGAGATGAGAAAAAAAAATTGGATGTTAATTTTTTGTTTTTGGTATATTTTAAAGCCGATTTAAGACACGGGTCGAAACTAACGTGCTAACACCGGGGATGGTAAGCAGAAAACTAACACAGGAGGAAGGTTAAAAAAATGTGTTTCCTCTATCAGTTAACTTAAAAATAAAATTAGAGATGCTGTTATTAGTTTTTAATACACCCCCATGTTCATGATAAAGTCTGCAGAGAACATTAAGAGGACGCTGGATCAAACTTTTAGGCTGGATTTATAAGGAAGCTGTAGGCCTATTGATTACAGGATTCACTGTAAAGATGATTATTTCACTCCTCACAATATTATCATATAAACATGAACTGTGTGCAAAAAAAGTGACTATTTCATAACAAAAAGATGTTCATTTACATGAGATCACAACCTATGTGCTCATCTTGAGGTACGAATAATCATAAAACTATGGTCCACCCGTGCGTAATTGATCGACACACTTCAGCTCCACTCCCTCCTCAGTCTGTGACAGGTTCAGGTTCAGGCTGGAGTCTGCAGTTTCTTCCAGAGCTCAAACACATCTTTAAAAGACAACTTTCCATGTTTCTGGACCTGAACAGGAACATTTAATAATAGTGTGTCTTCTAATAGTCAAGTATCACAGATGAATTAATCCAGGTATAAACGAAGGCTGTGTAAGTTAAATGTTTAAAACTCTGCTGTATTTAAGTTTGTCACATCCACACTGCTGAATCTCTGCAGTGATTTCCTTGCAGGTGAGTTTTTTCTGATTGGCTCTACTTTTCCGACTGCCAAACTACACGGTGTCATTTCCTCTCTACCTGTTGCTATGGCATTGTCAATTACCAGCATGAAGAGGTTCCCTTTGGTCCCACCAAGTCATAAAATCAGTGTGTTCGGCCAGCTGAACCCTGAATATTTAGGGGCGTTTTATGTAACTTACAATTGTTTTCAGCCACCACATTTATCAACAGCTGATCAGGCGTATGCTGTGATTGGCCCTGGTACGCATGTTTCATAAATCACATGTGACCGTTGCTGTAGGATTATTTTTACACCCAGATCTGCGCCAATTCCCACACGAGATTGATAAATGAGGGACACATTTAACTGTTTGATGAGCATGGTTTTTTTTCATGGCTGTTCTTGGTGAATTTTTTTTTTAAATCGTACAATACTTTGAGTTTTTATAATATTTTTTTTTCCCGCCCCTTAAACTAATACTGAAACTAATAAAACAAAAGAACCCTAATCTTTTTCAAAACATAAAAACTAATTTAGATAACCTGCTTAAAAACAATAACAAAAACAAATTAAAATTGAAGTGAAATTGAAGCCAAAACAACAAAAAGATGAAAACTAAAGGAAAACTTAAAAACCTGAAACAGCACTGGTTCACACCACTGGAGTAAGCCAGAGTGATGTCCTGGTGTTGACTGCTTCAAACAACCAACAGGAACTTTCCTGGGGGTGTGACGGATGGATGATTGACAGCTTTTACTAATTCATCTGAAAATATGAAGGTCAGGATGACAGCTGGAAAGATGCTGGTTCAACTCCAGGGAACTGCTGAGATGCCCTTTACCATAAAACTGAAACCCCCACATCCACAGTCTGAAATCTCTGCACTAATGTGTGTGTGTGTGTGTGTGTGTGTGTGTGTGTGTGTGTGTGTGTGTGTGTGTGTGTGTGTGTTTGTGTGTGTGTGTGTGTGTGTGTGTGTGTGTGTGTGTGTGTGTGTGTGTGTGTGTGTGTGTGTGTGTGTGTGTATCTCTGTATGTGTACACGATGTCCAACAACATGAAAGAGGACAGAGTGAGTTTCCCTCAGGTATTGATAAATTGAAGTGTGTGGAAAAACATGAGGCTGAAAGCAGTTCTGTGTTAGTTATATACGTATTGCCAGATCAGAGAGTGTTTAAAACTTGTTCAGAACAAGAAATCTGATTGGGTGAGCAGCACTTTCATGAAGCTGAGCAGAGGTACATCTTTTTCCTTCAGAACTGTCGTAGTTCTTGGTGGCAGTGATTCAACAAGCTGCTGGAAACGGTCCTCAGAGAGTTTGGTCTATATCTGATTCCAGCTTTATGACATGGAGCATTATCCTGCTGGTAGTAGCCATCAGAAGATGGGTACACTGTGCTCATAAAGGGATGGACATGGTCAGCAACAATACTCAGGTAGGCTGTTGACTTTAAACCATGCTCAGTTGGTACTAAGGGGCCCAAAGTGAGCCAAGAAAATATCCCCCACACCATTACACCAGCAGCAGCAGCTGTACCGTTGATACAAGGCAGGATGGATCCATGCTTTCATGTTGTTGAGGCCAAATTCTGACTCTACCATCTGAATGTGGAGCAGAAATCCAGACTCATCAGACCAGGCAACGTTTTTCAATCTTCTATTGTCCAGTTTTGGTGTTGCTGTGTGAATTGTAGCCTCAGTTTCCTGTTCTTAGCTGACAGGAGGGTCGCTCGGTGTGGTCTTCTGCTGCTGTAGACCATCTGCCTCAAGGTTGGACGAGGAGAAATCACCTTTCTACTCCGTTTTAATGTTAGGTTTGAACTTCAGCAGCTGGTCTTCACCATGAATACATGTCTAAATGCTGCAGAGCTGCTGCTATGTGATTGGCTGATGGGAAATTTGAGCTAATGAGCAGGTGAACAGGTGGAGTGTGAGTGTATTTACTGTGCAAAGGTTTCATAGGCAAAAAAGTAAATCTAAATCACTAAATAATTGGTGTGACGGCCCTTTACTTTCAAACCAGCATCAGATCTCATAGCTAGGTTTTCACACAGTCAGGGATCAAGTTGGGCTAAAGTCAGGTCTATGATTCGATCAGACATTTCACACGGGTTGAAACCCAGTCATTGGGTGAAAGAGAAACAGCTGTGGGAGGCTTGAAACTGAGAAGGTGAGGATGATGATGAAGACGGATTCTCGTCAGACACGACGACCAGACTTAGCACAGCGACAGCAGCACCACACCAGGTAGTTCAGCTGCAGCAGCGAGGTCTCTGCAGTCGGAGATTTTAAAGCAGACTGGGCTCTCAACAGGGGCTGCTCAGGCTCTTTAGAATAAGAACTAAGAAACAAGAACGATTGAGGATCATAGATGCTGTGGTCAGCCAAGGAAAAACACATCAAGCGTATTTCCATTTAACCCCTACATACTGCTGGGGTCAAATTTGACAGAAGTAAAAATTCCCTTAATGTCATTTTACATCACAGAGTTGAAGGGGGACCCCGACACCGTCACAGAAACCCAGAGGCTCCCCCACAGAGACAGACCCCTACTGGTCTTACATGGGACTAAAAGAGGTCGGGGGGTGACTCGGAACTGACCCAAGAACTGCTCCTGGAAAGACAAACACCTGTAAGATGATAAAATAATCCTCAGAGAAACAAACCTGAATCAGTTACTGATCTGACACCGTGACTGGCAGACTGTGTGTGCAACAGGCCCTGGTCTGATCTCCCATCACCTGGAGGTTGGTGGGGATTCAGAGGATGTGTGAGAGAAGAAACTCTGACTAAAGTAAAGTGTCCTACCACTGCTCTAAATGCAGAGACTATTTTATTAACAGCATTTTATTTTATAACCTTTTGTCTTCTAGGTGGTAAAAATTTACTGATATTTAAAACACTGATTTCTTATGACACCGCAGTGAGGATGGCAGGTCATGTGCCAAAGGGTAAACATGGTTTTATTATAAAGTCCACAGTTTTAGAATTTCATGACATTTTTTAAATCAGTTAGATAAGTTTAAATCATTATGGCTATTATGTTTTTTAGTCTTGTATAAAACAGGTAATAATAGTGTGTAAGAGTCGATGTTTTTCTCTAAAAATAAATGTTGTAAAACCTTAAAATCTCAACCAATCCACTCTCTGAAATACTGTAAAGATTTATGATAGATTTATTGACGTGACAAAGGTTGTTTAAACATTAAATAGATCTGTAGTTTAAACACTTACTATGAAGGATTTCATGGTTCAGCTCACACTTAAAGGTATGAAAAAAGAACAGTGTGTACAAACGGGAAGAGCGTCAGCTCAGAACTATCAGGAATAACACCTCCTGTCCTCTGGAAGTCTGGGCTGAAGTGGTCTCCATGGAAGAGATCAACCAAAAAGCAACACCTCTGACATGAAGCAAAACCAGGAGACTCAACTTCTGCACCCAAACGATAACACCGAGGAGCAGAAACATGGAGCAGGAGCTCTGGCCTGAGGAGTCTGAAAGGGAGACCTTTGAGTGTAGAAACTGATGGGGGACACGCCAAGTCCTGGTTTCATTCAGAGTCCTCTTCTGGCACGATGGGGGACACACTAAGTCCTGGTTTCATTCAGAGTCCTCTTCTGTTCATTCACTGCATTTTGTCCATTGATGGAAAAAAAAGAAACAACGCCTCCATCTTTGAAAACTTCTTACTTTACAGCATTTTTGCTGCCTGCATGAAACTTACAGTATATATCATGTAAGGGATAATGTAGAGCGAGCCGGTCACTATAGAGAAATAAACACCGACAGGGTGATGCAGGACCCCGACGTGAAGCGGAGGGGTCCTGCATCACCCTGAAGGGGTTTATTTCTCTATAGTGACCGGCTCGCTCTACATTATCCCGCTTATTACACGGCTACTCACTAAAAAAATCAAAAATTTGACATCAAATGCTCATCTAAATATGATTTTATTGATTCACAAAAGTTGTCATTGCATCCGCTTGAAAAAATAGTCCGTTCCTTCTTACGGTTAAAACAGTAACGGAAAGCAACGGTAACTCTGAAGCGAAGATTAGCTTATTTATAATTCACATTAAACTGAACGTTTCCATTGATGGTGACGTGGGACAAGGTGAATGGGACATCTTTGGGAATATTGATGCTGACGTCTCTGTCCTCATTCATGTCCATATTTCCTCCCTACTGTGGCCCTGCAGCTGGCATACCTATAGAAATAGTTTTTCACCGTTGCAACTGCTCTCAATATTATCTCATCACTAACTCTTTAAGAGAGGCACTCACCCGATCTGCTGCTGCTGCCAGAATTAGAGGACAGGATCTTGCTCCACTTTTCCCGATCTGTACTGGTCGGAGCCCAGTAGCTTCTCAGACTGCTCTCACATCTGTGCCCTGTCACAGACATGATCTCCCTACTTGCCAGACCTGCCTGAGAGAGGAGGTGGACAGCTGTGCTCCTCAAGCTGTGATTCGTGTATCTCTTAGAAAGCCCGGCTGCCTGGCTGATTTGGGGTAACATTTTCCCGAGGTAATTGTGCCCCATGGGTTCACGAGAGTACCACACTGCTTGCCTTTTCAGTAGCTGTTGATCCTTTCTTAGTGGATGAAGGTAAAACGCTTTAGCGTCGGGAGGGCAAAGGGACAGGTATTTCTTGAAACTGGCAACGGGGCAGTTTGGATTGTCAGGCTCAGCAAAGATGCATCCTCTGTAATTTTCTTTGCATGGATCTTTGGCATCTTTGTGGTTTTTTGTCTCAGCGTTGTGGGTGAGAGAAATATACTCGTTACCATGCTCATCCTCTTTCACAATGAAAGAGTCTCTTGTCAGGTCTCGATTGCCTTCTCTCCCCCGTCTTGCGAGATGCAGCTGTACATCAAACCACACTTTTCGGACCAGTCCGACCGCTGTGTGTGGGGACAGCGCCTCTGAGCACCTGAGGAGCTGCAAATCTGTTGCTGAGATGGGAGGATGATGCTGACTGACGTCTTTCCCGTTTTTACGGAGGGTTTTAATGACTGATTTAAATACCCCGTTGCTGGACTTGAAAGTAGCACAGTTCATAATATCAAATTTTGAGAAATTTCAAGATATCCCAGCCCTAATTGCAGTGTAACTGGCAACTGAGTAGGTGTTGCCGCTGGAGTTTTGAACAGATGCATAAAATGATCGCAGCACCTGGTTGAGGCTTTCTGCGGAATAACCGTCAAAGTTTGTTGACATTTTCTTTTCAATTAGCCAGTCTTTAAACACATTCATGGCCCATGCCGTGTTTCGTTTAGTATTAACTTCGTGTCTGTCTTCCTCAGTCTTGTCAATTTCGGTGTCATCTAATTCCTTGTGTCTTTTCACCTCTCTTTCTTTCTCTTCGCTGGTTTCCTCTCTTCTTCTTTTCTTTAGCGGTGACTGGTCAGCCATCAACCATGAATCCAATGTTTCGCCTTCTCCAAATATATTAAAAGTGATTTTGGAAAATTATTCCATTTTTGATGGAGCAACGGGAAACAACAGAAAATTAAAGATGTCTTGTCGCTGGTATAAACGTTCGGCGGATTGATACATATGACGTGATCCGCCCGAGTAGTTCAGAAGCGTCCTTTGTGGTCCGCTATTCAGAATAACAGACCGTAGAATGTTGTAATTGACCAGTCAGGATCGAGCATTTGACAATGCCGTGTAATAATACAGTATAGAACAATGTATATGTACATGTGAGTGAGTGTGTGTGTGTGTGTGTGTGTGTGTTCACTGTTTTTAGTCAAACTGATAACTAAGAATTACACACGTCTTCACTCTTAATGCTGACTCCTCATTATGTCTGCAAACGTATAAATATTCATAAACAGTAGTGGGTATGAAACAGATATGAAACAGAGCTGTGCCGAGCAGGAAATGATTTCTGTTGCCTGGAAACGCTTCAGTTTGAGCTGAGTGTGAAACTTGTGTTGGTGGAGACGGATAATTCATGAAATAAAGAGAAATTAAAAAGCTGCTGTTGCTGGTTGCTGCGCTGTGATATGCTGCCTCCTGCTCCTGATGCTGAAGGAAACCACAACAAAGTGAGTACAGGCATCTTCATCAGCTCTGGGTGTTTCATTTTTCATATGAGAGGCTTCTACACTCTGAGTTTCTTTATTTTCAACTATGACCTTAAAGGATTGCTCAGCTATCTTTTGGATTTTTAAATAGACTCTATACAACCTCTGAGACATCCTCCCCCAGCATCCCGAACGAAAACATCATCATAAAATGTTGACACATTACATCGGAACACACCCTGGATACACACACACACACACACACACACACACACACACACACACACACACACACACACACTGACCTGTGGGGAGAAGGCCACCAGGTTGTGGAAGTCCTCCTTGAAGATGTTCCTCTTCTGGATGCAGGGGTGAACAGAGAAGGGCTCTGGACGGCTGATGTGCTGCAGGGACTCCTGGTCCGTGTTGGACTCGCTGTCGATGTCCATGGGAAAGTAGGTGCTCTGCATCTCACAGGGAGGAGAGGGGGGGGTGACACTGCTGGAGTACTGGGGCAGGTGCTGCAGCTTTTCCAGGGAGGCAGCCCTACATTTCAGATCCTTGCTGACCCCCAGGAGGAAGTTTGGGTCCGAGGTGCGTACAAACTGCTGCCCGCTGTCAGACGGTTTTGGACCGGGACTGGTGCTCTGAGATGTGGGTTGCTTCTGGTGGCAGAGGTGGTGGTGGTGATGGTGTCCCACCCTGGGGCTCGTGTGCTCATATCCGGACCCCCTGTCACGGTCCTGAAACTTGTAGGCATCCTGCTCAGGCCTGCACAGGTCCAGGGACTGGTTCTTGTGGAGCTTGGCTTGGTGCACAGAGGGGATCTTGTCTTTGACCATGCCCCCGTTCATCTGGATCAGATTGAACATGGTGACGATGTCTGCGGCCACCATGAGCTTCTTGGACTGCAGGTCCTCCATGGAGCAGCGCATCTTGTCCTTGAAGAGCGTTGCCGGGAAGGCAGGGTCGAGGCAAGCCGTGTAGAAGAGCAGGCTTCGCAGCTTGACTAGGTGCACCAGGTCAAAGCGGGCGCATAGGGACTTGCACAGGTCCTGGTAGGACATGGTGTTGTGCTTGGTGTCCAGCTCCTCCAGGATGCGGACTAGGAACAGTGAGTAGTCCGGGACAGGATCCATGGCTGCTGTGGAGACAGGAACAGAAGGACAGAGAAAGTACTACCAGAAAAACCTGGACACCTGGACCCACCACACTGAAGTCTTCAGTCCGTGCTGGTGTTTGTATTCATGCCTCCTGCCTGAGCAATGACTCAAAGAAACACTGAGAATCACCCAGACTCCTCCACAGACTGAAACGTGCTCTATAACAATGATGAAGCTGGATTCCACCTGCGCAGACAGCAGAGCAGCTGCAGAGCCTCTCTCAGGGCGCAGACCTCAGCCTGCCTCAGTCAAATCTGCATACCGACACTCAGCCCGAGTTACCGGGGGAGAGCGCAGAATCATTTAACCAGCTCGGTGCAGTCCAGCTCGGTGCGGTCCAGCTCGCCTCTCCCCCTCAGAGAGCCGTCAGGAGGAGAGAGGAAGTCTGAGGAATCACGAAGCATCATCTGAGTCCGAGTCCGCAGCGCGGGCATCAGAGCGCGGTCCGCGCAGACCAACTTTAACCCTCCGCTCCTCCGTCCGCTCCTCCGTCCGCACCGAGCACACCGAAAATAACACAAACAGCACTCCTCACGTGCACGCGCACAGGAGGCATCAATGCAGGTCTGATGTTAGTCAGGTATCAGAGCCGGATCCTCGCCCCCGCTGGCTCCCAGCAGACTGGACCTCCTCCATCGCCCGTCGTCTTCTCCTCCCCCCGGACTCCCTCCGTTCACAGCTGTGCTGCTGCTGAGGTGGAGGAGCTGTCCGGGGATCGTTGTGCTGAATCTTCGTCAGAGTCCAGGACTGCACACCTACTCCACCGGTTTCCTCTTTCAGAATAAGAGCATGAGGCGGGCGCACCTGGGGAGGGGGCTCAGTGAGTCCACGGAGTCCAGGTTTCTGGTTCAACGACTGAATGATTGAATCTCTTATCAACACTGGCCCAGGTCAACACTGACAGTCTAACGCGTGAATATACTGAGGCTACAAAATAAATGAACTGATACTAAAGAAATAACTCAGTCTCATTTTCGTCATTGCTTTAACAACACTTGGTCACTTTAGTGTTTTCATGTCTGGACTCTTCCTCTGACAGTGATCAGATTCAAAATGAAGCATCAGAGCTCAGGGTCTATCCTACAATAAAACAGAGTCTCAAATATCTAAAATATCCAATAACACCCCTAAAACCATTACTTTCTACATTGTCTCTAAGCACATGCCTTTTTATTCTTATTAACCTTTCAATCCAAGTAAAGTAACAAGTCAATTGAACATCTCTGTTTTAGAGCCGAGCAGTCTGACTCCATCTGTTTAACAAAAAGCTCCTTTCCTCTGCAGGAATGCTTATTGTTATGCTGTCAGTCACTCACAAAAATACCCTGAGTCTGTTTAGGTACAAACACTAGAGCTTCTCTCTGGTTGTCTATCATCTCACATGTACAACATTATTTCCAACCCTCTGCAAGGTGAGTTTAAAGTTTTATGTAAAACCTTAAAACTCATGTGCATTGACACTGTGATGAGTGTAGTCTCTGTATGTGCACTGTATACCTGTTTCTTACTTTTCTTGATTATTTGACCATCTGTGCGCTGTTTAATTCTTTTATTTGTCTCTTTGCTACTTTAACACTGAGCATTAACTTATTGCAGGGTTAATAAAGATCTCACCTCCAGTGGGGGGAGTCGAGTTTCCTTTCAGCACAGTTTTTTCCACTCCCGCAGGTTGAATAAGATCTACTGAAGCCAGTCCAGAGTCTTTCATCACCTCCAGGTCAGTGTGTCCCTTTCAACTTACTCAGGCTCAGTTATTTAACTACACAGGCGGCCATCGTGACCTGCAACGCTGTCCTGGTGAAAAACCCAGTCTTTCCCACACAGACCAGGGCCCTCAGTCATGAAGGAGGTCCCCTGCAGCATCTCCACAGAGCCAGCCGCCGTTTGACGCTCCTGACCCACCTGAAGCTCCATTGGTCCATTGAAGGGTCATGATGGCGCCCCCTCCACTGTGCCGCCGTGAAAACATCTCCAGTGGGATCTCCTGGTCATGTCAGTAACGTTGAAGCCATCAGGACGTCCAGGTTCAAGTTTTTCTCCTCAGAGAATCAAACTTTCTTCTACTTTCAGTGTCCCATGTTTGCTGCTCTCTGAAAAAGTCCAAACGGTGAGTTTGCAGTGTTGAAGGAGATAGCTAATTGGATCCTCCGGCTTGACTCTGGTGTAATTTTTGGGGGCTACAGCCGGACTTTTTTGTTCCTGAACTCCCAGGATCTTTGAAGAAATTCAAAATGGCGGTCTGACTGTGTCCAACTTCAGCAGTGATGGCGTGTTGTGAGAGGCCTTGTTGTTGCAGCTCAACAATCCAATCACGTTCATGGAGAGAAAGATTTTTAGTCTTTACCATCAGGAGGTGATGACAGAGACAAACCCTAACAGGAAATCACTGAATCCATATTTTAGAGCAGATTTCGTCTTTTTAAAGGATCTGCTCTTAAACTTTTGATCAGCCAATGAACAGACTATTACACTTTGTTCTTTTCATTATAATATCTACTCCTTTTTTTGTCTCACTCCCATTTCTTCTTTTTGAAGAAACGTGCCCACAGTTTTACTGTAAAAGATGAGATGACGGAATGGCAAATAAAAGAAACTATTTGCAGCTCTAAGGGTGATTGAGAATCCGGGCTTTTATTATGAAGGTCTAACGTCTGCTTTTCCGGTCATGGCCCAGATGGTTCCGTGAGATCGATAGTGCTCTTTGTTTCCTCTCAGAATGACGTAACTTCGCCTCTCTCAGGACACTGTACAGCTTCTGTATCTCCTGGACATCGACCACACTTTCACTTTCACACCTCTGCACGTGTAACACGCATGCGCTGACGGAGTGCAGGGTGTGGAGCTCACCTGTCAGGTTGGCAGGATGATGCAGAACTCTGATCGAATTTCAGGTGAGACTACAGACTCTGAAAAAGGAACTCTCTGATTTTTTTATTTTAAAGAATAAAAAAACAATATTTCACCTGAAGGTGTCAGACTTTTGAAGGCTCCCTGTAGACTTAGTTGGTCATGATGATTGTTGGCCATGTGCAACTTTTATCCTGCTGTTTCATGCTGAGCAGACCATAAAACGGGATTAAGCATTTGTTTACCCACCTTCGTCCTGGCGGTTGTGCTCAGTTCCTTTTTAAACCAAATGACACATCACAAGCACTGGCTGTTAGCATGTATCTGACAATTTAATTTAGTTCAGTTTAAGAAAAAGAAGAGCATCAATTAAAAAAAATTTTTTATAACACTTAACTTAAGGACTCACTTTTTAACATCAAAACTGAGCACAACAAACTTTCTCTTAAAGGCAGAAACTTTGAGCAGGCAGAAAGTTTACATCTCAACTCACTGCCGGTGAATTAAACAGCTACTTTCAGCCAAGAGGGCAGGACATTGTTCCCCTGTGCTGCTGGAGACAGACATGCTGGGAAGAGACAGCAGTCACATTACACCCAGTCCACCAACTGATGTCATAATTGCTACCTCAGGAATGTCCCTCAGGTGTGTCCTCAGGCATGTCCCTCAGGTGTGTCCCTCAGGTGTATCCCTCACGTGCATCCCTCAGGCGTGTCCTTCAGGTGTACCCCTCAGGTGTGTCCCTCAGGTGCACCCCTCAGGTGTGTCTCTGAGGTGTGTCCCTCAGGTGTGCCCCTCAGGTGCACCCCTCAGGTGTGTCCCTCAGGTGGGTCCCCCAGGCATGTCCCTTAGGTGGTGCCCTATGTTGTGTTCCTCAGGTGTGTCCCTCAGGTGTGTCCCTCAGGCACGTCCTTCAGGTGCAGCCCTTGGAAGTGCCCCTCAGGTGAGTCCCTCAGGTGCACCCCTCAGGTGTGTCTCTGAGGTGTGTCCCTCAGGTGTGTCCCTCAGGCGTGTCCCTCAGGTGTGTCCCTCAGGCGTGTCCTTCAGGTGTACCCCTCAGGTGTGTCCCTCAGGTGTGTCCCACAGGTGTGTCCCTCAGGTGTGCCCCTCAGGTGCACCCCTCAGGTGTGTCCGTCAGGTGTGTCCCCCAGGCATGTCCCTTAAGTGCACCCCTCAGAAGTGCCCCTCAGGTGCACCCCTCAGGTGTGTCCCTCAGGTGCACCCCTCAGGTGTGTCTCTGAGGTGTGTCCCTCAGGTGTGTCCCTCAGATGTGCCCCTCAGGTGCACCCCTCAGGTGTGTCCCTCAGGTGTGTCCCCCAGGCATGTCCCTTAGGTGCACCCCTCAGTTGTGTTCCTCAGGTGTGTCCCCCAGGCATGTCCCTTAGGTGGTGCCCTCAGTTGTGTTCCTCAGGTGTGTCCCTCAGGCGTGTCCCTCAGGCGTGTCCCTCAGGTGGGTCCCTCAGGTGCACCCCTCAGGTGTGTCTCTGAGGTGTATCCCTCAGGTGTGTCCCTCAGGTGTGTCCCTCAGGTGTGTCCCCCACGCAAATCCCTTAGTTGCACCCCTCAGTTGTGTTCCTCAGGTGCATCCCCCAGGCATGTCCCTTAGGTGGTGCCCTCAGTTGTGTTCCTCAGGTGTGTCCCTCAGGCGTGTCCCTCAGGCGCGTCCTTCAGGTGCACCCCTCAGAAGTGCCCCTCAGGTGGGTCCCTCAGGTGTGTTTTTGAGGTGTGTCCTTCAGGTGTGTCCCTCAGGCAAGTCCCTTAGTTGCACCCCTCAGTTGTGTTTCTCAGGTGTGTCCCCCAGGCATGTCCCTTAGGTGGTGCCCTCAGTTGTGTTCCTCAGGTGTGTCCCTCAGGCGTGTCCCTCAGGCGCGTCCTTCAGGTGCAACCCTCAGGTGCACCCCTCAGGTGTGTCCCTCAGGTGTGTCCCCCAGGCAAGTCCCTTAGTTGCACCCCTCAGTTGTGTTTCTCAGGTGTGTCCCCCAGGCATGTCCCTTAGGTGGTGCCCTCAGTTGTGTTCCTCAGGTGTGTCCCTCAGGCGTGTCCCTCAGGCGCGTCCTTCAGGTGCAACCCTCAGGTGCACCCCTCAGGTGTGTCCCTCAGGTGTGTCCCCCAGGCATGTCCCACAGGTGTGTCCCTCAGTTGTGCCCCTCAGGTGCACCCCTCAGGCGTGTCATTCAGGTGTACCCCTCAGGTGTGTCCCTCAGGTGCACCCCTCAGGTGTGTCTCTGAGGTGTGTCCCTCAGGTGTGCCCCTCAGGTGCACCCCTCAGGTGTGTCCCCCAGGCATGTCCCTTAGGTGCTGCCCCCAGGCATGTCCCTCAGGCGTGTCCTTTAGGTGTACCCCTCAGGTGTGTCCCTCAGGTGTGTCTCTGAGGTGTGTCCCACAGGTGTGTCCCTCAGGTGTGCCCCTCAGGTGCACCCCTCAGGTGTGTCCCTCAGGTGTGTCCCCCAGGTGTGTCCCTTAGGTGCACTCCTCAGTTGTGTTCCTCAGGTGTGTCCCTCAGGCGTGTCCCTCAGTTGAAACCTCTCAGTTGTGTCTCTCAGGTGTATCCCTCAGGTGTGTCCCTCAGGCGTGTCCCTCAGGTGTGTTTCTTAGGTGTTACCGTCAGGCGTGTCCCTCAGGTGCATCCCTCAGGTATGTCCCTCAGGTGTGTCACTTAGGTGTGTCCCTCAGGCGAGTCCCTCAGGTGCACCTCTCAGGCTTGTCCCTCAGGCTTGTCCCTCAGGTGCACCCCTCAGGCATGTCCCTCAGGTGTGTCTCTTAGGTGTGTCCCTCAGGCGTGTCTTTCAGGGTGTCCCTCAGGTTTGTCCCTCAAGGTTGTCCCTCAGGTGCACCCCTCAGGCGTGTCCCTCAGGTGCACCCCTCAGGCATGTCCCTCAGGTGCACCCCTCAGGTGTGTCCCTCAGGTGTGTTCTTCAGGGTGTCCCTCAGGTGTGTCCCTCAGGCGTGTCCCTCAGGTGCACCCCTTAGGCGTTTCCCTCAGGTGCACCCCTCAGGCGTGTCCCTCAGCTGTGTCCCTCAAGCGTGTCCCAGTGGTCCCAGTACTCTTTAAGGCTAAGGAGAATAGCTTCACAGCCCTTGAAGCAAAGACAAACAGGAACCTTTCTTGAAACTAAACAAATTTCTCATGAATTTTCATCTGCTGGCAATGATGGTTTTTATCAGATATCCAATTCCTTTTTACTCTTAACATTCCCCATGCTTTGAATTGTTGGTGTTATTTTGAAATCAGTTGTTATAACAATTTAGCTAATGCTGCTACATTGACAGCTGGAACTAGAGTTTTTTATAGTGACTCTGATGTCAGAGCAGGGTAACAAACTCACAGCTAACGGACGTCACCAAAGTGAACTGCTTCTTCAGAAGCTACGCAAAATAGATTCTGAATACTGTAACGTTTGCTTCTCATAGCTTAGCTTAACTCATTACTCAAGTGACTCAGTACATGGTAGTGAAGTCTGTTTGCTGGGTCATCTGACATCAGTTTATCATGACATTGTAAAAATGTGTTTAGTTTGGAAGTGAATAAACAGTTGCTCTGCCTACGACAGCAAGCGAGCATCTTGAGGTGAAGTAATAGTGGAAATCAAGTGGCGTCTCCTTACTTAGGGCCGTGTTGTCAAACGTGGAAACAAAGGGCCAAGGGGAAGGAGTGAAAATGGGGATTGGCCCTTAATCTCAATGTTCCTCCTCTGCTCTGACAATCTGGTGCACATGAGGCTGCAGGAGCCTGATTGGTCAACACAGCTGTCAATCATGTTGTCAAACCCCTCTTTTTCATAGCATCAGATAATAAATTCAAATTAAACCAGTCAGAACAACACGACATGACTCAAGATGATAAGAACTAACTTTAATGACTGAACCCATTGTGACTTTTATTTGACCTGAGGTGAGAGTTTAATGACCCTAGGGGGCAGGCAGCATGACCCACCATGGATGATTTGACCCCAGTCTGTTAACACTTGAGGTGTCCATTTCAACATACAGTCAGTGTAATGATCAAAGCAGCGCTATGTACTCATTGAGGATAGACCTGAACTAGAAATCCTCCAGTTTTATCACGTTTGGTTTTATCGGTCTCTGTGAAGAGGCTGTCCTCTGAATGAAGGAACAGGATGCTGTTGAGAGTCAGCTGACTGGCGTTAGTGAAGACACAATCAGCTCAGAGTCTGAAGAACTGCCAGCCGGCCTCAGGCTCCAGGCGGACCAGCTCTGCCAGGCCGGGGGACAACTCTCCTCCTCCACCTCCTCTGTGTTCTCAGAGCGCTGGAGGAGTGACAGCTCACAAATCCTCCTTCATATGCTGCTCACTCACACACACACACACACACACACACACACACACACACACACACACACACACACACACACACACACACACACTACAGGCTGTAATTATGGCCCTGTCTCATAGGGATATTGATGGAGAAGAAGGTGTGGCTCTCTCTATAACTCATGACTAAAGCTGACCGTTGCATGTTTCCTCCACAAAGGATTTCAGCGCTCACACAGACGCTGTGATTGTCCCCTCTGCTCAGCACGCCGCCTGAATACAGATAGAGCTTGGAAAGGACAATTTTTTGTTTAATTCATTGAGTGTATCCTTCTGAAACACATGTATTCTCTGTTTTGCACACATTTCCTGGTTTGAGGCAGTATACGGGAGGTGGCCTATCTCCAGACCCAGACCCAGACCCGGACTTCCATGTTCCTGTGCAGAGTGCAGAAGGTAATACTCATCTGGATGTAACACAGAGGGTCCCTGCCTTTAACAGTGATAAACAAAGAACACTCATTTTCACCACATTTGATGAAGAGTTTTGAGAGACGGCTTGCTTCATATTCTATCCCAGGAGTCAGGACGTAGAAGCTTTATAAGGGGGTGATCAGTGCAAAGGGGCTCTGTTTAAGGCCTGAACCACACGTATATGGCTTTTTTTTGATCGGATATCTTTGTCCTCGTTTAAAAAAAAATCTTCGTCCACACCACAGATATATCTCTGTCTATATGAAGAGGCCAAATTGAAAACGATCACCTCTGAAGCCTGCAATGCCATGCCTGGCCGATTAGTGGCAGGTTAGCAAAATGTGAAAACCATAGAAGAAGACCGTTATGAGCATGCGCAGTCAAACACAGGATATTAGCCGTTGCTACAGTGACTTGTTGCTAGGTGCTTAATGTCATCGCGTCAACACCAGCTCCGTTTCACACCACAACACGGATCCACTCAACCGGATATTTTTTTTATTTCATCACTTTTTTATCCGTTTTTAAAAATCTCCGTTTATGTGGATGAAATTGCCGTGTTCATGTGGTTGAGAGGCCCAATTGGACAGAAAAATGTGCGTTTGGGAATATATCCATATACGTGTGGTTCAGGCCTTGAAGGCAGCTCCCATCCAGTGTTGTTCTGATGTGGCTCACACTAGCACGGTTCAGCGCTCCGGTAAACAACTTTAAGCTTCTTGCTCCAGAGCTGCATTATTCACAGCTGTGTTAGAAGTCCCTGGATGGTCAGAACAGCTGTGAGGAGACATGTTAAGCTCTCCACAAATGTCTGCAGTCTGCCAATTACCGCCATTTAGTGCTTTACTACATCCTCCATGAGCGCCCTTGGTTAGTGGTGAGTCTCAGTTTCACTGTAAATGTTCCACAGAGGCCTCCCTCTGGCTTCTTTCAGTAGTATGAAGCTGAAACACAAAAGGAGACACCACAGCATGGAGGAGATTCAGTCTCTGCTGGTTTTGATGGTTCTTTATTTCACTGCTCGTGGATTTGTTGACACCTGAGAGGGGAAATGGGTTCAAAAAGCCAGAATCAGCTTCCTCTGGGGAAACACCAAGAGGCAGAGATCAACCTGACTTCAAGAGGATGCATCCTTCTCAAACAGCTTTAGATCATCACTAAATACTGATCTGATGAGGAGATTATGACACGCATATAAAACCAAAACAGGATGACTTCCCCAGGACTTCTCCTGTGTTTGAACAGCTGCTGTAACCTGGATCTCCACTGACACGTTCAGCTGAAGGTCTCCAGTTTACAGGGTCACTCTTTAAACTGGAACACTGGGAGCTGACAGAGACACATTCACACCATCAGGCTCAAAGACCATTGGTTAGGAGGGAATGAATCAAGACCATCACAGCTGGGGGGTCAGCTTAATGTGGACCAACAGAGGGAGGAAACAAAAACACTGTGGCTGCTCCACCAATCAGAAAGGCTGTTTTCTAGGGTCAATTTTTTTCCTCTGAGCTAAATTCAAACCCTGGTTCCCACACACTGAAAACAGCTGGGCTATTTCATCAGCTCAACAGCAGGGTTATGAAAGGTTTAACCCACGGTAACGTAGGTCAGGCTGTGACCTGGTTTCACAGCTTTGACCTGGTCTGGCAACTTAAACACCCCCCCACCCCCAAAAAAATAAATAAATAAAATAAGAAAGGAGAGTTAATAGAAAGCAAGTGTTGGAAAAACAGACCTCTACTAAAGTGGTTTTCGCCTGAAGTCTGCCTCATCCCTTCTCTGATGTTTGCGAAACTATAAAACATTGAGATATTGCTGTCAATTCGAAGACTTTTTGTTGACACCTGGTGGACATGTGAAACTGTACAGACATCCTTCTCTCGGGAGAGGCTGGAGAGACCTCTCAGCCTCCATCTCATGACCCTCAACCTTTCTCTCTGGGAACAAGAAAGAAGCAATGCCAGGGGGAAGATCTGCTTCCCACCTTCTCTTCTAAAGACAAATAGTGTGTCCCAAATCGCATACTTCCATACTGTGTACTCAAAATTTTCAAATTGAGTGTACTAAGCATACTACATACTCACTGGCTTAGTGCGCAAATTTTGAGGGTGTAGTGCTGTCCCAAATCGCATACTGCCGAGCGCCGTACTTACCGGGAATGATGACATGATGTCGACCTCTTCTTTTTCTACGTCTAATTGTGACCGGCTTCCAGCGCGTTTCTGCCAAACACCGCCACTATTTGCCAGCAAATTTTCAAAGCCTTTTCAGTAGAATATTAAACACAGCTAATAACATGATCAGTGGTGTAGAGTTTATTAATGGGGGTCGGTGCAGCTGACTGAAGCTACCAAGAGCGCTACCGGGGCGCTGTGGCAGTTAAAATACATCCACAAATTAAATGTCTGAGTGGTGCTTCTGGTCATGTATTCACTGTGCAGGGTCTAACCAGCTTGTTATTATATTTACCTGGTTCACAGGGTAATGTTAGGGCCCCAGTAACTGTTAGCCCAATGAGCTTAGGCATTTGAGATAGCTGTTAGCTCAACTAGCATTAGCATAGCCCAGTGTTTCTCAATCCTGGTCCTGGGGACCCCCTGCCCTGCATGTTTTAGATGTTACCTCACTCCAGCACACCTGATTCAAATGAATGGCTCGTTATCAGGCTCGAGCAGAGCTTGATGACGAGCTGATCATTTGAATCAGGTGTGTTGGAGTCGGGTAACATCTAAAACATGCAGGGCAGGG